>NC_091125.1:54137811-54452811 GCF_040183065.1 Periplaneta americana
AGTGAAAATTGTGGTAATGAATTTTCCAACATGAGAATCATGGTACATTAATTACTGAATTTATAGATTGCACTTCGAACTATCAAAAATTTTATCGTGTCACAAAAGAAGTGCGTCTTGATGTACAGTGGTGGCAAAAAAAAAAAAAAACCGGACCGACCCTTGTAGCTGATTTTAGAGCCTTGTTCACTACAGAGCACAACAGACTGGCAACTAAGACTTTCGTGGTTCGAATTCTGCCTAGGAAGGAAACTTTTTTTTGTTCCTTATTCAAATTTATTCCCAATACTTTTCGATTTTACTACTTAATTAACTTATTATTCCCAGAACATGAATTTTACCAGCAATCGAAAAGTATTGGGAACAAATTTGAATAAGGAACAAAAAAAAAAGTTTCCTTCCCAGGCAGGATTCGAACCACGAAAGTCTTAGTTACCAGTCTATCGTTGTACAAGGCTGGAGTCAACAAGGCTCTGGAATCAGCTACAAGGGTCGCAAACAGACGCATACTGTACAACACAGTCTCTTTCTTTAAATCATAATCTGAAAATTTCAAAGCTAATACTTCTTGTACAGTAATTTATTTAGACTGTTGAACTCATTCCTTCTTAATTAATGTTTTGTGTTTATATATTTGTAAAATCTTGCTGCAGGATGTAGGCTACTTCCTGTGCAGGAAAGAACTTGGGCCAAAGAACTTCAAACGTATTCCTTTTTTAATTGTTTCATGCTCCACTTGTTTTTTAAATAGAGTGATTAAACACTAAGTTAGTAATGAGACAACTATACATTATCATTATTATTTTTCACTTGGTGAAATAATCCTGTTCCATAAATTCGGATTTTCATTAATTCAGAACGGATTTTCCCCAGTTAGTCCGAATTTATGAGGTTCTACTGTACTATGTTAAGAGACACCCATAACATTGGGTTATTACAACGCCTTGACTTTAATACAGGACATCAGACTGATAACGATCATCAATACCGTTGGCAGGATTAGAACTCACGTCCTTGGTTTCAACTCATTGTTAAAGCGTTGACATAACATGCAGTACGTCGAGGCTGTAAAATTACACAAAAAGTAATATAAGCGTAGCATTTTTATCTTGATTGTAATTCGATATTCTTTAAGCATGAGTTTAATTGATTGTTATATTGTTTAAAGACTCTTAAATTGCAGATAGTCAGTTGTCAGTGATGTTAAGCACGAAGGAGCTTCTAAGTGAACGCTGGCAGCGCAGTATGTAGTGCTTAGAGATGGCCGATATTTCACAAACCGATATTTTGTCACAGGTATTTTTTTGTCACAGATAAACCTGTGACTGATGACGCGAAATATCTGTGACAAAATATCGCTATCGAAATCTGCTCCGTATTCAGTACTCTGTGACTGTTGCAACGTCTGAGACTGATATTTTCTCCTCTACGTCGTGGGTTTGCGCATGCGCATGATACAATAACAGCAATCGGGCGACAATAACAGCAATCGGGCGGTGGTATTTGATTATTTTTTCGTGATATTTTATTCAATATTATTTTTTTCAAAGTGATGATGTGTTGCAAAGTTATTAGCGGCATTATAATAATATAATCATGAATCTGACATTTTGTTTTCATATTAAGTCTGAATATATGTTTTATAAATATTGTATATATTCCCCCGAAATCTTCACATTTTCATATTACTGTGAATATATATTAATGTATAAGATTTTCTACTCAATTTTTACGCAGTAACAATATTTTTTTTTTTAGTTATACTGTTAATTACAAACAGAATAGTTACAGGAGCCTACATTATTTTACATGTACTTCTCTCATTTATGTATGATCCAGTTTTAATGTATAGCTCTAACACGAACAGTGCAGGGTAGTATTAATTAAAATAGTTAAACTTAAAATAAAATTATTTGTAATAAGTTCATTACCGGTATGTTGTTTATGGTTATTAACTCTTAGGAAATCGCACAGTGCTTTCTAACAATGGTACTCGTGTGGGGTGTTATTTCACCCAATTAATAGGCCTAATCAATGTTCTAAACTTGATATTTAGTGATATTTATCTAGATATTGTTAAAATCATCAACTTGCAAGTAATTTTCAACTTTTAAATATAATAATATGGGGTAGTTAGCAAAAATTGTCAATTTTATAAATTCCAAAAAGATCTGACATCTAGCAGACACTGCTCGAACAAATCGTTCTCATTGCCCTTGCACACTTTTTAAATAGACCTACACTTACACATAAACGGGATAATTAATTGCATTTGAAAATAAGGGGTATCAAACGTTCACTCCTTGTCACTGAACGTTATGCTCTTCTCACAAGCCGACAACAGCACCTATAGAATTAAAACCGAACGAGATAAAACTTATTTGGCTAAACTAACCTTGAGGTAGTTTCCTTCGTATTCCCCTTATTCACCTTGCATATCTGTGACAGGTTAGGTTTGGTTAGTTTAGGCTTTGTTATGCCTTGGATATACGATCAACTGCATCTCCACAAACAATCAAATTCAACGATTTTCACTTCCGAAATCACCGAAACTACCTCAGCACTAGTTTAACCTCAGGAACTGTCTCTCCACAAAAAAATTCCTTATAAATGCAATGATTTTCACATCCGAAATTGCCGAAACTACTTCAGCGCTAGTTTCACCATCTTATTATAAATGATATAGTGATTACACGATTTAAATAATAATAATAATAATAATAATACCATTGGTTACCAATACTTTATCTTGTGTAATATCCTATCTGAACAACTGTCTTGTTCTGTAATTATTTTCTATTGTTTTTCCGAATACTTATGTTTCGTTAATTTTTATTTTGACTCAATATTATAATGTTAATGCAGGACTTGAAATAATTTATCGATTATATTATATACAATAAAAAGGATCAATTTTTAAAACGATTAAGATAATCATATAACCTCAATTTCTCCGTACCCAACTACATTAAAAATTATCAACTGATTCCATATCTACAATCAACTACGATATAACCTCTTGGTATACTTGGTTAACTTTTTACATGTTACTGTTCAGTTAGCTTAGTATTTATTTGTTAATGGTACATGTACATAATTTATTTGTTGGATTTTCCCATATAAACCACTGAAGTGTGGCGTGTATAGAGAAATCGTATTCACATTGCACTGCTCTTCAATATTTCCTGTTAATTTTTATCGGTGTGACAAAATATCGGTGTAATTCATGCATATTGTGCTTACTTAGCGATATAAAATATCGGTGTGACAAAATCACAGATAAAAGTCACAGATATTTAATTGTCACAGTCACAGTTGTCACAGATACTTGAAAATATCGTTTAAGCTCAACTCTAGTAGTGCTACTTGTAATGCTTACAAAGAGACTGAGACAAACCACGAGAAACGACAGCCATGATGTGCGGCCTTGGATATCCAATCCTGGACGGCCCCAATAGTCAGGCAGCACGCTACCGTGCAGCAGCTGTGCCTTCCATGATGGCTTAACACCTTTCCTCTCTTCTTTTACCTACTCTTCATACAAAATATAGAAAAAACATTAAAGTGCTAATCCACATTTTGACGAAAAACAAACGTTTGAGCAATCCATACTGTAGAATATTGTGAAATTTCAAATGCGATATATAGATTTATATCAATTGGTACAGCCCAATTAAACGTAGACAAAGAGAACATCTTAAGCTCATAAATCAGAAAATGAAGATGTTGTGTATTCTGAAACAACAATAACTTATTGATTGAAATGAATAAGAGAAATAAACACTGTGAAGAAGTACGAATGCGCCTTGGAACAGAGGAGTTGGAGGAGTGCCTCCACTGTCTTGAAAAATTATGAATAACTAACATTTCTTTTTGGGAGCGCTCGGTAGCGGCGTAAGGCCCGTTCACACGGCACGGGAATTTCTCGAAACGGGCATTTATTCGAGTCGAGTTCTTGCGGACAGAAATGTACACACGGTTCGATTTTGTCTTATGTGTAATGAAATTTAAGTTATAGCCTATAAGGGATAAAATCGAACCGTATTTACACTGCTGTCAGCATGAAATCGATTCGGATAAATGCCCGTTTCGAGAAATTCCTGTACTGTGTGAACGTGCCGTAACGTTGTAAAGCTGGAAGGTCGTAGATCGGTTCCAAACGGGGTCATGGATTTTCTCCATTGATCTAATCCGTCCGGCAGCACTATGGTCCTCAGTTCAGCCTCTAACAGAAATGACTACGAAGGGCATTTCCTTGCAGATAAAGGCGGTGAGCAAGTAGGACTATCCTCCTTTCTGCCATTAGTGTACAAGGCTAGAAGCTTTAACCTCCCCCCACCCTCCGGGCCAATTTGGCCTGTAATGGGGTTGGCTTTATCTTTTAATATTTCTATTTCTACCCTAAATGTAGCTATGCGATGCTTTACACGATACAACTTTACGTGGAAGCTGCAAAACGAGAATTCAGTTTTTTCTTACCGTTGTAATGTAGTAGTAACGTGTATGTGGTTTGAATTCTCCAAAGTAATATTCTAGTATTACAGTTTTAGTTACGTACAATTTATAGCCTAATATACCGGCATGTATGTATGTATATATGTAAGTATGTATGTATGTAGGTTATTTTAAGACGCTTTATCAACATCTCAGGTTATTTAGCGTCTGAATGAGATGAAGGTGATAATGCCAGCACCTAAAGTTACCCAGCATTTGCTCATATTGGGTTGAGGGAAAACCCCGGAAAAAACCTCAACCAGGTAACTTGCCCCGACCGGGAATCGAACCCGGGCCACCTGGTTTCACGGCCAGACGCGCTAGCCGTTACTCCACAGGTGTGGACCTGTATGTATGTATGTATGTATGTATGTATGTATGTATGTATGTATGTATGTATGTATGTATGTATGTGATTTTGTATAAGAAAGTAAAAGTAAATCCAAAGGCCAAGACCGACCAGCCGGCGCTGGCCTCACATTCACATGCCGAAACAGAGATGGAGATCATCCAATCAGAATGGAGGTATCGTGCGGTTAGCGCGATGATCCTCTCAGCCGTTACAGCTGGTTTTCGGACCCGGATTTTCCCTATCTATCATAGCTTCCAAAATGCATCACGATGCTGGGTGGGCACCGGTCCCATACACTGGCAGAAATTTCATGAGAGAATTTCTTCCCCCATGAGAACTAGAAACAGCGCGCATTCCGTAATGCGAGTCCTAGGCAGGATGGCTTAGACTACGACGCCACGGCGCGGGACATTGTAGGCCTATAATAACTATAACATATTTTCGTCTCTTACAGAACAATAAAATTGACATATCGTATCTGAATATATCACGTTAAGAGATAAAGTAATAAGTTAAATTTTTCAGTTGCGTGTGTTCAGAAAAATAAAGTAGTTCTGCCTCTTTATTTCGTAAGAAAGAAATTTATTAAGGTTCTTACCGGTACTTATTTATTATAATGAGCAAAGTCAAAGAGATTCATATATTTATACAGGTTGGAAAGGAACCTATTACATTAATTCACAGTGATGAAGTCACTGCGAACAAGTTTTGTCAAATAAGTTTTTTGATACGTCCAATAGTTTTGAGTATACGAAATGTAACTTGTTGCACCGCTCCTCGAGATCATTATTCGCAAATGGGGGGTGAATATAACTGCAATCATCCACTCTGCAAGACTTGCGAGAGGAGAATGTAAACAAACACGTCTCATCAGATACGTTTCGATAAAATTACTGTAAATGAAAATATAAAATATTGAATCAATTAATTATGCAAATTCTTTAGTTTTTAACATTCTTTATTAAACTATAACCACTTTAACGTTAAATTTAATGCCATGAAACTTAACATTACAGTAGCCTATCTGTCGATTTCTTTGCTTTTTACGTAATTACAAAATAGTAAAAATGTACATTTTTATAAAGCAAAACTCAAATAACATTATTATGAATACACATTCTGTAACTCAATCTCAATTTAAGTTATCTTTGAAGAAATTAAAAATAAATTATTATTTTTTAAATAAATTAAGTTTACAGTAACGTTAGGCGGCCAGGTAGCTCAGTTGGTAGAGCAGCTGGCTACGGACTGGAAGGTCCGGGGTTCGATCCCAGGTGGTGACAAGATTTTTTCTCGTTGCCAAACTTTCAGAACGGCCCCAAGGTTCACTCAGCCTCCTATAAAATTGAGTACCGGGTCTTTCCCGGGGGTAAAAGGCGGTCAGAGCGTGGTGCCGACCACACCACCTCATTCTAGTGCCGAGGTCATGGAAAGCATGGGGCTCTACCTCCATGCCCCCCAAGTGCCTTCATGGCATGTTACGGGGATACCTTTACCTTTTTTTTTACAGTAACGTTAAGTAATGTGTTACTGTACGAATGTACAGGAGTGTTGCAACACGTTACATTTCGTATCCTCAAAATTATTGAACGTATCAAAAAAACTTATTTGACAAAACTTGTTCGCATTGACTTAATCTTTTATCTATGTGAATTAATATAATAGGTTCCCTTCCACCCACTATTTCTCATATAGAGAAGAAAATAATTATTTTATTCCTACACTGATGTGAAAAAAGTAAATTTGTTTTATTTCTTTACCTTGTTTGATATAAGTTGAATAGTTTTCCTCTTTATCTCGATTAATAATGAATAGTTTTATTCCTCTATTTCGTTTAATGAGGAAAATAAACCATTTCATCACACCGGGTTATTTAATGCGAAATGTAAGACAGTTTTTCTTATCTATGCGATGCCTCATTAGAATGTATAATTACTATAGAGATTTTTATGGCTTGATTATAATATTTCTTAACTGCATTATGATGTTAAATCCCGTAACCAATGTTAAACCAATTGTTTACAGCAATCGTCTTAATTTTATTGTAACACAACCGATGTTAAACTTACCATAGTTATCATTCCGACACTGATGAGTTACAGTCCATCCCTGCAATCACTTCCATTACACCATTCATTCAATTTCTTTGAGGTCATTAAGTTTCGGTATTTTTAACAAAGCTGGAGAACGGAGAGCCAAAATTTCGCAGATATTCTTTCCTAAACCTATTCTTTGCAAGGGATAGCTTCTCTTCTTACCTACACAAAGAATGCAACCTACAGAATACCTGAAGTTCTTCCATTGCATTATAGAAATACCTTAATAAAGATACGAGGAAGTTGAAAAGAGCGTCTGAGGTTTGCGTTTACACACAAAAGGAAGAAGGCGGTGTTGCCAATTTGTGTATAGTTCCGCATATTTTGGGCGATTTTATGTACAATTTTAATCCAAATGCTCTTATGAATTATTATGTGCGCGTGCATTCGTGTGTGTTTGCGTGTATAATTATACAACACAATTATAGATTATATTTGGCGCTTATTTTAGTTATGAATATTTTTTCCTTAGATACAAAGTAAGTACGCAGGTTCAAACTATGCGACGATTTTTCACGTAATTATCCAATGTCATTGTATTGATTTCAATGAATGAATAAACTTACTGCTGCTGCTGCTGCTGCTGAAAAGGTGATAAAATTTCACGGTGACTTCGATAGGTAGGCAAATAAAGTGGATGATCCAATATCGTAGTTTTATAGTACGGAAAATAAACCTCGGTTCCTGAATTAAAAAACTTCATACAAATTTCTTTTCCCACGTCTTATCTACATAAAAATTTATAAAGCTCTATTCATTACCAGTAGGTTGAGTATGTTATCGCTAGAGAGCGGAATTTAGGCAAAAACCTATTTTTTTCCTTGATACATACAGGCTTGAGATTTAATATTTACATTTCTCATGGAAATATAGGTATCAGTAAAGGGATTTTATAGTGCCTATTTCGACATTAGTGCCTATTTTTAACTTTTTAAAAACTTTTGCTTTATTTTAGTAACTCTTTACTCTTTTTCTTAACATTCCGTACCGTTTACATTCCAAGACGGATAACAACAACTCCTTCCTAGCAGTGAACAACACAATAGAGAAGTACCTCCGGGCCACTCCTTATCATTCTTACAATGTTTCAATCCTAAAATTCCAACTTTCAGTCGGCGTGGGTATCGTAGTAGTGCTTAAATGCGACATGCTCATATCAGTAGATTTACTGACATGTAAAAGAATTCCTGCGGGACAAATTATTATTATTATTATTATTATTATTATTATTATTATTATTTTTATTATTATTATTATTATTATTATTATTATTTTTATTATTATTATTATTATTATTATTATTACTACTACTACTACTACTACTACTACTGCTACTACTACTACTACTACTACTACTACTACTACTACTACTACTACTATTATTATATAACACATACTCGCTGGGTTGTACCCGTATAAGCATTCTCTTACATTCCAAGACAGATAACAAACCCTTCCTTTTTTCTCACCATTTGTAAGTACAGCAGTGAGCGACACAATAGCCACAATAGGTGCTGATCATTTACTGTGAAGCAAACTATGGAGATGTGATTAGTGAATGAAAAACACTACTAACTTAAAGACAGAATGTCTTCATTTTATGTATGCACGTGTACCCTTGTGAAATGTGTAGAAGTTTCTTTTAGTCCTAGAATTTTGCATTAAATAAATGTTGAATCTTATATTAGTGACATTGTTTAACAAAAAAAAACCTATTTTTATTTTACAGAGCCTAAATAAAGGAGTTTAAGAGCCTATTTTAGGCGCTTAAAATGCCACTTTTTAGGGCCTAAAATTCCGCTCTCCAGTTATCGCTAACACACACAAAGTGAAAAATACAAAGACAAAAATGAAAATTAGTGTCATCAAAATAAGCCTATAAGTCAAGTTCTTTCCCATTATACATTGTGTGCATTCTATTGGCTTAGTCGGTTATTTAACGACACAGCATCAACTATAAGGTTATGCAGCGTAGATAGAATTGGTGATAGCGACATGGAAGTTCGCGAGATGAGGCCAATAATTCGAGATAGATTACCTGACATTCGCCTTACGATTGGGAAGAACCAAGCGGGAATCGAATCCGCGCGATTGCAGCACCAGATCAGCAGGCGAACGTGCTATTATCTGAGTTAGGCCGATGGCTTTTTGCATTTCGAAACAATTTAGTTTTCCGTATTATCAGTTACATTCATATCTACGATAAAATTAACCATACTGTATTTCATATTTTATATCCTTCATTCCACTCAACAGGCACATACGCTAACACTTTTAAACACTCATTCAAACTCTCAAATTCACCTGGAGTAAATAGAACAGAACAAAAATAGAAAAGGTAGGAGGAGAGAAGTATGGAAGGAAGTGGCAAGGATGTAACAAAACGTGGAAAAAGCGAAGATATTTGATTTCATTTATAAACTGTATTGTCTAAAAATATATATGTATATACACATAATGAATTATTCATAAATTTATAAAAATATGCGAAATTAGACTTTTAAAAGTAACACCTTATAGACATTGCTTTAGTTCATTCTCATATAACAAAGGCCTTTATGAAAGGTCGTCCTAATAAAGGGCTCCCATGGGTATTTTCGAAGGGGATGGGATCTCAACTATCAGAGTAAGAGTAAGACTTTCCCGAAAAATAATATTCAGTAATTTGACCTTGTGAAAGGAATTTTAGAGCATCTGACCATAATAATTATGAGCCAATTGTTTCAGAGTTTAAAACACAAGTTTTCATAGAAATGTGATTCAAAATAATTAGCAAAAAAATAATTGTATTAGGTGAACGCGAAGTTCAATATATGTTTGTCAATATGAGTAAATGTAATAAAATGAGAATAATGGGAATCGGTAATTTTTAAAACTGAAATCTATACAACCAAAGAGTGTAAAACAGGGTAACTCTGTCACAGTTTAAAATTGAATTTGAAGCACCAAATTAAAGTAAAACTGTTCAACTATAAAATCTTTTGGAAGCAATTCTAATACGCGTATTTATCAGAAAAAAAAAAAAAAAAGGATTTTGTAAATTTCTCTTGCCCCCCACCAATGAGCGCCCATGGTCCTAATACTTCTTACTATCTGGAAGTACAGTGACATCTCCTTCACTAATAGCGACGATCATCAACCTCGGTTAAAAACAGTGTGTACAGATCTCAGAAAGTATATGTTGTAGGACTCATATTTATTAGAATTTATTTTCTTGTTTTGATGCATTACCAGCACTTCCTAAAATATGGGGTACTTTTTTTAACACTCTGTATATTCATATATGAGGCCTCGCCGTCCCCATTGTATAATCAAGACTACCTGGGCGGCCGGGTAGCTCAGTTGGTAGAGCAGCTGGCTACGGACTGAAAGGTCCGGGGTTCGATCCCAGGTGGTGACAGGATTTTTTCTCGTTGCCAAACTTTCAGAACGGCCCCGAGGTTCACTCAGCCTTCTATAAAATTGAGTACCGGGTCTTTCCCGGGGGTAAAAGGCGGTCAGAGCGTGGTGCCGACCACACCACCTCATTCTAGTGCCGAGGTCATGGAAAGCATGGGGCTCTACCTCCATGCCCCCCAAGTGCCTTCATGGCATGTTACGGGGATACCTTTACCTTTTTACCTATATTAGTAGTCAACATGTAGATACCTATGGATTTGAGAAAAATTCATTCCAGCAACGGGATCGAACCCGGGACTGCAGAGCTGAGAGTTCCCGGGTTCGATTTCCGGTGCCGGAACGAATTTTCTCTAATTAATATTGTAGGTGTTGTCTGGTTCTTGGTTCATTTTCACTCCATCTACAAAAGCTGTTCGTAATTCCGGATAAACACAAACAGATAACAACCATTCCACCTGGTGCAACTTCCCTTGTTCAACCGCTGGATGTATACATGTTTTCGTCAATGGAAGAAGTTCTCGCAACTTTTTTTGTGAGAGTTTCACTCGACAACATTGATATTGACCTCCAGAGCCGTAAAGCTACAATCAACCTGCATATACTTATCCATAATCATTTCAGTGCCTCCATATTCACTAATATGATTAATCATCCCTGAAAGAAAGCTACTTTTCCACTTCTGTCAATTTTATCTGGAACACTGAAGATTCGAGTTGCTTAACTCCCAACTGCAGAAATTCATCTTTCATCCAATGTACTTATTGCCGTTTACATTGCTTAACTTCCACAAACGTGTTTAAGTGTATGTAAGAACAGCTAAAATTAGTATAATAATGATTAATTAGCCTATAGCTGAGTTTCCTTCCGTATTCATTATTATACCAATATCTATCTACACTCATACACATTGTATAATTACTACTATGGGCAGCTACAATTGGTACCATAAACAAAGATTACAGCTGAACTTTCCATCGTATTTGATTTTATTCCATTATCAGTCAGGCACTTCGCGAATGTACCTTGTAAGAGAGGAATGGCCGAGTGTACAATGATTCAGAATATAAGACGCATGCCGGAAGCCGAAGGAACACGAGAGTATAGGGTCCGGTTGAGTGGAAATTCGCTTCAGCGTGTAGTGGAAACAGAGTTATTGTAAACATTGGTGGCTTTGAGATGAAGTAACATTCAAATGTTTCTGTTATTCTAGTTATTGCTTTGTTTTTATTGTTAGCAACAGAGAAATTAAATAGGCAACATAATCTATTTCATTACTGTCATACCGAAATTATTATTAAGGTTTTTAAATCACCCGTTTCATGCGCCTATTCTTTATAAATGTTAGGTATGCAGCTTTAATTTAGCATTGAAACCATGGTCGTGTGTTCGAATTACATCTGGAACTTCAATGTTGTTAGTTGTCAATATGATGTCCTGTGGAGGCTTAATGATTTCACGCTAGAACAACTCGAGCATGGGTTTATTTATTAATGGTCAAAATAGAAGTATAATGTAAATTCCTCTAGGACAGTGTTCGTCAGCACTCGCTGAAATGTGCAAAGGGTAAGCGGTGCCGTCCCGTGTGCACCGTCGTGCAGCAAGAAGAGATAGAGAGCATACGCGCTACTAGCAGTTTCGGGTGCACCATGGTGCACTGCGTTTTCCGCGGGTAAGAGACGCTAGCTCCAGGGTACTCTGTGCTGACGACCCCTGCTCTAGGGGTTAGAAAAAAGTCTTCATAGGTTGTTTATTGGCCTACTTTAGTGATTAGCTTATTTATTTATTTATTTATTTATTTATTTATTTATTTATTTATTTATAGGCCTATTTATTTATTTATTTATTTATGCCTACTTATTTGATCGTACGTTAGTTGGTTCGTTCGTTGGTTCGTTCTTTGTTTCGTTCGTTCGTCGGACGTTGGTTCGTTCTTTATATCGTTCGTTTTCGGTCGTTGGTTCGTTCGTTGGTTCGTCCCTTTTTCGTTCGTCGGTTCGTCCCTTTTTCGTTCGTCGGTTCATTTCTTCTTTTGTTCATTTGTTCGTTCCTCCTTTCGTTCGTTGGTCTATTCCTCCTTTCGTTCGTTGATCTGTTCCTCCTTTCCTTCGTTGGTCTATTCCTTCTTTCGTTCGTTGATCTGTTCCTCCTTTCCTTCGTTGGTCTATTCCTTCTTTCGTTCGTTGGTCTATTCCTCCTTTCCTTCGTTGGTCTATTCCTTCTTTCGTTCGTTGATCTGTTCCTCCTTTCGTTCGTTGATTCGTTCCTCCATTCGTTCGTTGATCTGTTCCTCCTTTCGTTCGTTGATCTGTTCCTTCTTTCGTCCGTTGATCTGTTCCTCCTTTCGTTCGTTGATCTGTTCCTCCTTTCGTTCGTTGATTCGTTCCTCCATTCGTTCGTTGATCTGTTCCTCCTTTCGTTCGTTGATCTGTTCCTCCTTTCGTTCGTTGATCTGTTCCTCCTTTCGTTCGTTTATTCGTTCCTCCATTCGTTCGTTGATCTGTTCCTCTTTTCGTTCGTTGATCTGTTCCTCCTTTCGTTCGTTGGTCTGTTCCTTCTCTCGTTCATTTGTTTGTTCCTTCTTTCGTTCGTTGATTAGTTTTTCCTTTCGTTTGTTTCGTTCCTCCTTTCGTTCGTTGGTTCGTTCCTTCTTTCCTTCATTTGTTCGTTCTTTCTTTCGTTCGTTGATTCGTTCGTTGGTTCGTTCCTCTTTTCGTTCATTTATTCGTTCCTTCTTTCATTCGTTGATTCGTTCCTCCCCTCGTCCGTTGGTCTGTTCCTCTTTTCGTTCGTTGATCTGTTCCTCTTTTCGTTCGTTGATCTGTTCCTCCTATAGTTCGTTGGTCTGTTCCTCCTTTCGTTCGTTGGTTCGTTCCTTCTTTCGTTGGTTGGTACGTTCCTTCTTTCGTTCCTTGGTTCGTTCCTCTCTTCATTGGCCCGTTTCTACGTTCGTTTGTTCTTGGATTCGTTAGTTGGTTCACTTGCCTGCCTGTCTGTCTGTTTGTTTATCTCTATGTCTGTTTAATTGTTTGTTTAACCTAATCTAGCCCAACACAATCCAACCTACTTTACTTCACTTTAACATTCCCAACCCACACCGACTGACTACACTAACGTTCACAGAGTATCCGAATTTTGAGCTGGTAACACCACTCATCTCTAGACCAATCTCCTCTGTACTTCGCCAGCCGGCCGTTGGGAATGACATTGGAATGGAGATCGTACTGAATAATGATGATGCCTAACGTGAGGAATCGGGAGAAACCGGAGAAAAATCTCAACTGTGACTTATAAGCCACGCCAATGAAGAATCCCACGAATGTCCGGGACTCGAACACGGAATGTCTGCATGATAGACTGATGGCCTAGATTACGAAGTCACTGCAGGGATCACGTTAATAGTCGGTCTGGTTGGTGGAGTTGGTATAGCGCTGGCCATCCATGCCCGAGGTTGCGGGTTCGATCCCGGACCAGGTCGATGGCATTTAAATGTGCTTAAATGCGACAGGCTCATGTCACCAGTAGATTTACTGGCATGTAAAAGAATTCCTACGGGACAAAATTCGGGCATACCGGCGAAGCTGATATAACCTCGACAGTTGCGAGAGTCGTTAAATAAAACATAACATTTAACATCATGTTAATAGGTACGAACATTTATCAGTAATTTCACTGTAGACTAGGAGAAGACTTTCCAGCGGACAAGGAAGCAGGCAGGCAGGCAGGCAGGCAGAGATGGTCTGCCGTACTCGTTGCATAGGTCCGCAAATTATGTGCACCTCGTGCATCTGTATGTAGTTTATCCACCTTCTCATTATTGAATTAATGGACTTTTCCATTCAGTCTAATTACCTGTACTTTTACTTTGTTAGGTTCTTTATATTATTCGTAATTGCGTTGTTCTTAGATTAAATATTGTACATCGTACTAATTCTTCAGAATTCCATACAAGCCAAAATCCTTTCTGCGAAGTTCAGTAGGATATAACCGGGCAGATTCTGGATCGAACACTGATTTCTCATGATGTTCTCATTGTCGTATCAATAGCTTATTATTTGTTCAGCCTCCGTAGTTTGAAACGAGCTAAGTAACTATTTGTCATCGCCGTATAGTTTATATGAAAACTGACAACCCTCTCTCTATGTAAGAATGTATTGTTGATCATGTACCATTACGTAGTTAGACTAGTGGGCGTGGTGGGTTGTCCAGAAGCTGTGAGTGGTTGGTCCGGTACTCCAACCCCAGACCCTCAATTGACGATTCGCTGCAGTCATTGGGTAGGGGGCTGGGTGGCTTCATGGGATATGCACCCAGAGCTCCCAATAGCATTCGAACTCCGGACAGTTGACTAAACAACATCAACAAACGAGGTCCTGTTACACTCATTAAACATTTTTCATAATGCAATGAATTAAACATCCATAATAAATTGAGTGCTATTAATCAAAACATATTGAAATAAAAAGTCATTTTACGTTATATCATGTATTCGGTGCGAAAACGAAACATTCACACTTACCATGAGGTTATCAGTGGGATGGTCGATGTTGATTGGCGAAGTCTCGCAAATCTACTTCAACATAAGTTTACTTCTATATTTGTTTTCAAAAAGACTGAGGAGCAAATGTTATCTCACACAAGTATGCTGATGCAAATGACATTAAGCGTTGAATTACAATTCAGGAAACATCGGGATATATGTGAATGGTGCATGCATCAAGATTGCAACAGGGACGTTGTAGGAAACACGACTCGAATCAGAAAATAATTATAATAATTCCATCAGCCCCTCTCCATTTTTTGACCGGAAAACTCTTGTTTTGAAGAAGTGATTTTTCACACAATTGTTTTTTTCATTAGAGAACGAATAATTTGCCTTTAATTTTAAAGTCAATCAATGAAAGTATTTCTTCATACGTCCAAAGATATCTGAAGACAGTTCGTCATCATGTGTTGCTATAGAGTCACTATAGAGTGGCAAATGAATCGAATTGTCGATTAATAACTCAGCGACTCCACAAGTTTAGTTACTTTATCGTTGCTTCAGTCTTATTCTGAACAGTGAACATAGTTAAAGTTGAACCCTGAAGATTACTTACTTACTTACTTACTAACTTACTTACTAACTTACTTACTAACTTACTTACTTTTAAGGAACCCGGAGGTTCATTGCCGCCCTCACACAAGCCCGCCATTGGTCCCTATCCTGAGCAAGATTAATCCATTTTCTATCATCATATCCCACCTCCATCAAATCCATTTTAATATTATCTTCCCATCTATGTCTCGGCCTCCCTAAAGGTCTTTTTCTCTCCGGCCTCCCAACTAACACTCTTTATGCATTTCTGGATTCGCCCATACGTGCTACATGCCTGCCCATTTCAAACGTCTGGATTTAATGTTCCTAATTGTTAGGTGAAGAATACAATGCGTGCAGCTCTGTGTTGTGTAACTTTCTCCATTCTCCTGTAAATTCATCCCTTTTAGCCCGAAATATTTTCCTAAGCACCTTATTCTCAATCACCCTTAACGTATGTTCCTCTCTCAAAGTGAGAGTCCAAGTTTCACAACCATAAAGAACCGGTAACATAACTGTTTTATAAATTCTAACTTTCAGATTTTTGAGCCCTGAAGATTAGAATTTAAAAACTTAAAAATATCGGATAGGTGTGCAAGACTTGTAAACCAAGAGAAGTCCCTCAGGAGAACCCATTCCTGTTCAACTTTGTGTCTCAAAAGTCTGAGATAAAGAAAAAATATTCCAGCATGCTGATAAATATCAGACAATGTGATAAAGTTAAGCTTAATTGAAATACCATTGAAAAACACACCTTGGTTCCGCGAATACCTTTCAAACTATTCGCGGACCACCAGGAGCCCGCGAACAACAGGTTAGGAACCGCTGGTACAGGACATAGGTTATATTAGGTTGTGACGCAGGCTCTAGTTTCATGAGATGTAACAGTACCGCCTAAAAGGAAGCCCGCCTACTTTACACAGTAATAGTCTATTAATTTTGTGAGAATGGATTTGTGATGATAATTCATATCTACACTCTGAATGTATATCAAGAATCTCGGTTCATGATTTTAACATATTTTACTTCTGTCTAAATTATCAGTAACGATCAACATCTCGATAAGGAATTGCGAACTAATTTCTAGCGCGTACGTCATCACTAGCCAATAGGAGAACACGCGTGATTTGATACGATAGTATGGGAAGTGGTAAAACTCCATCCTTTTGTATGCCTCAATATTTTTCTTATCTAGAATTCAGTATATATCATTAGGCCCTAGAAACAAACTTGAGTGCAAGAATGCAAAGATAAGATTACACCATCGGACAAACTTGCAACTTGTTAATTTGCTGTCTTCCTATTTAGGGGATTCAGGATTTCTGTCATTGAGAACGGTTATGCGTCTGACAACATTCATAATTCTTTGGATAGCTCTAGATCAATGGTTCCCAAATTTTTCTCGATCGCGGATCCCTTTCGACTCGAAAAAAAGATTCACGGATTCTCAAATTAAATTATATCTATACTAATAATAAATCTGTAGCCGAAATTTTTCTGGTAATTTTCGATTTTCCAAAAATAATTGGTCCTAACATATATAATTAACCACCCTGAAACCGAAAATAGCTTTTTTTAAATTTTTGTTTGTATGTCTGTCTGTCTGGATGTTTGTTACCTTTTCACGCGATAATGGCTGAACGGATTTCGATGAAAATTAGAATATAAATTAAGTTCGTTGTAACTTAGATTTTAGGCTATATGGCATTCAAAATACATTATTTAAAAGGGGGGTTATAAGGGGGCCTGAATTAAATAAATCGAAATATCTCACTTATTATTGATTTTTGTGAAAAATGTTACATAGCAAAAGTTTCTTTAAAAATAATTTTCGATAAGTTTTATTCCTTGAAAAATTTTGATAGAACTTATATTTAATGAGATAAATGAGTTTTAAAATTAAAATAACTGCCATCTAAGGCCGTATAATGAAATAAACAAATGACTTCGTCTATAAGGGGCTTTGGTCAACGACAATTGAAAGCTATGTATCATAGCCTACAGATAATGTTTCTGTGTTTGTATGAACTAACATCGGAAGCTAAATTAACCGATTTGTGTAATTAATTATATTCACCATTGGAAAGTGTAGTTTCTCTAGATGGACATAATGCTACAGTATAATGTTATTACAGTAACTTCTGATATAATATAATGTAATATAATATAATACAATACAATACAATATAATATAATATAATATAATATAATATAATATAATATAATATAATATAATATAATATAATATAATATAATATACTATAATATGTAATATTATATAATATAATTTAAGTTATTTGAAGGGTTCAGAGCCATAGTGGTCCAAACGCCATTTACTGAATACGTAGAAAAGAAGGGTTAAAATTAAGTTATTACCATAATTCAATGGAAACATATAGCAAGTAAAATAAAGTATAGACATTAAATCTAAATGATGTCAATGTTCATTAAACTGTGGTTGCATGTAATAGCAATTAAGAAACATGTTAAAGGAATTGTCATTGCACCAAATGAGTGCTCTCTGGACCGAAATGATCGCATTTTAATGATTTAAACACAATTTAAATTGAGTAACATATTAAACGATGTATCCTTCTATCAAACACGAATGTTCCCTGGATCAAATGTCCTATTTTAATTATGTAATTACTTTATATTTATTTCTAACGGGTGCAGCGGAGCGCACGGGTACGGCTAGTTATATTAATAATTGATTAAATGGCGATCTTACTCGTGTTAATTATGTAAGCATGTACAGCTTATAGCTGTTTCGGTGCTACTTGACACCATTCTCAGAGCCTTCTGTGTCTCGGCGTCATCTCAACTTCGCTGCCTGTTGTGTGGGTGCGTTCGTGTGATGAAGAGTTGTGTCAAATAGTGTGTGTGTGTGTTCTGAAGTTGACCTGTGTATTGAGTATTTGATTAGGGTGTGTTTTATATTATATTATATTATATTAATTTAATTTAATGACTACATTAATATAGATAATAAATTTAATTTGAGTCCATATTTACGGTATATTCTGTACGTATTTAACATCGACAGTATGTCTACAACTACATTAATTACCATGCATAGCCATGAGTTCATAAACATGCAGTAGTCTTGAGAGAAAAAATTGCAAACATTCACACTCACACACCATAGAGATAAGAACTAAACTAACTAACTAACTAATTAACTAACTAACTAACTAACTAACTAACTAACTAACTAACTAACTAACTCGCCACCTTCGAAAAGCAGACGAAAATTTTCAATAGAATTGACAACCTTAACTGATAAAAGGAAGTAGTGTTTTTTAAAACAGCTCGAAGGCCAGCTAACGCAAGGGTGAGATCTGGTCATCTACCCTTGCCGATATACTAACTTTCACAAGCACAGTTGCGTACATTACTGTACAATCGCGCTGAAAAAACCGGTAGTATTATGTTATTTATTTCAAAATATATATTATCAACCGCGGAGCCCCTGATAAGTGTTGGCGGGTCTCTGGGGTTCCGCGGAACATACTTTGGCAACCACTGCTCTAGACGAAATATACTCGATGAAACAAACACAGTTTTCATTTGATCTTCATATATTTTATTATAGTGATTATTTTTTTAAGCATTTTGCCCTTCTGAGAGGGTCGTGCGGTATCATCACGGTTAAGACGTTGCGCTGCAAGAAGAAAAGATGCGGGTTCGAGTCCATAAGGAGTCATAAATTTTCTTCACTCATCTAATCCTTTCGGGCGCACCATGGTCCTGGGGTTCACTCAATCTTTAACAGAAATGAGTACCAGAGTTATCTTCTTGAGGTTAAAGACGGCAAGCATTTGTAATTGACATCCCTATTCTAATAAAGACGATTGTCTGCAAAGTTGGGAGCCTTAACCTTCTGTTATAAGTGCTATCACGTGGACCTTCATGACCTGTAATAACTAGACTTCGAAGTTGAGCACATTTACTCTGAAGTTAAATGCACACAGAATAATACGGTGTTTACAAAGCAGCTAGTTAGGTAGTCCTCTCCCTCATACACACATTATGTCAGTTACTCGTAGATGCGGTTTTTCAATACAGACCCAACAATCAAAAGAAATTAAACGTTCACCTATAAGGACAAACGCAAATATTATGTAGGTCAGAATAACTTACATTGCATTATCGTTTCTCGGGTGTAGAATCGTAATATTTCTTTTAGGTCTACATACAGGGAAATAGGTCTACTATTTTTACAAAGTTAGTAACAATTTTTATAATAATAATAATAATAATAATAATAATAATAATAATAATAATAAATAATAATAATATTGTATTATTAGATTAACAAGACATACTTTATTTGTAATTGTACATAAATTACAATATAAGGAAACGAAGCGACATAATTACAGTAATTATAAAATATAGGTCACAGAAATAGACTTATCTAAGAATAATATTACTATAAAAGAAACAACATTTACATAAAACAGAAAATAACATGTTCTCAGTGGTGGTTCCTCGGGGGAGGAAAGGGAGGAACGTTCTCCTCATAATTTTCTTCTTTTGAAAGTAAATACCAAATAAAATATGTGCCTTGAAATTCGAGGAAGATTCGATAATTTTTAAGTTCTCAGCTATAAGAAAACCTCGGTTGAACTAGTTTTAAACGAAGCGCGCTCATTTGCTGCTAGAAAACTATGAGAAAGATGCGAGATTGTTTGTGTGGAGGAAAGCCAATCCATTCCTCCTTTACTGCAGTTAACACACATAGACAACAGCGCACTAGCGGCCAGAGAAAGAAGCAGAGTTTTTAGGCAAGTAAATGAACGGATAGGGAGGAGATCCTCCTCTGAATCAGCGCATGGGCGGGAAATAGAAACCGACTGGTCGTGTAGCAAGCTCGCTACCGCTGCCATCTAACAATCTTGCATTCAACCAGACTATAACACATCTAGGAGGAGGCACAATAAAAACAGTTTTAACACAAAGCTATGAAAGACACCATATCAACTTTTTTTTGAAATTATAAATAAAAAATATTATTCATTGCACTTTATATAGGCTACTATTCATGGTTTGAAACTTTCAAAGATATTTGAAAGTTAAAGTTGGGTTTATATAAAACAAAGAGGAATTAGTTCTACGTTAGTATCGCAGATCTTTTAGGCCCTTGAAATTCACTTCCATTCATTGTCTACTAGACCAGGGCAACAGCTAAGTTGTCAGTTTTGTATAAATATATTTGAAATTGAAAGTAGGTACTCACTGACATTCTTCAAAAGCATGTGATACTGAACTTGTAAAATGTAGGCCTCTATGTGGCAACACAGTCCACGTGGGTGGGTGCACTGTTCTCGCTTTCCTCAGATTATTTCCCATTCCCATTTCCGTAAAACGGTTCCGATTACGTGTTAGTAACTATAATCTCTTCCAATACGTGTGATGCTGTAGTGTGCTCGAAAAATGCTGCGAGGTTGTGAATTTCCTTGTAATTGTTAATTTGTGCAATTATTCAACAATGAATGGAAGTGAAAACATAATGCATTTTGGAATATTTAGGAAACTGAGTTTACAAGAACAGATTATTGCTATACAGAAGGGAAGGCCAACCCCAACACTACCTGGTCTTACATGTATGCATGTAGGCTAATTTGTAGCATGTTTCATTCAAGAAGGTGTCATTTCGTGTTGTTAACTTCTTTCCTCCTCTTAAGAAATACGCAGGAGCCGCCACTGCATGTTCTGTTTACAGAAAGTTAATAATTCTTGATTTATACTGGCAGAGTTAAGGCCATAGGGCCTTCTCTTACACTCTACCAGGTCACAAAGTATACAATCAGTGAAAAATTTAACAAAAAGTTAAAGAACAGAATACTAACATATTACAAAAATATAATGATAATAGCATAAGAAATCGACACTAAACAACATGAAAATAATACCATAATAGAAAAAAAGAAAGTAAAATGCATTGAAATATAGTAAAAGCAACTCATTTAGTACAAATAGTTAATATGAAGAACGTAAGGAATAATATAACAAAATGGAATGTAATAAAATAATAAAAAAAGAAAAGAATACGAAAATTAAATAAAATTCACAATAAAAAGGGTATGATAATAAATTCATCTGGTGATCAAGAGAACAAAAAGGGGAAAGGAAGAAAAAAGATATTTATATATTTTTACAAAACTATCGCAGAGAAAAGGGCTTATAACTGAAAGGAATCAGAATTGAAAAAATGCAATTTTAGTTTATTTTTGAAACTAGACAATGTCCGACAGTCTCTGACATGTTGTGGTAGAGAGTTCCAGAGATGAGCTGCAGAGACGGTAAAAGATTAAGAGTAGAAGGATGTTCTGTGTTTAGGAATGGAGAGTGTGATATGGTGTTGTGAGCGAGTATTTATTTCGCGATACGAGGACAAATGTTAAAAACGAGAAGCTAAGTAGCTAGCCCCCCTTATGAGTAAACTCGTGTTGGGGAGGGAGGCAACTGAACATAGCGTACGAAAAAACCAATATATTATACTTAAAATGAAAATAACTCATATTTTAGGTCTGTGTAATAATAATTCAATATTAATAAGATGTAAGAATGAAAGTTTTGTAGGTTAACTTGATAACAAAATAGACCAAACTAGGAATCAAATGAATTAAAATGAAGTACCGGTATCACATATTCACAAGATACTTATTTAAAATATAGTCCACACCTGTGGAGTAACGGTCAGCGCGTCTGGCCGGGAAACCAGGTGGCCCGGGTTCGAATCCCGGTCGGGGCAAGTTACCTGGTTGAGGTTTTTTCCGGGGTTTTCCCTCAACCCAATACGAGCAAATGCTGGGTAACTTTCGGTGCTGGACCCCGGACTCATTTCGCCGGCATTATCACCTTCATTTCATTCAGACGCTAAATAACCTTGATGTTGATACAGCGTCGTAAAACAACCCAATGAAAAAAAAAAGAATTTAAAATATACAGAATGTTAAATACAATATATTATTTTATGCTAATTTAAATTATGTATTCTAAATATTTCCTATTTCGTCAGCAGTTGTGACGCCTTCTGTCTTTTTAAATAAAATATACTTATATTTACTTGTAAGGCTTTTCTTATAGAAGGAACTTAACAATTTATATTTTACAATTTGTTCCAATTGAATTGTTATAGACATCGCAATGACTTCACGTTGCCCAAACCATGGTGGAAACATAGTAAAGGTGTGGGACTGCGCATGCTGTTGCGATAGCGGGCGAGGCGTGTGACGTCATCTTTACTGCAGACAGCGATCGCAGCTCATTGCGTTGAGTACATTTTCTTAAATAAACCTAACTAGACATTAATTACAATACATAATTTGAACTGATTGTTGCCAATGTTATTCATATCCTTTTCATTGTGCGTTTAAGTTCATGTACTCTTTAAAAGAGTTATGAATAACATTTAAAAACATATAAAAAATTAACAGTAATAGCTTAAAAGTCGCTCCCTCAAATCTGCCGTCCTAGGCAGCTGCTTAGTCTGCCGAGGCCTAAATACGCCCCTGATTGCATGTAGGCTACTGTACCTGTTAACTTTCTTTCACTTCAGGGCAACAGGAGCATCCAGCACTGATGTAACAATGGAAAATCGCGGAGCCACTGAGTCTACTGTCACAGAGGAATGCCAAATACTAATACAAAGAATTCAAGAATTAGAAGAGAAGAATTACTCTCTAGAAACGAGGATTAAGGAATTGACAGCTGCCAACAGGAAACATGAAGAAGACAAAAGAAAATTACATGAGGGTGTAATTTCATTTAAAAACATTAGACAAACAGAAGTTAAATCTAAAGTGGCTGAAATTTTGAAACCATTTTTCACTATTGGGCAAATTGATGCTCTTTTGAATAAAAAGCGTAGGGTGAAATGGTCTGTAGAAGATTACGGTACTGCAATAACACTTCGAAACCTATGTCCAAAAACATACCGATACTTAAGAACAAAATTAAATTACCCGTTACCTGATTTGTCAACTCTGAGAAAATGGGCAGTAAAACAATTATCGCTTGAGGAAGTCTTAAAATTAATGAAGGCGAGAGCTACAAATATGTCGGAGTTAGATCGTGTAACAGTATTAGCATTTGATGAAATGTATTTAAATGAGGAGGTTTCTTTTGACAGTAGGGAAGAACAAATAATTGGACCTCATAAGGCAGTGCAGGTTGTTTTTGCACGCGGTTTGTTTGCAAGGTGAAAGCAGCCCGTATACTATAAATATGATCAGACAATGACAAAAGAAATCCTAACAGACATAATTTGCCAGTTAGAAGGCAGTGGTTTTCAAGTTATGGCCACAGTTAGCGATTTAGGTGGAAGTAACAGAAAATTGTGGCATGATTTGAAAATTTCTACCAAACTAAATTGCAGTTTTCCTAATCCAAATGATTCAACTCGAGAAATATTTTTTTTCAGACGCTCCACATTTATTGAAATTACACAGGAATCACTTTCTAGATCATGGTTTCAACTTGAACGGATTGAACATTTCATCAGAACCAATTCATGAACTTTTACGTGCATCCTCGTCCTCTGATACAAAATTAGCTTACAAGTTAACTCCGTTACACTTAAGTGTCCGTGGTACCCAAAGACAAAAAGTTAGTTTGGCAGCACAATTATTTTCCAACAGAGTTGCAAAGGCTTCGAAATGGTGTGGTGAAAACGAGCTGTTGAGATCAAATGAATGGAAAGAAACTTCAAAGGCAATAAAATTAACTAATGATTGGTTTGATTTATTTAATACCGTTTCTAAATTCGGTACCCACAGTGGGCTGCACAGTTACGGGATAAACCTTCAAGATCAGAATATTATACTCTCATACCACAGTTAAAGTAGGAGAAGCAAAGAGGAAATTACCTTATCAGGAGGGGATTCTAATAAATAATAAATCATTAACATTGTTGTATGAGGCAATGAGGTACAAGTACAAAATTGAATACATCATCACAAGAAAACTTAACCAAGATCTGGTAGAAAACTTTTTTTTTCAGAAATTAGAAGCATGGGTAGAACAAACGTTCATCCCTCTGCTTTAGATTTTAAACATTCTACTGAAGTGGTACGTACTAGGTCGAAATCCATTATCTCAGTTTTGTGAGAACAAAAACACATCCGATTTGCTTTCGGAAGAAGAGGCATTAATAGTGGGTCCTAGTACAAGCCAATCAGAAGTCAATGATAATGTGCAGAAAGAACTATGTGCAACGGCAGAATTTCTTAAAGGCATTCTGAAACCGGTTAAATTTACCAACGATCGAGATCCTGAAGAAAATATAGGCCTCCCAGAAAAAATATATGAAATCTCTGCAAGACAGCGGATATCCCAGGAAGGATTAAAATATATTGCAGGATATGCTACATCAAAACATATGGAGCAATACCCGAATCTTGGAATTCCCACAAAATTGTCAACTTCTGCTAATCAAAAAGACTGGATTACTACAGTGTCCCGTGGAAACTTAATTCTCCCTTCTAAGGATCTGCAATTGGTTGTCATGCTTGTTGAAGTATATTCTCAGATGTGCACGAAGATTCTGTTTCTCATGAGAAATTTATAATAAAAAAGACTAAATTTGGTTAATTCTGCCATGAAAAACGAAGCAGAAATCAGTTCTCCTCTTCCGCCAGAAGTAATTACGACATTGGTTAGAACAAGAACATTTATTAGAATTAAAGAAATTAATAAAATAATAAACATGTCTGGAATTTCAAAGAGAAATATTATAAAGAAAATGAAAAAGATTGCATAAGAATAAGTATTTACTTAACAGAGTGGGATTTATAATGGTGAAATTATGTTATGTCGTGTGTGGAATAATAAGGTAAATAATGTAGTAGACTATATTATGTCTCCAATAGCCTGAATATATAAAAATATTTGTTTACTATAATGACAAATTATTCCAAGAAATTCATATACATATGTTAATGAAGGTTCAAAAGTATTTGAATTCATGTACAAAATAATGTATGTTATAAATAACTGTATAGATCTAAGTATGTATATATTTATTACACATTGTATTGTAATTATTATAAAACCACGTGTATATTACAGAAGGCAATATTATTAATGACACACTGCCATATCACATTGTTTCTTGAAACTTGAGTTTAATATGTAATAGATCATAATTTTATTACGTTATCACTTCAAGGTAGTTCCTATTGTACTTGAATTCATGTGTAATATAATTTGTGTGATATATGGGCCTAATTTTGTGCATATTTGTAGCATAATGTATTATAATTATTATAAAAGTACGTGTATATTACAGAAGACAATTATTAACGTTCCACTACCATATTACATTATTTCTTTACTCTTGAATTTAATTTATTGTTCACTATTTTATAATGTTATCACTTCAAGATAGACCCTATTATAGCCTATACTGTCAATATTTACTGAATACACAAACCATGAGTTTTATTTATTCATTTAAATCTATGGACGCAGATCTAACCATCAACAATCTGTTATGTTGACTGTGTCATTCGAGTGCGGCCTGCAGTAAAGGTGACGTCATGCGCAGACTGAACGAAAACACGCACAGCTTGTCCCACACCTCTACTATGTTTCCACCATGGCCCAAACTATCCCAGCTTCAGCGCTAGTACTTACGTAAAAAAACTTCCAACCAGTCTTAGACAGACAACGCAGTGGATGATTCCGATAGATGAAAAAAATAAACAAACCCTGGCCTATTCCCCCCACCTCCACCCAATACTCTATCAGTTAACCTGTATCTCTCCTACTGGGACCTGAACTTCGAAGTCTAGTAATAATTTGCTCGTTTTAGAGTTTGGATTTCTAAATTCTTTGAGACATTTTCAACGTTATACACAAGATATACATATGGTAGGACTCCCGAAATGTGGAGTCATTCCCTAACAATACAGGACATCACAACAAGAAACATAAATTTTGAACAACCTGTAGTCTTTGCGCAGCAACAAAGCCGTGCCACATATGCCGCGCACACATGTCAGGCCATGATAATTATTATTTTCAGAACGATTATTGGTAGCATCATTATGAAAATATAACATAGCATTAATTTTTGTCACAGCCATTTTTTCGCTACTCCACCAAGTTGTGTAAATTATGTTCATGCACTGTACAATTGCATGTCACTTTTGGATATCCCTGTCAAGATTTGGATTTTGTGCACCCATTCGATCGCTCCCCTCCCTCCCTCTTGCATCACAGGTAGATATCTATAAATCGGATTTGAGCGGCTCGCGTTGCCATGGTAATACCAACCCGATCTACCTGCAGCGTGTTCGACCCTTCACTTGTATAGACGTAAGTTCGACTCCGGAAATGAACATATTACATCTGCATATGTAAATATTATTATGTAATATGTCCACCTTTCAATAAATAATTTCTTGCAATTTCTTTAGTCTTATATTCGAAATCATCAGATGAAAACTGAGCGGGGATTTCAGAAAATCCATGATTGCGTATAACGTGTACACAGGAATTAGAGTAATGGAATTAGGATAAATAAATACAGTTTTGTATAAGATTTAAATGTGTCTAATGAACGGAATAAAATAAAAAAAACTACCGGTATGAATAACAGTTAATCCTTCATTAATAATGTATTAAGAATATAAGTAAAAAAACTATTTTTGAGCCACAAATAATAATCAACAATTTTATTAACTGGTGTATATAAAGGACATGAGAATATCCCGTAAGATTCGTCTGCATGTGAGTAAAGTCAACCTACCCATATATTTGTGCATGGGTCTCTTTCTCATTCTCAACCCTTCCTTGGATTAGGTGTAATAATTTCTTTCGAGTAGTATTTTATTTTATTATTTTATTAGTATGATGACCGAAGTACATATGATATTTCCGTGCAGGAATTCTGCGTTACAATAAGATGAAGGATGAATAGAATAGAGAAAAATTCTTTCAGGCACCGGGACTCGAACCTGGGTTTTCAGCTCTACGTGCTGACGCTTTATCCACTAAGCCATACCGGATTCCAGTTCCGATGCCGGATCGAATCCCCTCAATTTAAGTTCTAGTAATCCGAGAAACTCCTTTTATAACGTGAAACGTCTGTTTGTCCAACAAAAATCCAAACACGACCGTGACGAGAATCGAATCCGAGATGCCTGCATGGAACACCAGCGCGCTAACACTGAGACATAGACGTGGAGCGAGTGGGATTAGAGGTAGTTCCGAGTATGTGACTGGAACACTAGCTCTCTTGTCTTCCATGCAAGTGGGACAGGTTCGAGTCCGACCAGGTGGTGATGGAATTTATGGGCATGCAGGCATTGCAGATGGATTTTCTGGGGATACTCCCGTTTCCATATAATTTGCATTAACGCTCTCCATATCCTCATTTCGTCTATCCAGTTAAGAATAAGCTGGGGTGAAGTCATGAGGAAAATACGTGTTTCCGATATTAATAGGCCTATAGGAAAGACTTGGAGTTCCGGGACCTGACTCTGTCAGGGCTGTGGCAGGATGGCCCACCTGTTAGTGTCGACTTCATTAATGCCACCCAGGCCACCTTTCGGACTTGAACAATCATCATATAATATAGGGCGCACAGCTGGCCAATGTAAACCTAAGTCCAAGTTGGACCCTCAAAACTATAAGCCAAGCAAAGCATGATGATGGTGATGATGGTTCTTAACCAATACCGATAACTGGACATATTGGTCCAATAGGACAATAAAAGACTTACACAAGGCAATGGACACACATGCTGTTTTTACGGAAATGTGACGCCTCAGAATTTCTACCGGGGATCGAATTTGATTTCGTTACATTTATAGTCCAATGCGCTAATACTCGTAACATCATAAATAAAGTGTAACATGTCAATACTACAGATAGCCATTTTACTATTTTCGCCCCATCAATGCAGCTAGTACAGCGTTAAGAAAAGAAATAAAAAGTCAGATTATCTTGCCACTCCATTTGCTCAGAAAAAAAAATACTACTACTGTATAAGCTACAGGATACTCGGTTGGTTGCAAAGGCGTTCCGTCAGTACGTCGAGGAAAGACACTTCCACGCCGAGGCTGAAACCCAAGACCATCCAGCCGTCCTCATAATTTCCGCTCGTCGCTGCAGATGTAACAGCTTTCTTAATAATAGTCCAGACACATGGCAAACGTCTTCCTTAATTTTCATGTTTCTTCACAGATAACACTAGTGCTAACCCTATGAAGATTATAATATTGTTACAGTAGGCCAACCCCAGGCCTTGGCAACAAGTCGATCGCTGCCTGTTTTTTTGTCGATAAATCTAAATATTATGTTCGTAACTTGTAATATGGTGTATTAATACAGGGACATCATTTTATTTTTACTAACATTTTTAATATTAACTTGGCTATACCTCTGGATGAACGCCGTTTGCTACCCCTTCCACAACTGGAGTTCGATGATACTGGCGTAATATATAAACAAATCACTTTACTAGGTATAGGAGGGAAGAAAAGTAGTTCATCCATTTACGTAAACTAGGAAATATCGCGATTTTGAGTTTGATCATTTTCATTAGGTTTTTGTTTAATCAAAGTACAGTACAGTATTAACAATGAGTGTTTTTACTCACAAACTGAACTGTCCATGTGGACGTATTCATTATGCAGTGTATATTATACTGTCTACAGCACATTAGCGTACAATATAGAGAATGAAGTTAAATTGAAAAATAATCATAATATGGATATTTAAACACATTTTTTAAAATGGTGGCCGTTCATTTCGATACAGACATTCAGTTCTAATGTGCATGTTATCGCACTATAGATTATTGTACCTAACCCCAATTACCAGTTTCGTCTTTCGTACTAGTAACTCATGTTGAAATAATTCTGTACCTACTCTATAATAGAGTACTTTACGTAATGTAAATTCAATCTTCACTTCTGCCCGATCCGAAAAGCTAAAATTACTCAGACATACTATCTACTTTTCGTCCAAGTGGTTATGTCGTAGGGTCGTAGAAAGGGAGGAAATCACGTGACAGTTAATTACTTAACGAGGCCCTTCTATTTAAGTTATTTTAAACAGTTGCATAATATTACGTAGACGTCCAATTCCTGACAGAAATTAATGTTCTCAGAAAAGAGCTAAGTCAGCCCAGCCACAAGCTGGCGAATAAAAGCTGGTGGGGGAAACCGGGCTACGACGCCGACGTAGGCAAATGGACGACAGTACCTTTGCGAAAATGATTTAATATTGAAAGCTCTTTTGTCACTGGAAAACGCGAACATATTTTTGTAACGTACCGTTTACTATGACCGTAAGGCTACTATGACTGTATATGCGGTCTTGTATCTGTGGGGTGGGAGCGAAGTACATTCAAAAACTTAGGTACAATAAAAATTGACGTAAAAATAAAATGATGTCCCTGTACATTTACGATGATATAACAATATTGGTTCAGGGAATTTTATTACCAATGCGAAAGGTTAACACCACTGTCTACAAATCACAGATGATTAATTATTATCGATATATTACGTATTCGATATGCGCATGCGCAACATGAAGTATGAACAAAGATTTTCCGTCTGTATTTTTGGTTAACGAATGCGAATTTAGAGGTTTTTGTTTTAGTCATGTTGTGATGCATGCATAATGAGTGCAGCAAAAAAAAATTGGCGATTGGGAAAGTGCATATTTCTTTACTGTGCTTGGTCTACAGATAAGTGTTGCTGTTTAATTTGCCAAGAATCTGTGTCGTTACCAAAGACAGGGAGTACAGAGCGACATTACAATGCTCTCCATCGTAGCAAATATTATCGAGATTTTACGCCGAAAAGTGAAAAACTGAAATCCAAGCTGACAGCTCTACAGATGTTGCTGTCAAAGCCAACAACACGTTCTAGCAATGTTACGATGGCCTCATTTAAAGCAAGTAACTTAATCCCAGGAGATTTAAGTCGTTGAGTGAAGAGTAGTTCATGGAAGAATTTTTTCTGGAAATTGCTGATAACCTCTTCGATGGGTTTAAAAACAAGAATGAAATAAAATCTGTCATCAAAGATCTTCAGTTTTCTTGAAGAACAGTAGCTCGTCGAGTAAAAGTTATATATTTCATTCATTTTGAATCTTGCTTACACTACTTTTAACACTTGAATATAATTAATTGATTAACTAGTGGACTTACTCGTGTTAATTATGTAAAATTTGTCCGGCTTACATCTGTTTTAGTGCTTCACGCACCATCTTCAGAGCCTACTAGATCACGGCGTCATCTCGAACTTCTCTGCCTGTTATGTAGGTGTGTTTGATTGTTGAAAGGTATTGAAGAGTGGAGTCAAATAGTGCGTGTGTACTGAAATTGATCTGTGTGTTGAGAATTTGATCGGGGTGTGTTTTAGTGTGTTTGTATATTTCGTATTGTTCTAGTGTGTTGAGTTTTTGGTTCTTGGCTTGTATGTGTAGGATTTCCATGTGCGTATTTATGTTATTGTATGTATGGTTAGCATTGGTTATGTGTTCGGCGTATGTAGATGTATTGTGTCCTCTGGTTATTGCTTTAATGTGTTCTTTGTAGCGTGTTTGGAATGATCTGCCTGTCTGCCCTATGTAGAACTTATCGCAACTATTACATGTGAGTTTGTATACATCTGTGTGGTCGTATTTATTTGTTTGTGTTTTTTGTGTGTTGAGATGTCTTTGTAGTGTGTTTTCTGTTCTGTATGTTATGTTGTATTTCTGCTTTCTGAATGAAGATGCGATCTTATGTGTGCTTTTGTTTTCATATGTTTGTGTGATGTATTTCTTGTGTTCTTGTGTTTGTGTTGTGTCGTGTTTTGCGTGTTTTTGTGTTTGTTAAGTTTTTGTTTTGTCTTTTTTATGATGTTGTCTGTTATGTTTGGATTGTATCCGTTTTCTTGTGCTATGTATTTGATTGTGTTCACATCTTCATTGTAGTGTTGTTGGCTCATGGGTATGTTGAGTATGTATTCAGGACAATGGTACACAGATTACTCAACATACCCATGAGCCAACAACACTACAATGAAGAAGTGAACGCAATCAAATACATAGCACAAGAAAACGGATACAATCCAAACATAATAGACAACATCATAAAAAAGACAAAACAAAAACTTAACAAACACAAAAACACGCAAAACACAACACAAACACAAGAACACAAGAAATACATCACACTAACATATGAAAACAAAAGCACACATAAGATCGCATCTTCATTCAGAAAGCAGAAATACAACATAACATACAGAACAGAAAACACACTACAAAGACATCTCAACACACAAAAAACACAAACAAATAAATACGACCACACAGATGTATACAAACTCACATGTAATAGTTGCGGTAAGTTCTACATAGGACAGACAGGCAGATCATTCCAAACACGCTACAAAGAACACATTAAAGCAATAACCAGAGGATACAACCCAAGAACCAAAAACTCAACACATTAAAACAATACGAAATATACAAACACACCCCGATCAAATTCTCAACACACAGATCAATTTCAGTACACACACACTATTTGACTCCACTCTTCAACACCTTTCAACAATCAAACACACCTACATGACAGGCAGAGAAGTTCGAGATGACGCCGTGATCTAGTAGGCTCTGAAGATGGTGCGTGAAACACTGAAACAGCTGTAAGCCGGAGAAATCTTACATAATTAACACGAGTAAGTCCACTAGTTAATCAATTAATTATATATCTTTCAATTAGGAATAACAACTCCAGAAGGATGTCGTTGACTGTGAAGCATTTTCTCTCCAGTTAGACGAATCTGTTGATGTTAGCGATACAGTCCAGATTTTGATCTTTATTTGTATGGTTTTCCAGGATTTTACCATCAGGGAGAAATTTCTTGAAATGGTTTCTTTAAAAATCAAGAGCGACTGGCTGGATATATTTATTTCTGTCTACAGTCGTTTAACAAGACGAAACTCCTACTGTTCAAGTTAGTGCCAATCACCAGTGACGCTGCAAAAGCTATTATTACTGCTTGTAGTAATGGATTTATTGCCCTTTACAGAAAATATAATTTTCCACATTTCAATGCTTATTACTTCATAATACATCAACAAGTGTTAGGCAGTAATAGGTTAAATACAAGTAACATAATGAATGAACATAACCTTCAAATAGTCAACTCTATCCGTAGATGACTCTCCAGAGGTGTCTCTTCAATTTAATTCTTGATGAGAGAACACCACAATTAAATTTATACATTGAAGTGCGATGGCTAAGTAGAAGCAAATTTTTGCATAGATTTCATAGTTTGCTCCATGCAGTAAAAGGATTCCTTAAGAAGAAGAAATATGAATATGAACATTTGGAAGATGAGCAGTGCCTCTGTTATCTTGCCTTTTCAGCTGAATTTACTTAGACTCTTAGTGAAATGAATGTAGAATTGCAGGGGAAAAAACAAGTACATTGGAGAGATGGTAAGCACAATTTTTTTCGTACAAAAGTAAGTTTGTTTGTTAAGATAAATTTATCGGATGTCACCAATGGTGCACTAATGCAGAGGTTCCGCCATCTTGCAACTGTTGCTTCTTTGTTTTGCTTGTGCGCACATCGATAATACTGCTATCTAGCGGTGATACTTTCAGGCATCTTATTAAATATGTAGACCTCTATTTCGATTTGTAACTATTGACTCTCCCCTGTATATCATCATCATCATCATCATCATCGTCATCATCATCTCTGGTCTGGTAGTTACAATACTAGCCATTGGATCCAAGGTTCAAGTTCGGATCCAGCCGAGGCAGATGAATTTCAAAGAGGGATAAAATTATTATCATGGCTTCCTCCGAGAGGGACGTAAGGCTAGAAGGCTTTTGCCTTAGATTTATGGCACGTAAAAGAACAAAAAACCTGTCTCTGACAGACGGTTTCAGACAAAATTTGTCGGTATTTCTCACCCACGTTGAGATTCGACGCTGAATGAATTATAAGTTGAAAGAGTCATTGAAATACTGCAAGCGCTAGGTTATTTGCTCTGAATGCCAGAGTGTAAAATGGTTGTGCTTAGTATTAAAATATATTTTAATAAGATAACTTTAGCCACCGGCGTAGCTCGGGCGGTAGGCGCGTTTTCCTGTTGGTCTGAAACTACTCTGGGGTGTGGGTTCGATTGCCGTCTGGGCTCATTATCTGGTCCTTTCTTTCGGGGTTTTTCCAAATGTAAGGTAAAAATCAGATAACTCCATGGTGAATCTTCGGTCTCAGCTCGGCAAATATCATCTCTCTACCACCAATTCTATCAACGCAAAATAACGTAGTAATTGATACAGCGTCATTAAACAAGACTAAAAGAACTTTAATGACAAATAACATTTAACTACCACATGAAACGAAATTTCTTTTTAATGTCATTGGAAAACTACTTTATCCGGACGAATAGCGTTTGGTTGCGATCAAAGTTCATTCATATGCCCACATAGGGCGACAGTAGGCTCCTTGCATTGTAGATTGTTATATTTGAAAAGAGTAACACAGCTTAGTTTTAAATGAGTAAATATGTACACAACGTTATTCATTCCTGAGAGATAAACTTATAAATACTCGAACAAAATAATTAGTCTCTTGATGTACGGTACTTCCCTTAAATGGTTCTGACTAGGGAAACAGTAGGCGGAGTTTCTTCTTCCATGGAAGGAAAGTGCTACTAATTGCAACACACGGAGTTGCAGTTTGCGTGCGAAAGAAACTTTATTTACTGCAACCGAGTTTAAGAATTCTGTTTTAAATAAAACCAATAAATCATTTCATTTCGTATAAGTTTTCTGTGTACAATAGTGGCAAAAAATGAACTTTCGTGGTTTGAATCCTGCCTGGGAAGGAAACTTTTTTTTGTTCCTTATTCAGATTTATTCCCAATACTTTTCGATTGCTGGTAAAATTCATGTTCTGGGAATAATAAGTTAATTAAGTAGTAAAATATCGCTGCAATCGAAAAGTATTGGGAATAAATGTGAATAAGGAACAAAAAAAAGTTTTCTTCCCAGGCAGGATTCGAACCACAAAAATCTTAGTTACCAGTCTATCGTGCTCTGGAGTGAACAAGGCTCTGAAATCAGCTACAAGGGTCGGTCCGGTTTTTTTTTTGTCACTACTGTACTTCACAGGTTTCCTTAACCAAAAGATACAACCCTCTTCCTCCAGAGATCGCGATCCAGACGCTCATCATCTTCCATGTTTCTTTCTTTGCATGCTGTCCAAGTAGGTCATGACCTTCCTCGTTTTGTTTTACCAGGCGATATACGGTGGAGGAATTCTTTGTTTACTTGACTGTCTTGCATTTTATGTCCGTAACTGTCTTGCATTGTATGTCCGTATCATCTCAATTTGTACGTAGTTGTTCTATTTCTTAGAGCATACCGTAGTTTTTTCTTTGCATTATTTTCAAAGTTAATTTTTTTACAATGAATGAATAGTTGGCCCGTTGCACACATCCTAACTTGGAGAACCACGGGCTTATTTCGGAATCACTTTACCTCACAAACGCTGCTTTCATCATATGTGACGGGGCTCTTCTCGCCACAATCCCGACTATACTAAGGCACTCGTTTCCAGGCACTGTCAGCTTAGCCTGGACTTTTCAACGACGTGTACCTCCTTTCTCCTCCTTTTTCAATCAGCTTTGGAACCGGCTGTGGTGATTATTTTGTCTAACAACCGGCTGCTCTACAGCTTTGCACACTTATGCAGAAGTATTCACAGAATTTAGCATTAATTGTGGATATAAGTTACAAAAATGCCTTACAATCGCAAGAACTTGTTTTGGGATTGACACTAGTGGTGATGAATTCGGATATTTCTCTAAGGGCATAACAGGTGTGTACAATGCCGAGCCTTCATCTAAGTGAGACAAGAGGATGTGGCGGTAAAGTGAACAGCTACTTTAAATTAATGCGCTCTAAAGTGATAGTTTCGCTTGTGCTATAGATTCTCCATGTAACGGACAAGAAACACTACGAGATTTTCTTAGAATGTCTCACTCATTAAGGTTCGATCCCTACAATACTGGTAATATTGAAACGTGTTATTTCCTTTCACTAAATCCAATATAAGGAATTTTGTATTTTAAATTAAGTCAACGGTACAGTGTGCAGTGGTTTGTGTATGTAGGCCTGTGTGTGTGCGTGCGTGCATGTCCATTTACACTTGTACTGAAAGGAATAGCGAAATGTATTAAATAAAGGCCTACATATATATATATATATACATTTTTTTTTTTTTTTTTTTGTTTCTAACTGCCTAATTCACCCAAGCGTTCCCTTCTACAGTAAGAGAGGCGCGCCGTAAGTGTAGATTTTCTTGCTCCTGGTGCGTCTCGGAAGGCTATCAACAAGGACTGGATTAAGATCATTGTTGGAGCAATAGTGTAATGCCGATAGGGAAACAGGAATATTCCGAAAAAAAAACCTATGGCCAAACACCGTCCTTGTCCACCACAAATCTGACTTGGATTCACCAGGATTTGAACGTGGGTTACAAGCCTGGAAAGCCGACGACCTAGCTGTTCGGCCAACGTTTCGCTTCGGTTCATTGAATGTTTTGTGGGAAACCTCGGTCGGTCAGTTCTATATATTGTTAACGCTATAACGCTTAGGAATCAACTATTGATCAGGTTTTTTGTATTCAACAGATATTGGAGAAAAAATGGGAGTATAAGGGCACAGTACATGAGTTATTCATAGATTTCAAAAAGGCATATGACTATGTTAAGAGAGAAGTTTTATATAATATTCTTATTGAATTTGGTATTCCCAAGAAACTAGTTCGATTAATTAAAATGTGTCTCAGTGAAACTTACAGCAGAGTCCGTATAGGTCAGTGTCTATCTGATGCTTTTCCAATTCACTGCGGGCTAAAGCAAGGAGATGCACTATCACCTTTACTTTTTAACTTTGCTCTAGAATATGACATTAGGAAAGTTCAGGATAACAGACAGGGTTTGGAATTGACTGCTTACCTCAGCTTCTTGTCCATGCGGATGACGTCAATATCTTAGGAGAAGATCCACAAACGATTAGGGAAAACACGGAAATTTTACTTGAAGCAAGTAAAGCGACAGGTTTGGAAGTAAATCCTGAAAATACAAAGTATATGATTATGTCTCGTGATCAGAATATTGTACAAAATGGAAACATAAAAATTTGAGATTTATCCTTCGAAGAGGTGGAAAAATTCAAATATCTTGGAGCAACAGTAGCAAATATAAATGACATTCGGGAGGAAATTAAACACAAAATAAATATGGGAAATGCTTGTTATTATTCGGTTGAGAAGCTTTCTTTTGTCATCTAGTCTTCTGTCAAAAAATCTGAAAGTTAGAATTTATAAAACAGTTATATTACCGGTTATTCTGTATGGTTGTGAAGCTTGGACTCTCACTTTGAGAGAGGAACAGAGATTAAGGGTGTTTGAGAATAAGGTTCTTATGAAAATATTTGGGGCTAAGAGAACGAAGTTACAGGAGACTGAAGAAAATGGCACAACGCAGAACTGCACGCATTGTATTCTTCACCTGACATAATTAGTAACATTAAATCCAGACGTTTGAGATGAGCGGACATGTAGCACGTACGGGCGAATCCAGAAATGCATATAAAATGTTAGTTGGAAGACCGGAGGGAAAAAGATTTTTGGGAAGGCCGAGACGTAGATGGGAGGATAATGTTAAAATGGATTTGAGGGAGGTGGGACATGATGATAGAGAATGGATTAATCTTGCACAGGATAGGGACCAATGGCGGGCTTATGTGAGGGCGCCAATGAACCTGCGGGTTCCTTAAAAGCCATTTGTAAGTAAGTAAATAACGATTAGGAATGCTATTCTTCGGAGTAGAAAAATCGAATGACACATTTTAGTGTAGCTGAGTGAAGAATTATTGACAAAAGTTACCGGTATAGGTATGTTAATTTAGAATTATAAGTATGTGAAACTTGAGTAACCAAAATAACACGATAGTACAAGCAGTAGTATACAAATCAATAATTACGAAAATTGCATTAAGACTTGTACAAAATAAAACAGAAGCTGACACTAATAATAATTTTGGAGTGGGTCACTGCGACCTCGTACACTTTTTGTGCTAGTCGCATTTCCATCCCGCAACAGCTGACTACGCTAAGATTCGCTGTGCATCTAGGTTTCGAAATAGGCAACCCCATCCTTCCATAAACCTACCCCTTTCCGTTTGTCGCTAGTCGACGACGATCAGACAGTGCTATGAAATGATAATGAAACGAAGCTTGACGGAATTATGTTAACGGCACAAGTGTCACTAAAAATGTTTCATTAAAAACTCCCGTAACTAATCGGGATTCGAACCAGGGTCGCCTGATTGACATACTGATGGTCTAGAATACTCAGTAACCCCAGGAACAAAACAGAACCTACATCCGAGTCACTATAGTGATGGTTTCCACCTTATGTAATCATCTTTCAGATTTAACGTGACCACTTTTTACTTTCTCATTAGCTATAGCCTACTGTATGAAGTATGAAGAGAGAGAGAACATTGTAACGCCAAAGAGAGAGAGAGAGAGAGAGAGAGGGAGAGACCTGTAATTTAACAAAATATCACTTTAGAGAATTTTACGGAAATGGATGTTTTTATCATCCCTGAAGCCGAGACCGAGGGTTTTAGTTGCCATGCTGTTTATCTGTCTACAACAGTCCCTAAACAATTCGACGGATTTTGTTTACATTTAATGTCTACAAATCAATTCATCTGAGAACGATGCACATAAAGGATAACAATTTTACACAAGAATAAATGGTTCTTAATTTGAAAAAGTACCAAAGGTGACTTATTGTAGGTAAATTGGATCTATTTTTCTTTTCCCATACTCTTACCTTCTTGCATAAGATCTTATGATAAATGAAATAGTATAGATATTTAAAAAAATTATGTTTGATAAATAATTAGTTGGTTTTTAAATAAAATTATACATTTACACCAAATGAACTCCTTCAGACGAAAATGAAAATACATTATATAATATAAACAAATTACTTTGTAAAACTGAAGTAATCTTAGCCGTTAGAGAAACGCAGGCCAACAAAAGAACTATAATTTTCTATAAAAATTTGCATTCCTGTAGACGAAGTCGCAAACGTAGTTTCAGAATCTGTATATCTTTATAGAAACAAATATTTAAAAATTTACACAGTACAATAATGTTGTCTGTGATTGAAGAGAATTATTGAAAACGGTATTTTTATCTTTGTCAGGTTAATATCCGCAATAGGGAACTGTTCGAAAACGAGAAAAGACAGGCAAGCATTTTTTCACAATAGGTATCCTGTACTGTTTCAGGTACAGTAGGTAATGGAGACAGTTAAGTGAGATATGGTTCACTTTGCAATAGGTCCTCCCTACGAAAATGCCCAACGTTTAGAAATGTCCACATAGAAAATTCGTCGACGCCATAAAAATTTCCTTACCTGAAAATGTCTACTGTCAGCAAGTCCTCTTCTTAAAAATGTCCTACGTTTAAAATTGTCCACAAATAAATTTGTGTGTGCTTAAATGCGACAGGCTCATGTCAGTAGATTTACTGGCATGTAAAAGAACTCCTGCGGGACAAAATTCCGGCACATTCGGCGACGCTGATATAACCTCTGCAGTTGCGAGCGTCGTTAAATAAAACATATTTTAAAAAATTAAAAATAAATTCGTCTATTTTCCTAAAATGTCCGACAAGGAAAACTGCAAAGAAAGTGCCGAGAAATTTATTGTCATTTCAATTTTGTTATACATATTAAATGTAATAGGAAAGATACATTGATATACCGTTTATTTACTGACCGCTCAATAGTTGTATGCCCACCAAGGACCTGGGTTACTAAATGTTCTGTTTCCGATTGCTGTTGTTGTAAATGGCTAATGAATCGCCAAATATTCATGTGATGTGCCACCACAAGTCGTTGGAATTGGAATGTAATCCTTCAACCACATTATTCGTACGCTGTCTGCCATTAATTACAAGGTCGCAGTTGGGGTTTTTCTCGGAGTACTCCCGTTTCTCCATATTAGGCATCTACATCATTCCGTCAGCATTTCTTCATTTCGTCATCATTCCATAGCATTTCCCGAACGTTGGCCGGCGACACACGGAGGGGGCTGGCCTAGAGGCGACTGGGGTGCCTGTTTGAAACCTGGGTACGCAGCGAATCTTAGTGTAGTCAGCCGGTGTGGGTTTGGGAATGTGTCTAGCTTGAGGGTTAGCGGAATAGATCGTAAAATGTCACAGTGCTGGATCGTAGTGCCCCCCTCCCGAAAATTCCATTCGAAGTTCACTCCAAATCATTTTATAGACTACTATTATTATTACAATTATTATTGTGTGCTAAGTTTTCAATCTCAGCAAGTCTTAGTTACCAGTCTATTGTGCTCTGGAGTGAACAAGGCTCTGAAATAGATACAAGGGTCGGTCCGATTTTTTTTGCCACTACTGTACATCAGTTGCGCGCGAAGTTGATTGAAAAGCAATCAACTGCGTGCGAACCCCTTAGATGTAAACACATCAATTGCGCGCGGAACATTTCATGAAAATGCATCAATATTTATATGCATGTCACTTCAGAATTTGGGCTTTTTCTACCGACTATAAAGAGAACAATAGTGAAATTGGTAAATGGCTGCACTTGATATTTGGTTCGACCTTTCTCGAAGATGTCGAAGATTCATTTGTTCAAGATATGATTCGTAGGGAAAGGATTTCTAGTTCCGTATGCCTATCTATTTTGTTTGCTACGTTCTGGACTTATGTTATTCAGATAACATGTTATGTTTCGTGAACAGAGGATCCCCCTATTAAAATTCTATAGGACCTAAAATGCCTAAACGAACCATAAAGTCCTACAAATACTAAAACTATATTTGTGTCTGTTAAGCCCCTTTTCAGTATTTTGTGTAGGTATGTTTACAATAAAAAATACTGGTACTAGAAATGCAAAAATTCTCTCCAAAAATACAAAAATGCTATTTAATATGTACAAAAGTCTCTTATAAATATTGCTTTGGCAAATTCGTTTCATATTGGTCTTCGAAGGGAAGGGAAGAAGATATTATTAATTTCCTGGAACCGAAGTTCATGTGGAAAAGTCCATTCTAGAATAGAAGGGGTGGTAGATTGTTTAGGTTGGACGAGAGCTTACAAATTATTTTTCGCATCACTTCAACCCCGTTATGCGAAATGAAACTGACCAATCAGCAATCAGTCTCTTTCACAGATAGAATTGGGTCTTCAATGACACTCATTGTCAGCACCAGTTCTTTGTACAGACCCAGAAACAAAATTTGGGCCACCTTAATTTTCCAAGTTCCAGTTATAACATACTGCTTAACACTCAGTGCTTACTGAGCATGCGCAGTATGTTATACTCGTAACTGGAACTAGGAAAATTAAGGTGGCCCAAATTTTGTTTCTGGGTCTGTACATAAATTCCACCTAAACTATAATATTTGCTAAAATTAAAATTCACTTTTTATTTAGTGTTCTGCCCAAGGGCAGGTCTTTCACTGCAAACCCAGCTTTCTCCAATCTTTCCTATTTTCTGCTTTCCTCTTCGTTTCCTCATACGATCCATATATCTTAATATCGTCTATCATTTGATATCTTCTTCTACCCCAAACTCTTCTCCCGTTCACCATTCCTTCCAGTGCATCTTCAGTAGGCAGTTTCTTCTTAGCCAGTGACCCAACCAATTCCTTTTCCTCTTCCTGATCAGCGTCAGCATCATTCTTTCTTCACCTACTCTTTCCAACTCAGCTTCATTTCTTATTCTGTCTGTCCACATCACACGTTTCATTTTTCTTCATACCCACATTTAAAATGCTTCTATTTGCTTCTCTTCACTTCTTCGTAATGCCCATGTTTCTGCCCTATACAATGTCACACTCCATACAAAGCACTTCACCAGTCTCTTCCTTAGTTCTTTTTCCAGAGGTCGGCAGAAAATACTCCTTTTTCTATTAAAAGCTTCCTTGGCCATTGCTATCCTCTTTTTGATTTCCTGAATTAAAATTATTAATATTATATAAACTCCTAACTATCCTAAATTTGATTTTTAAAGTTCTAAATCTCTCTTTTTAGCACCTAGAAATCCGTTTCTTAATGATTAGTAGCCAACCAGTAAATGAAAATGTGTCAAATTTTGCTAATGTTTTAATAATTAATTTCATAGCACATGATTCATTATTTTCCCCCTAAATTGGAGGTTCGGATACTATTATTATGATAACAGAAAATGATTAGTAAATTTAACCATACTTCCTATGCAGAGAGTCTTAATTGTCTATAAAATGGAAAGAGAAATCATGCGATTATAAGATAACTACCGCGCGCAATCGATGTATTCTATACATTAACCGCTGCGCGCAATTCTGTACCTCAGAGGTAATGTATGATAAGGCAAAATTTGTCAGATTTTCAGATTATAGCACTATAGAATTCCTTTGGACGAGATCTATCTGAAGGTAATTATAATCTATTAAGACCTGGGGCGATTGATTTCGGATTTAATGCATTTCTTTTTTCAAAATAACATGATCTTATATATATATATATATATATATATATATATATATATATATATATACTGCGATAAGTACCGCATAACTCTGTTTACTTCTATACATATCTTATAATTTTCAAGACATGCAATAGTTTCACTATACCAAAAATAAAATAAATATATTTTTTACTTTACTGGCTATGAAAGAAAAACACAACTGAAATTTTGTTTTCAGTCTTTATCCTAAAGTTGATGAAATGTATTTATCATGAAATACAGAATTGATGCACTTCCGAAACTAGTGGTCGGCATTTCTTGACTCGTGAGTCACCTCTTATCACACAAGCAGGGCGGAGGGGTAAGGCATGATCTCCTTCCCTTCCCTTAGCCATCACTTTTTCATTCAAAGTTAAGCGGTGTTCAAGTAAACACGACAGGATCGGTAGTAAAGCCAAAGAATAATTTCGCGTATGACAGACGAACATCTCCTTGCTCAATTAAAATTCGCTACGTGCAGCTTGACTCCTAATTTTAATGAGTTAATTACACATCCATTCTAATGTTTAAATTGTGTATAAAACAGCAGAAAATAAAAACCAAGTCATACAGAGAAATTAAAAAAATAACAAATACATATTGACATTGCATATCATTACCATTTCACAGTACTCCCGATCACCGACTAGCAAAGCGCTGAGGACGCTGGTTCGAGTTCGAGTGGAGTTGCCATTTCGCAAGCCGAATACATAGCCTTAGCGTAGTCAGCTTTTATGGATTGGGAATACGCCTAGCTCGGGGTATGGTGCAATAGACCAGGGATGTTTTCGTGCCAGGTCTTGACCCCACGCCGATACCAAAATAAAAGAAAACTTAACCACCTCTAAGCGTAAGATTAAGCAAAAAAAGTTCTGAAAGTAATCTATAGGTCTACTTAAATTTCTGATATGAATGACATAAACAAGTACTTAAAAATATCAATGTATGTGAGTTATGTAGCCTATAGCCTATTTGTACATATAATATACAATACTACGTACTACGATATATCTCAGTGTGACAGCTGTAATGTTTATAGCTACCAGTTCTCAAGAAAAAAGGGAAATGTAGGCCTATCATTCTTCAATTAGCACTGATCGTATATTTCTTGCCTCGTTTTCGTCGTCATTTTGTTTTAAAAAAGTCTTGTGTCATGCTGATCATTTAACCAGTAATGCTGCTTCTTCTAAGTCTGATGTGGTTCATCATTCTCAAATCTGTTTAGACAGAATAATCAAAATATCTCAGTCGTTTATAATGTTAATGTACAAAGTAGGATATTTTCGGCGAACTATTTTTAAAGTGTGATAAAACTTTATGGATTGAATCAATTATGTATTTAAACAACCTAATAGCTTATTTATATTTTTATAATTTTATTTATTTGCACAACTGAAGTTATTTTTAAAAACTACAGCCTTTAATTATCTCATCCACTTGCAATACACTGCTAAAGTTTCTTGTGGAAACTTATCATGGCACGAACACGTAACTCCTAATCAATCTGTTCAATTTCATGCCGAATTTTGTTCTTTAGGTCTTGAATATCTTTTAACCTGTGAGAGAGTACCCTCTGTTTCAAATATCCCTGTAGGAAAAAAATGGAGTCGTCAAATCGGGTGAACGCGAAGACCATGAAATATCACCAGATCAAGAGATGGGTTCAGGAAAGAGCGTATGCAAAGTCTATGAAATTGCTGAGAAAAAAAAACATTAATTCAGTATTAATTATCCAAACGATATGAGACACAGCGCTGTGAAATACGAATTTTAAAGAAGATACATTCTTAAAGAAGGAGAAAAGGAGAAAAACGAATAATGAAATGGAAGAAAAGATGAAAAAAACTAGAGAGAAGTAAGAGGTTAACGGAGAAGAAATGGAAAGAATATACAGGCTAAAAGTGGGGAAAAGAAGAAACGAGTACCATGAGAGAAGAAGGGAATGAACAAAAGAAGATAAAAATGACAATGACAATAATGGCGGCGGCGGTGATGGTGATGACAAAGAAATAATTTCTTATTATTGATGATGGGGGCTGTAGGAGTGACAATGATGGAGCTGATGAAGAAATAATGATGTTGAAGGTTGTGGTTACATTTCACGAGAACGAGAGAAATTTTACAGAAAGGAAAAATAATTCTGATTATGAAATAAATCTCCAGAATTCACGAACACGACGAAATCAATAATATTTTTACGTACAGTACAGATTATCTTCAGTCTCTGCTTTGCTGTGAAAGTCCGTGCACTCTTTGCAGTTGTTTAGTGTAACAAAAGGATATTCATTTCTTTGTTGTTCACTTAGTATCCAAGTACGAAGGATTTTTTGACTCAGTGTCTAATACGTTGTCTCATGTTGAATTACGGAACAAGAGAAAAAAAGTAAAAAGAGAAAGTAAAATAAAAGGTTAGTTTTCAATGAAAACCTGGCAAGTAATCAGAGCACAGGTATGAGTACAGAAGGCTCAAAGAGGACATTTGGCGTCTACTCTTGTTTTTCTCCTTTTAATTTCCATCGTCGATGCAGCCGTCACTTTCGTCATCGTCTCCATTATCATCGTCGTCTCCTCCATCACCGTCAAAGTTATCATTATCATAATCGTAACCGTGGTTGTGTTTTTGTTTCTGTCATTAGACCAGCACTATTGCAGAATTCAACATATCCGCTTACCTATTTTCTTTCTTTATGTTTCATCCCTGTTGCCTTAACCACGAGATCATGTTTCATTCACCATTTCACTAATGTGACGTCATCCTACTGTATATCAGTGAAATGTAAAGAAATCTTGAATGTAAACTATGACAGTTGTATACCCTCTATCTTTGGAATTTTATAATTTACTTTTTTTCCTTTTTCGTCTTGTCATGTCGACGTGCATTTGCTTTCTGTGTAGCCAACTCTATTTTCCCGTAAATCTCTGCGCAAGGATCGATTAATCGCATAACAATCGTAACATAAAAATGGAGGGCAATTTCATTTCATTAGTATGTATTTAAAAGGTAAAAAATGCATGACTTGAGGTTACGAAAATATACTCTTAACAGTTATGATAAAAAGAGAGAAGCACATAACGTGCAATTTTTATTGTTACACAATCAGTACTTCGTTTTCTTCAGTTGGCATTACTGAGTGAATCGAATTGCATTAATCGATCTTCTTCTGTTCCAGTATCACAAATAATACAGCGATACACAACTACACATTCATAACTGTGATTGCAATTTCTATACATAATTACTTATTTGTAAACGTATTTTATGGATAAATTATTATTAAACTCATTTTATTCGTGAAATACGAGTAGTTATACGCTCCGCTCATGAACTTGTCAATAATATCAGAGCGTGTCGTGATATTTTTTGCTACAATTTTTATTGTTGCACATAACTTTTTCAGACGAGTCTGTCTACAAGTATATCTATCTGTCTGTCTGACTGTGTGTCTGTCTGTTCTTGTCTGTCTGTCCGTCCGTCCTTATCTGTCTGTCTCTTCCTTGCCTATCTGTCTGTCCTTGTCTGTCTGTCTCCCTTGCTTGTCTGTTTCTGTCTGTTCTCGCCTGTCTGTCTCTGTCTCTGTCTCTCTCTGTCCTTGCCTATCTGTTATCGGTCTGTCTGTCTGTCTGTCTGTCTGTCTGTCTGTCTGTCTGTCTGTCTGTCTGTCTGTCTGTCTGTCTGTCTGTCTGTCTAAGAAGCAATCGATTTCTTTACCTATTTCCTTTTCTTTTTCTCAACTCTTGTATTTCGCCAAGTTCTTTTTTCTCTTAGAATTGACGCTAGTAACAAAACTCCCGCATTCACGAGGTATTTCGACATTCTTGCCTATGACGTGGTAGCTACTTTATTCGCTCGTATGTATTACACGGAGCGACCGAAGTAGCCAGCGACCAGCGAATAGGCCTAAAGTAGAACAGAATTCAACTTTGGTCGCTGTCGTTTCTGGATAGCGAATTTGTTCGCTAAGTCTTATTACACGGAGCGAATTTACACAGCTGTGTTCCAACTAGCCAGGGAATAGCGAACGAATATGCCCTGTGTCAAATGTCCTTAAGTCCCTCTCCACGGAAATAGAGAGCAAACAGTGGATTTTAGCAAATTGTAGATGTTTATTCACAAATTTCAATTGGGTAGAAACTATTCCGATGATATTTCTAAATAACTCATTATAAATGCAGAATTCATTAGTGTACCTACACTCTATGGGTTGAACAGGTCATCGTTTGTTCCTGACCCTGCAGCCCTGGCTTAACTCGATAGTTTATTTTCTTTGAAAGCCTTATGTTTTTCATGACTAGAAACACTGCACACTTTTACTACTTCTTTTATGACCTTGCATAAGCAGATCGCTCGAGTCGACGCTTGTGGAAGTACTGCAACGATTCAAATGGACAATTTTCTGAGAGTACTCTCCAACATTATATTTTCACTTAGCTTCCTGCGCGTGCAAGCATTCACTATTAGTGTACAAAGATCTCAGAGTGTACCTTCGATAGTATACTCACAATTTGATACACAGCTTTAAACAATAGAAGATATAATTTTACAACAGACAAACTTTCATACTCCGAGCGAGATTCGAATACACGACCGTGTTTACCACGCAAGGATGAAATTGTGCTTCAGCTGTTTCATACATTACATCGTGTATGATTTAATATAATAGGACAGTTACCTAAGGGGAGTCTGTAGGGCCTACACCGAATTTTAACAAAAAATGAAATGTTGGTTTTTATCGTTTTTCAGTAGTTTAATATGTGCAAACTGATAATATGATTTTATTTCTTCTAATTGTCGGCTTTCAGTCCTCTTCAGCAAAAATATTGTAGTAATTCTCAATGCAGAAAATGTTGTCAATTAAACTTTTTTTTTGCCAACCCCTCAGTGGAATTTTAAATTTATTTAGCCTATTTCATGTTACATGTGCCCTATTTTATCTACATTTGTATCTTTTATCACTTCTGAGAAAAGTGCTCCAAAAATTGAGGAATTTAACATTGCAAGACATGGACACTTTGACACCATTTTCCTTCACTTTCTTATTTTTGTGACATTGGTACACTTTTCTCAGAAAGTATTGTACTCCGAAGGCTGAAATTAATATACAGTATCAATGTGATGGCATTTTACACAGCAAGTTAAAAAAAGATCATTTCTATCTTCAGCAAAAATAAAAAGTAATTTGTTGTAATTCTTAATGCAAAAAATGTTTTCAATTAATTTTTTTGTCAACCGCTCAGTGGAATTTTAAGTTTATTTAACCGGTTTTATGCATAAAGATGTGTTATATATGCCTTATTTTTTCTATACTTGTATCTTTTATAACTTCTGAGGAAAGTGCACCCAAAATTGAGAAATTTAACATTGTAAGATATGGAAGTACAGTCTCCTTTTAAGAAAAGATGAGAACCACCGTTGTGGAGTAACGGTTCCCCTCTTTCATTATCATCTCCGCTTCTTTCATAGGTTTCAGGCTTTCTTTGATGTAAAAACGGCTGCGGGACGCCGTGGATATGTGGTCGTTCGTTGTTGGTGGTAGTGCTATGCACCGTGGGTTATCCACTCGGCTCATGGTAAATCGTGGGACAGGGGTTGAGGCCTACATGGAAAGGTGGCGCGCAGGAGGATCTGTAGCGCGGGTGGCTCATTCTATCCGGGTATTAAGTGGGCTCACCCGAACGACCTGCGAACGAGGACAGTCTCAGTCCGTGTCCTTCAACGAACTATGACTAATAGACTTGAATAATACAAAAAAAAAATAGCACCTCTCTAAAACGAAGTTTGATCCGAGTTTTTCCGAAGATTAGTCAGTGACAGAATATCACTAAAGATTAAATAGGCCTGTGTGCTACATTAGACTGATTGAGTTACAAGAACGATATTACTAATTGCAGTTGATAGTAAATTAAAATTGGATCATTTTGTTGATAATTTCTGACTTAAAAGCGTTAAAATGGTTACCTTTGTGACTCGGCTAACCTCCACTTAGGGTTACTGGTATATCTGAAATTAGAGAAAGCTGCGAGTGAAAGCATACTGTCCTCAACCTGTCAAATTTGCTAACAAAATGTTAAATATTATGTTTTATTTAACGACGCTCGCAACTGCCGAGGTTATATTAGCGTCGCCGGTGTGCTGGAATTTTGTCCCTCAGGAGTTCTTTTATATGCCAATAAATCTACTTACATTAGCCTGTCGCATTTAAGCACACTTAAATGCCATCGACCTGGCCCGGGATCGAACCCCAAACCTCGGGCATCGAAGGCCAGCACTATACCAACTCCGCCAACCAGGCCGACTTTGCCAACAATTCTGATACGATAATATTTTAGGGACGCACAAACTCTGGCTCTGCCATTCTCCATCTTTTTATTTCAATTCTTTTTTCCTCAAACCATGAACACCTGATTAAAAATTACTGAAAATGGACAGATTTATTAGCAGTGATTTTAAAAAAATCATTGATAAGTAATTTTGTCTTCGACTCAGGAGGAGTAAAAAGAAAACAAAAAAGGAAAGACATAGACTATTCAAGTCGAGTTTTATCATATCAGTAATTAATAATAAACCACAAGCGCATAGGTACTTCATGGCATATATGTTGTAATATTCTATTAGGAACTTAAATCACATTATGATATTTATTATTATTATTATTATTATTATTATTATTATTATTATTACTATCATCATCATCTTCTTCTTCATCACCATCATTCGATTAATACTGTCTTTGTTTTGCTCATCTCTTAAGCTGTGAGTTGAACTGAACAGTTGAACAAAAATAATTCAACTATCCCTGAGGTCTGGCATGGCCTATTTCTCTATTTGTTCATTAGAATGCTCGGCTTATAAGATAACGAATTTCACTATTTTTCCATCAGTATCTCGTTGAAGTTTAATAATTTCTAGAGCACTAACTTATGATAACTGATAGTCTGTAGGTTTATTGCATCTGGTTAATATACTGGAGACCACAGTTCATTTTCTGATGCTGGAGCTACATTTTGTGGATTTGTTTGTTTGTTTAAACTAACGTCATCGCTAGTTCCATATTTAAGCTTCATTTTATATTTCTCCTCGTTGGAGTAATGTTCAGTGTGTCTGACTGCGAAACTAGCGGACTCTGGATCGAATCCTGGTTGGGAAAAGTTACCTGGTTGAGGTTTTTGTGGGGTTTTCCCTGAATCCATTAAGAGTAAATGCTGGATCCTGGACCCATTTCGCTGGCATTACTATCTTGATTATAGTTGTAAATATTGTATGTGGACTTTAACTTAATTTTCATAATCGATTTTTTAAATTGAAATTGTACCTAGTTTTTAGTGTTGAGTAAATAATGGGGGAGTGTACAATTAAATACAAGAACAATATGTCAATCAGCAGAAGAGAAGAAAGGCATTGCATAGCTCACAGAGTTGCGAATTTGACTCGTCCTACGAGCCTGCGCCCAGGCGTGAGTTTGAATCCCACTTCAGCTCTCCATTTGGTTAAGATTTTCCAAGGTTTTTCTTTACTCTACGACGAATGTCAGTCAGGCAGGCCAGTGGCTAATTCTCGTACTCATCTTTTGAACTGTTATCTCACTAAACCAATTCAACAGACGTTAAATAACGTCGCAGTTGACATAAAAACGTTAACTGACCAATTGAACAGCAAGAAGGAAAGTAAAATTAATTTTTAGGAGCAGATGCACCTGCAAAACACAGACATATTGTAACAAAATATGTTTTCTTATTAGGAAGAAACTATTATTGAAAGTAGCATGAAGGGATTATACAGTAATTTAAGAATAATGAATTAACGTCTTCACAACATTATGCATCACAGATGTTAGGATACCAACGACTACATTCCAATGAAGCCTGTAGTATCTCTATGGTATTTATTTGAGTTTATTAGTAAAAAACGTTGTCACTATTAACGGTTAAAACATTCTGAAAAGTCTAAAATATGAAAGGTTTCTCAATGCTTTTATTTGTGTTCAACTGTTCCTTGAGATACTCGAAGAGATCGAAATCACGCCCATTTTTATAGACCCAACTTATTTATTTAAAAAAAGAATGTACGAAGCGTCAGAAATAACGCTTTTCTGTGTTCTGAACTAATTATGTAAATGCAATCCAAAATGCAAAACATTCCTGTTCAATAATGGTTTTAACAACTAAATTAAATCAAAATTTTCTGTTTGCTCTAACCTGATTGCTGTTTGCAAATAGCAGTCATTTGTGCACACTTAATGGAAGAGGATACTGTATTTGACTAAAATTCACATTTTTTTTATTTATTTATTTTTTTTGCATAAAATAATGTTTTGACTGCAGAGATTATATTACAAATAAAATTTAAGCCGTAACTCAATGCTATGACATTTAAGGACGTCATTTTTAAAACTCTGTTAGCCAGGTATTGAAAAGACTATCCCCGCTTCATTTTCTAATCTCGTTTGTTTTAAATTTACCGCATTCTCAATCTGATTTCGGTTGTTTATTTTATATAATTTAATTCTTCAATAGTGTGGCAGCCCTATCTCCAAATAGTTTTTCGTTTAATTCATCAGATAGCAGGAGATGGTATTTTTCCTTCCGTTGCTTTTGTCAGACACGCTTGAAGATTGTTTTGATCTTCTGAAGTGTAGAATTGCAGTTCTTACATCTTGGTAGAAATAGTTATTGTAGTGTCTACAAACACATAGTATGTAAATAGTGTGTATTATATTGGTTACAGTTAGTGCAGTTTTGTAGTGCATTTTTATATATAATTCATTATACATCATGGGCAGGATTAGCAAACAGAAGGCTAAACTTGTAAATCATATAAAAACTGTTAGGAACTGCTCAAAAAATTAGGCAGAAAATGTAAAAAAGGTAGTAAATATAGTAAGTCCACAACAATCATTGCCTGGCCCTTCAAGTGAAAGTATATATCAAGTGACTCTTTAGATGTGTTTTTTAATAAATTGCTTTTTCTGGTCATCGTCCTCACTATAAATTGATACAACTCAAAAACTATTATTGATAGGAAGCTCAAATTTTGTACACATTTTAAACAGGCTATTTAAAAATATTTTGCTTCATTAGAATTTTAATATTTAAATTGAATATGAAAATAATTAAAAATATGCAAAGGAGTGGACTCGAAAACTGAAATCCATGATATTCTAAAATCAGTTATAATGTTTCTTTAAAGCATATTATAATTCAAGTGGAGCCATTTTGTAGTAAATCTTTTTTTTTAATCTAATGATAAAAGAACGTCTCAAAAAAAAACTGAGTTACATTAATTTTTGTAAATAGTTAGAAATGGGAGGCTAATTGCCAAATCTGGACCCATTTTTGCTTTTTTTTTAAAACCTAATGCTCAAAATTTAGATTTTATACGTATGGTTGTTCAGCAAACAAAAAATTATAAGTTTCAATGAAACAAGAAGGAATTTAAAATTTCCAGTATCCTCTTCCCTTAAATGCCATCGACCTAGGCAGGGATCGAACCCGCAACCTCGGGTACAGAAGGGCGGCACTATACCGATTGCGCCACCCAGGCCGACCCTTTGATGTTAAGAATGATTTTTGTAATAAGCTGTTTTGTCTAGAGATATTATTCTTGTCTCATTGGAATGTTGAGGTGCCATCTTTTTGCATAACTGATTTGTTGCTATACATAGCTTCAGCACATATTGTCGCCATTTATTTAGAAAGATGTTATTCACTAACACTTATTTCATAGACAAGAAAGTTATTTCTTTGTTAATATGCCATAATAGTACATATTATGTTGTACTATTAAACCTACTTACATTAATGCAATATTCATATTCCAATCTGATTACAATCGAGTACGATGCACTGCAACTTTGAAGATAAATGAGTTTCCATTTGCTTGCCCCTATAATCAGAAATGTACCTATTTTATGGCATGATTAATTATTTTTGGCGAAAAAATGTTTTAATTCGGAAAAATGACTTCGAACAGTGTATTGGTATGTTAGCCAATGAGCCTTGATGCGACTTACTTCATTACTACCGTCTGATTTCAATATATTAACTTAACTAATAATCCTACGCGAACGTTTTTCAGCCAGTGAAAGAGTTCATTGACGTTAGATTGACCAATGAGAATCGAATTGCACTTGCAGTTAAAAGCATTCAACTCAAAATTAATAAGTGATAGTTTTTTTCTCTCCTACTTTCATTTGTTTTATTTGCATCGTCACATCTTCCATGTGTCAGCAATCAAATAATAAATTACGTCAGACTCGCAGTCTCTACATGCAACAACAATTAATTAAGAAGGCTATTTGTAAAGTAACGATCGTTTTACAATAAAATATGAACTACGAAACATTTTGGGTAGGCCTACTTTGTTTTTCTCGGATGCCACACACGTTTATGTATTTTTCTATGTAGTTGCAACTATTGTTATTGAAACATTTGTTGCATCGTAAGACAAGTTTCTGTAGACCCTCTTCATAGAAGTCCGCGCCTGAGAAGACAACCATTCCTGGGCAGCTGTTTTCACTTCATCGTCGGTGTTGAAATGCTTGCCTTCGAGGAATCTCATCAGATGGAGGAAGACGTGGTAGTCTGTCGGCGCCAGATCTGGACTGTATGTGACGTTATCCATTTGGCAGTTCAGATCTTGCGCCGACGCACTACCACGTCTTCCTCCATCTCAAGAGACAACGTGCAGGCTAGGAGATTTTCGTGAAGTGGAGTCAGCCCGACATCGAACTTAGATCACGCTGCTATAAAGACAACGGACATGTGACCATTTATGACGTGATTATATTGTCTTCATTCTAAACACACAAAATTGAAACTGAATCTGAAGGAGCAACTTTTATGAAGACGAAAACATTCCTGTATGTTCTGAAACAACTAGATTCTTTTGTTTCTTAGTATCCCGATATACATTTTTAGAAACAATTGTGTTCCATTGGAAACGAAAATTGAAAATACAATCGTAGATTGCAGGTAGACGAAAAGAGACTTTAATATTTGCACTGAGGCTTACGAGAAATGCCAGTCTAGAACTGAAGATACAGCAAATATATGAAATATGGATTAATTTGTTATGAAAATAGATGGTTTGACCATATACAAAGGCTTGAGTGAAAAACTATTTACGAACTAGAGCTTGAATGTAGACCGAACAGTAAAAGAGACGTACGAAGAAGAAGAGATAGTGTAAACATTTGGAATTGCACGGGCTACAGAAGGAAACGCCAAATGATAGGTAACTGAATTGGGAAAATAAGAAGAATAAGAAAGAAGAGATAGAAATAAAAGGATATACCGGTATAAAGAAACAAAGGAAGTAAAAAGGAACATTGTAACTACTTGACAAAAAATATAACTCGTTAATGTTTAGTAGTATATCGATGAAGACTGAGTGGAGTAGCAATTTATCACAGGTGGTCCGAGTTTGATTTCCGATCTGGCTAGAATTTTTCATGTGAAAAATTCATAGTGATAGTTGTGGCGAATGAGGTCGCAATTGAGATTTTCTCGGAGTTCTTCCGTTTCCTCACATTAGCCATCTACTGTTCATCATTCTGTCCGATCTCCATTCCGTCATCATTTCATAGTCCAATATTTCCCAATGGCGGCTGGCGACGCACGGAGAGGACTGGTTTAAGGATGAGTGTGGTTGTTGCTCGAACCTGGATACTCGACGAGCCTTAGTGTAGTCATCCGGTGTGAATAAGGAATGTGTCTAACTGTAGGGTCAACGTAGTAGGTCGGTATCCTTGATCCCGAAATTTATTTCAATTGATTCTTTTTTTTTAAAGAACCATAGTCCAAAAAAATGCAAATTTGAGATATTAAGCATGTGGTGAGTGTATTGTAGCGATCATATACTGAATTGAAAAAAACACCATAAGTCTATGTTATAGAAATTTTCAGTGGGTTTCATAAATCAACCGTAGTCCAAAGACTTTTTTTGTGAAAACAGCCAATGTCCAGCCTGGGCGATGGTAGCATTTACAAATATGCCATTATCCATACAATTTTAAACTGTAGTAGATTGAAAGTACTTCTTCTTACGTACGCTACTAAAGCCACTTCAGAGAAAAATACTTCAGCACGTGAATTGTATTAGCTTTAGGTGCAGAAGTAACCCCATGGAAGAAATTTAAACAACGAAAGGAGAAGAAACAGAATATAATAAATAAAAAGAAGAGTAGGAAGAGGTCTGCCTCGGTAGCGTAGTTGATATAGTGCTGGCCTTCTACGCTCGAGGATGCGGGTTCGATGCAGGCCCAGATCGATGACATTTAATTGTGTTTAAATGCGACAGGCTTATGTCAGTATATTTACTGACATGTGAAATAACTCCTGCAGGACAAAATTCCGGCACACCGGCGACGCTGATATAACCTCTGCATTTGCGAGCGTCGTTAAATAAACCACAGACACACTTCAGCCACAGCAGAGTATTTTTTCTTAAAACAATCATTGTCCACAATTACCTACATTTACACATGCATTTCTATGAGGAAATTTAAGTTATAAATGTACTTCTGATTTTCCATTTTCTACAACACTTTAAGAAATGGCATGATGAATTTCATATTTGATGTGTCACCGACACCCATGCCAGATAGTTTTTTGCTTTGGACTATGTTTTTTTTTTTTCAAAAAACCCTTCAATTCAAAACGATTTACCATCAGTCTATTGAAAGAAAGGGAGAATTCTAGTTGAAGGCAATGCTTCAATGCAGTCAAGATGCATGGAGCTGTGAATTTTTCGTTAACGATAAGTTGGTGCATCAATGGAATTAGCAACTATAACTTGTAAACATTTTCTACGTTGAAATTAAAATATTGCCTAATCTTTTGAATTGTATTCGATGACTGAAGTGCACATTTTCGTGTATTATTATTATTATTATATTTATTATTTTTATTATTGTTATTTACTTACTTACAAATGGCTTTTAAGGAACCCGCAGGTTCATTGCCGCCCTCACATAAGCCCGCCATCGGTCCCTATTCTGTGCAAGATTAATCCAGTCTCTATCATCATATCCCACCTCCCTCAAATCCATTTTAATATTATCCTCCCATCTACGTCTCGGCCTCCCCAAAGATCTTTTTCCCTCCGGCTTTCCAACTAACATTCTATATGCATTTCTGGATTCGCCCATACGTGCTACTTGCCCTGCCCATCTCAACCGTCTGGATTTAATGTTCCTGATTATATCAGGTGAAGAATACAATGCATGCAGTTCTGCGTTGTGTAACTTTATCCATTTTCCTGTAACTTCATGCCTTTTAGCCCCAAATATTTTCCTAAGAACTTTATTCTCAAACACCCTTAATCTCTGTTCCTCTCTCAAAATGAGAGTTCAAGTTTCACAACCATACAGAACAACCGGTAATATAACTGTTTTATAAATTCTAACTTTCAGTTTTTTTGACAGCAGACTAGATGACAAAAGCTTCTTAACCAAATAATAACACGCAATTCTCATATTAATTCTGCGTTTAATTTCGTCACGAGTGTCACTTCTATTTGTTACTGTCGCTCCGAGATATTTGAATTTTTCCACCTCTTCGAAAGAGGTTATTATTATTATTATTATTATTATTATTATTATTATTATTATTATTATTATTATTTATTTATTTATTTATTTATTATTGATTTATCTATTATTTATTTGTTTATTATTGATTTATTTATTTATTATTTCTGTGTGTGGTACAACAGTTCAGTGTTCCAGTAAAATAACAGTAACTAATGTAGGTTGAAGTATAACATGAAAATATCAAAAAGAATAAACTAATATTAAAAACTAAACAATTAATGAATGACAAAAAACTACATTTGACAAACAGATAGTATTAGTAAAAATGAAGGTAACATTATTAATCATATAAAATAATAGAAAAGCTAAGATTAAAAAACTGATCAGTTAGTGAATATAATGTTACAGTGACAAGAACTATAGCTTTGGATTTATGAAAAAGAAAAGAATCGTAATCATACAGTATATCAACAGTGACAATTATTTATTAGTAATCTTATTACCCGAAGGAATGCAAGTTGGAAATCGCAAGCAGTTAATTATTATTAGGCTATGTTTAACTTATTTTTAAATTGATCGAAGTTGAAACTATGGTCCAGTTCAACTTGAATTCAGAGTTCATTGTATTTAGAACACAGCCCTGGATAGTGGTGGCAGGAGTAGTAATGGTGGTAGTAATAGTAGTACCACAGTCTAGTAATACAGTCACGAAGCTCAATACGTAGGAAATATGCATCCATAGATAGTTGCTAACCACTAGAATCGCTACTATCGCCTCATCACAGACAATGCGAAATAGTACCTGCACAGTCTCTTGTTCCTAGTATCCTCAGAACTCAGGCTTCGTGACTGTATATATACCTCATTTTATTTCATGGAGTGCAGTTCGGTGGCTTATTTGAACACCGAACTGCACTCATTGAAATAAAATAAGGTATACTAGACTGCGGCTTTACCGATAGCTACTACTTTATCCTTAAGGTCAAATATTCCTTTGATTATTAAGAGAAAAGAAAATAAAGGTTATGGAACCAAACCTACTTGTATTAAATACCTATTTGGATTAAATATTTATCTAATGCAAATTTAATTATGAATTTATAAGGTGAATGGAAAATTTGTGTTATAGTTTAAAAGTTGGCAGTTTTATAGAGTAATAATAATAATAATAATAATAATAATAATAATAATAATAATAATAATAATAATAATAGTAAAAGTAATAATAATAAACTGATAGTACATAGAACTATTCTATTGATCAAACAATATTGTCAAATTTTATGAGTGAAAGAGTCTATTTTTATGTTTTTATTGTTGCATTCATACATGTTGTATAAATTATTGTATTGTATTGTATTGTATTTATTAATATTCCATTGTATTCATACATTGCTTTACAGGTAGAATATGAAACAAGTAAAAAAAACTTAATACTATTATAATGTCTTAATTTATAGCCACAGTCTAGATGAAATATATACCGACGAGATTTACAATATAGTCTACTAGTACAACACATAGTTTTAGTATCAATTTCATGAAGTGTTATTGAATGTAATGAATTCACCTACAGAATAGAAGGCGTGAGAAATTAGGTACTTCTTTAATTTGGCCATAAATAATCTTATGTTTTGAGTTTCATTTTTTATATCGATAGGGGGACTATTAAAAAGTTTTACTGCCATTAACGCACTCCTTTTTGATAGCACGATAGACTTGCCGATGGAGTATGAAAGTCATTTTTTGACGTGTATTTATGCTATGAACTGTTGAATTAGTTACAAAGTTTTCACGATTACATACGAGGAAGATTATTAATGAAAAGATATACTGACAAGTCATGGGCATTATTTGTAGTTTTTTGAAAATAGTCCTACACGATTCCCTAGATTTGGCACCTACTATTATTTTTTGTAATAGAAATATACTGTTACTATCTGTGGAATTTCCTCAGAATATTATTCCAAAACTTATTACCGAGTGGAGGTATGCAAAGTATATTGTTTTTAAGGTACTGATATTTACTATCTTTTGCATAGATCTAATAGCAAAACAAGCTGAATTTAGTTTGGGGGTAATTTCTTTAATATGATTTTTCCAATTTAACACATTATCGATTTTTAAGCCACGAAATTTGGTTGTAGTTGTTGTTTCAAATAGGGATCTATTGTTAATTATTGCGCTAGAAATTTGCGAAGTTGAATTTGGATAGGATTTAAATTGAATTATGTTAGTTTTGTTACAATTTCATACCAATTTATTGACTGAGAACCAGTCAGCCACATATTTTGTTCGCGATGGGTGTGATGTAGAATAAGCCAACACTGGATTTTTATTTCCATTGGCTATAATTTATTACTCGTACAGTACAATTACTTCTCTGTTTTCTATTATTCATAAAGAATCAGAAAATATGTTATACTATTAGACAACACTGGTCTTATGCCAATTATTCGGAACGCTGCCGAGTTATTTCGCGGGAGACTAAATTTTGAGATGGGCAATGGTAGTCTTGTCTTAAGACCTTCCCCACTGCAATCTGTTATAATGTCGCAGAAGAGAGCGAGCCTACGACTGTTCTTCAGGCGTCGCTTCTTACAAATGTAGCAAGATTTGGCTCGCCAGTATAACGCCCCTCTCCCTTCAAGCCGATGTTATCTTTAAGCTGAGCGCACAACTTACATCCCACCTGCCCGACGCTTTGTTCCTTAGGTAAGCCCTTTCCCTACAATGTTTTATTTATTTTATACTTTGTTGCCCTTATGTTGCGCATGGGTCCGTCCTAGTCTCTTAAATCAACATTGGACGGATTTGCTTAAAATACTGGGCGTATAGCTATAATTAAAAAAAGATGGGTAAAATATGAATATGAAATAAATAAACATTCAAATAAAATTATACACAAAACATATTAATTAAATACATATGATGATGATGATGATGATGATGCTGTCGTCCTGTTCCGTTGCTAAAGCGGTAGTGTGTGTAGTTATAAATCCAGCGGACCAGGTTCGAATCCCGGCTGGAATGAGGGTTTTATCTCCCTTCTGAATTGTATGCGCACTCATTAATTTTGTTGTTTCATTAAACGGCGACCATGTGTCACGCTAATCACGTAATGTTTAATGTTGGATCATAATCTTCACAATATTGAGAACAGAAAGAATTGAAGAGCCGAGTCTTTGAAGTCGATGAAGATGACGGTGGTTATTTTTTAGTATTCAAGATAGTCATACTAATAATAGTAACAATAGTGTTGTGCTTTATACTTGGTATTTGTTTGATTTTAAATGGCATTAACCATAAATTGCCAGGTCATATTTAATTTGTATTGAAAAACTTACTAATAATACGAATTGCAATGAAAGAGGGTTATTTTATATCCTTCAATTTCTTCGTTGGCAAAAGCAGATGCTGCAGAGCAGTTTTTTTGTTTCAAACCATTGGGACACAAATAATTAGTCTGCTCTCGGTGATATTATTATTATTATTATTATTATTATTATTATTATTGTTATATAAAAGTGGTACAGATTTTCGATCTCTTTGAGCAAACTCTTGACATGTCCTTGTCACTTCTGCATCGCTATATTTTTTTAGCAAGTGACATAGTAATGTGCTTAAGAATGACACAGTTTTTCCTGTTATTTTAATTTGACATGCAGATCTAATTCAAGTGCTGTGTTTATCTATTTTTAATACAAAACAATAATTATTGTAGGTCAGATAATTATGAGAATAATCAACGCATTGGTGTAATATTTTTGCAAAATTTAATTTTAAAAACAAGTAAAACTGTATTACACATATTATTGGAAAACTAAGTTTCCTTATAATTCTTCTGTTACTATAAGTTATTATTATTATTATTATTATTATTATTATTATTATTATTATGTTTAAAATCCTTCCCATAATTAAACATTATACCATTACATACTTTTATGGACTTATTTCTAATGATATTATTCAATAGGAAGATGTGAAATGTTCATATTCATATTATACTTGAATACTTAATTATCTCTTTATCATATGTTATGTTGATAAGCAAGCAAGAAAAATTCAAAATTGACTATACAACAATAGCTTTACACAACTTAAATTGCGCTAATGATGTTCAGTTCTTTGAAATAACCCCAAAAATTGAAAATTCTTGCCCAAGGTACTGGTATCTAAGCTGATACAAATTAATAATATTAATCCAATTCTCTGCTATAAAATTTGCAATATTATGTTGGCACATTGTTTTGTACTCACAAAGATTAGATTCTTTTATTAATTATTATGTATTAGGATTGACCTTTGCTATAATTTTTTTAAACTGACGCAAATAATTTCATTTTATTTTTAAATTAAAATTTTTAATAAGTTTTATTAAAATTAAGTTGAAATAATTATGTCCAGAAACTTACATACCTCACTAAACACTTAGGATGTTTGTACGCGGAAAGCCAATCAGGTTTAAACATTTAAATGAAAGAATAAAATGCGATTTATTAAATACAAGCCCTTCATTAACTATTGTTGACTTGGTCTTGTAACAGACTTTCTCTCTGTTTCAATTTTTTTTCTGTTTGACCTATATCTGTCTGTATATTCCTCTCAAACATACCTGCACAGGAATTAACTATCAAAGCTATTTCAAGAGTCCAGAAGATAATACATTTAACATATATAATCTATAAGGTATTGGATAAAGCAAGAAAGAAATTGTTTTACTACAACATCGTTAAAGTTGAATATATTCCTTAGTTTAATATATTTTAGAAGAGGTTTTTTTGACCACAAATCATAGAGTAAGGAATTTTACTACTCCATCCGTTAAAATGTTTATAATTATTTTTTTTTTGTACTGTATTTTCGAGTACATAGTAATAATGTTCACGAAAGCTGTAGAATGAAAAAGACATGTTCAAGAATTCTGTTGAAGTCTCCAGTAGTATTGCTTTGATGTATGATGTTAATCACTAATAAAATTTATGAAATCACATAATGTTTAGTTTTAAGGTAGTGAAGGTTTAAGGATAATGATCACTTGATTTTTCGAAATTATTTTTACTTGCTTCATATATCTATTTAACGGATGAACTTCTTGGAGATGAATAGTGAAAGTACAAGATAATGTGTTTTATGAAGGTAACATTTTGAATTATCATTTTTTTAAATTTATGCATGGCTTTATGTATTTATATGTAATTATCATTATAAACTGACTATGGAAAACACTGTTTCCTTAAATTAATAGCACTACCTGTATAAATTAAGACTTAAATAGTAAGTTAGATGACTTTTTATGAAGGGTCTTCATAATAATCATAATAATTATGAGGAAAGCACAGCTGCAGTAATGATTACACTGTAGTAAAGGATATTGTATAATTATGTTATTGTGATAATTCAATTTCTGGAAGTACAGTATATAATTTATTTTTCAATATCAGAACTAGCTATTAGATAGATTACTATACAATATAAAATTAATATTATAATTGATTTTAAATATTTAGTGTCATTACTTCAGTATTTTTAATGTTATTAAATAAAGTCATTCTTCGGTTTATAGCCAAACCTAGAAAGTCCTTTAGATGTAGTCGACAATTTATATTTTTATTAGAGCATAGCATCCGAGAAGCAGTGACTTGATTGTTGAAAAGAAAGGTTCAGATTTTGTTTTGTTACTCAACAATGAGAATAATTGTCATTTGTTACTCATTTCGATTGGATTTCGGTTACATGAAGCTGATTAAATTTTATTTAATAACACATATGTTATTCGCGTCCAACATGAAGCAGGTTTAACATAAAAGTTCAGGATTGTGCCTTCAGTCGTTCAGTTCTGCTAATGCATTGTGAATTTAAATGAGTTATTAAACAGTTTTGCATTAGTTGTGTCGTGTAGTTTGAATGCATTATGACGTTCATAGTATTTCTGTCTTAATGTTCTATCTTGTGATAGGAGTGTGTACGTTATCAGTAGTATGAGTGCCTTTATTGAATGTAGAAATCTTATCAGAAAACAATAGTGACATCATTTCGAAGTCTCAATTCAACATGCCGGTAATTTTCATATTATGTATTTTGTATGTTATTTAACGTCTTATTTAATTGCACAGTAGAGTAGTTATTACTTTTGCTATAACAAGTTAATTTTACATACATATTGTATTTGCACTTAATTATCAATTCTTATAAATACTATTTCCCCTCCGACCACGATGCCTAATAATAATGCCGACCAATGATAGGGAGAGGCGGGAATTATTGTGAGCACGTGGTTAGTTGCTCCGCCAATCAGATTCAAGAAACACTTTTTCAATCTTCCCGGCTACAGCCATAGTTGTGGCGTGTCGAGGGCTAACGGGCTTGGTTACGTTCGTTCCATATTTCTGTCTGTTGCAGTTCTTGTTGGACTATCTTGTTTGTGTGTGTGGACGGTGCTAATAAGTTTGTGATTCTTTCACGTTTTAGTGTGTAAAAGTTGTGGACACTGACGAACTAATAATGAGTAAGCTGTACGTAGGAAATTTACCAGCGGACGTGAACGAAGGCACGTTAAGACAACTTTTTCAAGATCATAGTTTATCGTGTACCACGATTCTTGTAAAGCGTGGTGGATATGCATTCGTCGATTGCCCGGATCAATCTACAGCAGACAGAGCGATTGACAAATTAAATGGTAAGTGTGTAAACATAGCGTATCATAACACCTTTCGTTGATGTAGTGTTTACAACACGTAGTGCTTTTAGTGTTGTAGTTCTATAGAATACCCATGCTTTCGGCCTATCACGCGCTTCATTCCCTTTTCACACGATTCAATATGGCTGCCGGTTTTATAGCTGAAGGTCATGTGCGTAGCATTAAAAAAATGCATTATTAATTCATAGGCTATTGCAGATCTGTTGTTTCATCAATATATCCCCAGTTTTATAAGATTTTGATTGAGGGTTGTTCAGTCACCCCGGTATTGATCTCCTGTGGGAGTGTTGCGTGAAACGAGCAGTCCCTCCTGCACCGGCGCCAAGCTCACGCCGCAAAAAGCCGGTTGCCAAGCCGCTTGAAATTAGGCCTACAGGCATCGCCCGTCTCAAGACTTATTCTCATGTAGCTAGATTGATACAAAATGTGTTTCGGACGCTGAACATGCGTGTAAGGAAGATTTACGCCTGTGTTGCATGTAAACACATCTACCAGTTAGATATGTGACATTTTTGGACACCACTTACTATCTACAGAGATTCTAAACATTCCATTTGTTTACGTTTCAAAGTTAATGGTTATTTACATCTGAGCACCAATTAGCTGAGTGTAATCCTACAACATAACATGACCTAACCTAACCTGACCTTATGATATCAGTAAGTAACGTTTACTATGTTGCAGAATATAAATTAAATAAAACATTTCTAGTCAACAAATTGAATACATCCGAAATGGATCTGGCTACCTTGCCATTAGTATATCCTGCATTATCTCAGTTAGCGTTAGTCTATTGCAATTTTTATTTTAGTGTAAAATTTTAATTTGGTCTGCAGTAGGTGTGAAGAATATTATGATTTGATGTCTACAGTGGTGGTAGCAGAATGTATGATTTAATTTATAGACCTAACGTATAAATATAGTTAACTTAAACCTATTTAATTTATATAAATTTAGTCTGGTAATTTAGGCCTAGTTTTCTTATTCTTGTAGGTGAGGTATTCACTGTACAGAAATTAGTTGAATACCGGTAGGCCTACATAAGTTTTGATTTTTGAACATTAAGTTATCCTAAGAAGCACCATTATTTGAAATTAACCTTACATTACGTTAATAGTAGGCCTATATTCTTCAAGAAATTCCTATATAGTACGCATAGGCCCTACCTTCAATATGAATTTCAATCATTCTAGACTTTTGTAAAATTTTGTTGCTTATCTCCCACGTTCAATATCCTGTATTTGCAGGGCAATTTGTATTTCAATCTTGTGATTGAGTAAATGTATTGATATTTAGATTTATTCTATTAATTTTAGAATTTATTTAACGTACATTTTGTTAATTATATTAGATTGTCTTCATTTTCAATGGAAGGGACAAATAGATTAGCAAATTTCGAAAGCCCTATAATAAAATATTTGTATTATATGGTAGGTATGTAGCTAGACTATATTTGGTTTCTGATAAAGTGTGTTTATACAGCCTTAGAGAACTTTGTACTATGACTAGCTCTGAAAATCAAATAATGAAATGAAATATTGTCAGCGATATTTTAGGTTTTGTTGGATTTAGTCATAGTCTCGGTACAAAAGTTGTAATGTCACTTTGCTAGGGAAGAGTAACCATTACACGTTGAACATAAAGTGATATTTTGTATGAGGAGTTAGTTGCAAACGCATTCTTATCTAAAAAAAAAAAATAAATAAAAATTAAAAAAATGATATAAATTGATTTATATTATTTTGGTACTTCTCCAAATTTCTGCTACATTTTTGGTACACAAGTTCTGTTCAATATGCAGTTCAATGAAAATTTTCAGTTTACTTAAATATTGAATCATGTTTTGTAAATGTCTTTTGTTATTTCTTCAAACTAACTATTTATTCAACACTATGCCAGATGGATAAAAATGCCTTTGAATCTAAACACCTCATATACCTATAGGTATCTATTTGGGAAATTTGGATGGATGAATTCTATTGCAAATAATGTTAGTAACGAATGACACACCTAGAAATTTTCCTTGCTGTTTGTAAGAATCACATTACTCATATGGTATTTAAAGAATAAAAATTTCGTGTTTATATCCTCTAGGCTTAACTCACATTACAAAATTGATGTGTTTAAAGATGAAAAGCGAGAGTGAGCAGTGGGGAGTGAGCAAAACTATTTATTTTTTTCTATATGTCCCTAGTTTCTATTAATTTATCTCTCTACCTGTAAGTTCACATCTGAAATGAAAATTCCAATACACAATATGAAAACATACTGTAATAGTAATAAATGAGGCTATCCTTACAGAAATCGACATTTCTTTATTTGTACTGTGAATTAACTTCATGTTGCAACATCAGTACTTCAATAATTTTTACAGAATATTGCATTTCGGAAAAATAGGTATATTCTCATTCGTAAGGTAATAAATGTAAGTTATGGGCTACATTCTAATTTCAGCCATTCATATGTGCACATTCCAAAACCCTATAGCTTATCGCAGTATTAAATATTGAAAAGGAATTGTGAATTTATTATCTGCAGTGCAGATAATGTAGTTTTTATAATATCGGTAGTATAACCAATAAATTGTGAATTAGCTTACTTATTGTTTGTCAATTTCATATTGTTTAAGTCGCAGTTGACATTTTTGGAGTTCCTTCATTGTGGTTTCTCAAGAAAAAAGGGAAATATTATGTGAAGCAAAGAGAGTTGAACTTGCATCGAGAAAGAAGGAAAAGTTAGAAATTAATCTAATTCAGAGCCAGTAAAATATTTGCAAGTAATATCGGTGGATTGATTTTGGGCGGCATAATAGAAGGTTTTTTTCAGTGTGTTAAGAACTTAAAATTGGAGCCGTTGGCATAGCCAAAGATGTTAGACATAGATGACAGAAACATTGTATGTGATATAACTTACATGCACCAGGAGAATGAGCTTGTTAACATTGTTAAATACAGCGCGCACGAGATATTTTTTGGGTCTAGTAAAGGAGAAATATTCGGCTATATTTATTATAAATATGTTTTCTGTATTACTCAAACGCTAAGTTGCAGCAGATTGCATTTTCAACCCCTATCTAAACGAATACATTACTCGCTCATTTATCATGACGTAAATTAGTTAAAATATAAGATAGCGGCATGTCAGGTGCCCAAATTGATGGAATATATTTCACCACAGCGGCTTGAGTTGCGTGATGGTGTAATTGGGCGTTTGATGGCGAGGGGAACGTTGCACAAACAGGTAAAAATAAAAGGGATGCTGTACAAGAAGCAATGTTGCATCGTTATAGTAGCCCCCTTTGTCTCCCAACCCCAGTGCGGAAGTGTCCAGCTCCGCATAGGGTTGCAACGGTCGAGTTTATTTTGGAGGCACAACAAATTTGCAGGACCACCCCGGTGTGATGACTAATGGATTATTGGAACAGGTTTCGTATGTCGATACACTGTCGAGCTCTTCCATCGCTGTTGTTACCTAACTTGTTTAAACCTTGGCGCCAGGTGGCCATCTATTTTCATTTGCTCGTTATTTTTGTACTGTTTTCATAATTTTGTTACATACAGTGATTTTGTCTTACTTTGACTGTAAGGACATAGTAATAATTAAGTACCTACTTATATGGAGGGAATCGTCGGTTGCTGCAGTGACATCTTCGACAATCTACATTTTCCAGTGATGTCGGTTGGCGATTTCATTACAGTATTTTCTTTTGTTTCAGTAACCGAAAACGAACAGCTTCCATTCTTCAGAGTATCGAAATTTTAGTGTAGAAGACGGATGTTTTAGAAATTGAAAAATCTGGCGTTAAATTTATTTTCGTGGACGGGAGGGGGGCTCGTCATTTTTCGGTAGTTTGAGGGGCACTTGCAGGACAGGTTTGTCCAGTCCGAGAGGGGAGCCTGCCAGCCAGACTACTGTGGGATTTACCAGCATGGAGAATTTGGTTGTTAACGTGGAATATTTTGTCTAGCACCCAGCAACTATTGTACTGCTGAAAATGTTCCGGTTTTTTCCTTGGAGTAACTAGCGAGAAGGGCTCCGAGGTATGCACAAGCATTCGTACCCTTCATCTTGGACACTTGTGGTTTGAAACCTCTTTGCTCGGGGAAGGGGCGAACAAGAAAAGAAGGGTCAATTTCAGAGAGAGGATTGAAGTTTCCTATTAGCATATGACATATGTATGGAAGGTGAGGGGGCCGCAGTGCAGGGACTTGAAGAACTGACTGACAATCCCTTGCCAAATTAAAATCATACTGCCAGGCATCTGCAATTGAACCACAATAAATTTATCAAAATCTTGTCCATGACACTGCACATTCTGTCGGAAATGAGTGCGTTTGTTTGGTCCGGTACCTTGCACCACTATGTTTTTTTTTTTTCCTTATGATTTACTAATATAAGAAACCAGAATTAATATCTAGCACGCTGCTCCTTAGGGAAAGGGTGGGTCGACCCTTGAAATCGTTGACTTCCCTTTCAAGTGCGTTCTGAAGTATGCTTGTTGGGATAAAGTTTGGGGGTTGGGGAGAGGCCGTTAGTTTTCAGAACTATGTTGTACAGGAATTATGAAATGCGGTATTCTTTTATTTTCAGAATGTAATTACAGTGTTGTAATAGAGAAATAATTATTGTTTTTATTAAATACGTTTTCAGTCTATCTTATGTAGGCTAATAAGATTTGCTAGGCATTCCAAAATAAAAGAAGGCAAAGAAATTACCTGTCAGGTTTTTTGAGACCTTTTCACCTTTTGTTTTATCTCTCAATATTTAGTTTCTTTATGTAGGTATAGTAAGATAGGACTATATAACGAATGTCATGCAACTTGTGTAATACACTATTAATTCCCCCCCCCCCAAATGAATACCATTTATTCAATTTAATAAGTTACTTTGATTTGTGACCACGAAAACAAAATTAGAAAAGAAAATTATTATTTTTTCAACATATTTGTTTTGATATTATTCATAATCACTGTATATAGCCTATATATTTTAATTCTGTCATAATCTTACAATGTGTTCTGACATAAGGAATGAATAGTGATAAATGTCACATTGATTATTAATTGGTCAAGCGAACGATAATTATTCGTTATACTTATCCAAAGAGCGTATTGAATTGCATTGCTTCTGTGTTGATAGTGAATAAACATTACAGATAAGAAGGTACCGTAGTTAAGCTTTTAAATGTCTGTCTTGTACCTCTTCCGTTAATTATAATGCAAATGGAATAGTGTCGAATTTTTTACTGTTAAGTAAGGGTTGATTGTAACGGAATCCCTTACAATTGGGTAGTCTATATTTGTTTCTTGTCAAGATGCTGTATAATGAGTGATTTTTTTCGATAAAGGAATTACGAATTACTTCAAATTGCGTCCGCATCTCTAATCAAATACGTTCGAATTTGAGATGGCTGGAGTGATGAGAGACCATAACAGACAGCTCAATTATAAGACTGAAAGAGATTATTTAATTATTTTCAGATGTTCTAGTTAATAATTTGAGTGTCTTATGTTCTTTGAAGTCTCAGTTATCAGAGTGACATTTCAAAATTTCGTTCTGAAGAATATCTTCTGAGCATGTATTGAAAGAAAATATGCTTTGAACATGATGCGAGTAACATGAATGCATTTTCACTTACGGTACGTTTAAGTTCTGAAAACAAAGTTGTAATCAATATAAACCCAAGAGGCGATAGCAAATTATGCTTTAAGAAAAAATTAATGTTTCTTTAAGTATTGCTTTTACTTACTGACTGACTTACTTATTTACGGCTTTTAAGGAAGCCAGAGGTTCATTGCAGCCCTCACATAAGCCCGCCATCGGTCCCTACCCTGAGCAAGATTAATCCAGTCTCTAGCATCATATTCCACCTCTCTCAAATCCATTTTTATTTTATCCTCCCATCTATGTCTCTGCTTCCCAAAGGCCTTTTTCCCTCCGGCCTCCCAACTAACACTATATGTGCATTTCTAGATTCTCTCATACCTGCTATATGCCCTGCCCATCTCAAACGTCTGGATTTAATGTTCCTAATTATGTCAGGTGAAGAATACAATGCGTGTACTACTTTTAGGTAATTAAAAAAAAATACCATACTAAGTTATTTTCCATTCAAAATAATTATTCTTGTTTTCAGGAGATGTGTATCATAATATAAGAAAGTATTACTAGTAATATTACATGAATATGTTAGAGAGTTTGTTGTGTTGAAATTTTAAGTTACACGCCAGAGAGACGAAAGTATTTGACCGTTGTTCTTAAAATTAGTCAATTTTATTCTAACCAGACAGATCGAAGACTCAGAATTGGCGCAAACTGTGGACCACAGGTTGTCATGCCTTCATTAATGTAATGTATGACTTCCTTTAGTTATCATACAAAGAACTACTATATATTCAATTTTAAACCGTTTTTGATAAGGAACAAGCTTCATAACATCTTGCCAAAGTGTGTTTTTATTTGTACGAAATATCACTTAATATTTTTCAATATCCGGAGCTGCGCTCGGGTGTGTTTGGACCGGTTGATGTTTTTCCCGAGGTTTTCCCCAACTGTAAGGCAAATGTTACGTAAGCACATAATTTTCATCGACATTAAATAACCTATTCATTTATACAGAGTCGTTAAATAAACTAAAAATATTTTTCAAAGGTCGCCATTTTCAGAGCTGAACAGATACTTTATTCTTATCATGATTCATCATTTAAATAACTTAATTGTTTGTATCTTTAACAGAAGTTCTTACCTTTATTACTCCTAGATAAGTAGAAAGGAAAATAGTTTTGTTCATTATCAGTTGTTTTGATTAAATGTCTCGTGTGTGAATTCACACTTACGTCCAAACAACTATCATGCTCAATAACGTCAGTAATTTGTTCTGTAATTGAATCCAGGAATCGTTCGTTACTCGGAAGCTCTAAATTTTACTGTATTGAATCAATAAAAATAACTAAGCATTGTAAAGCTTCTCTTTATGAGTAAACATCTCACACGTTAGATTGTAAGATGCATAAATTTTTTCCCCATTGCCAAGCAGTTAATGTAGTTGTGAACAGAGAATTGCTTTGCACGCAGAAGAGTAGTTCATACGTCGCATCATATTCTTCTCCTCCTCTCCCCACTATACAAATTAGACAGAAAACTTTTTATTGCTAGTTACTATGTTCTATCAAGTTTCAGTGTTAAAAACCAAAACGTGTTGTACGGCGAAACGTTAACGGATGTAACTAACTTTTTGCATTGTGTGCCTGCAGTATTAAAATGTTGAATTTATGAAATTTATTTCAGGCATACTATCTTTCTCTAAATAATTTTAAACTATCGGGGTATAAGTGTGGAACACAGTAATTTATTTTTAAATTTAGTATATAGAGAACATTAAAGATGGATGAATTTTAAAACCTGAAAGGGTAAAGGGGAGAGTAAAGAAGATATAAAGAATGAACCTCCTGTAAGGCAATAAAACTTTATTTAAATGCTGAGTCAAAGTTCATGGTACCTTATCATGAATGAGGAGATTAAGAATTTCTGGAGATAAAAAATTTCTGTTTAGATTTTTTTCGAACTTGTATGTTTCCCAGTCGAAACTGTCAGTATTGAATGTAAGATGAGGTTAATAATTGCTCGTTCTCGACACCCTTTTAGCAACGAATTCAGTTTTGTGAAATATCTCGTACACTTTGAATGTTAATTTCATATTTCATTTCGTCAGCTCATAGATACTGTAATAAAACTCACAGAATCGGTGGTTCATTGAAGGAATATTCTTTCTATTGGATAAAGATAACGGGTCACTAAGTTAAACAATTCGAAAATCTGACTAGGTATATGAAAGAGTTTGTGTTATTTTGTTTTCAGACATGATTATTTTCATAGAAGTCAGTCGTTGAACAATAATGCAGATTATTTTCACATTATAAAGATGATTTTAAATTGAATGATTCTGTTTTCTTATTCAGTAAAATTGCCCTTTTTAGAAACAGGAGCCAAGTTATTGGTTCCTTTATTCATAAGTACTGGAGAATATATTAAGGTCAATACGGATAGAAAATGGACTAAAAGGTTTATTAGGGATTCCTAGAGAAAATAGAAAATTTATTTGTTCTCTTTCCAGCTTTACTAAAGAAGAAATTTTCAGCAATCTTGTCACAAAGATTGGCTTTATAATTATAAGAAAACAGCTTTCATATTCGGAGACAAATAATCGTTGAATCGTTAATCTTTACAAATTTTTTTTTTCCACCACCACGATGCCACATCAGTATAATATACAAAGTTTAATAAGTTAGGCGTAAGGGTTGGCTTACAAAACTGAGCTTTGTTGGGCCTTATTTACTGCGTCTTATTAAAAGATAGGCGCACAACGTTATCGTCCTACAGTGTAGTTTTTTGGGCGTTATCAGCCTCTCCCTCGTCACCCCTCTCACTTCAGGATGATGTGACGAAGTATGTGTGTGATAAGTAAGCCTGGGAAATGGAAGACCGAGTCATCACACTCTATTTGGACCATTCCGAAATTCTTGAGTATAAGCATTTCATTACTCCTTTTGCTGTTGTATAAGGTTGTATAAGGACGAAAGGAAATAGTTTTTTTTTGAACCGCATTAGATCTGGAAGGAATTTATGTTAGAAAGACACACCTACTTAATTTTAGATGTGCTGTTTTCAAGCAAATTACGTGTTATTTCTACAGCATTGCCGGACGGATTTACTGTTCTTTAATGCTCATTTGAACCAAATTAAGTGTGAATATGCGTGAGATAAGTATATATTTATACGAACGGTGATCTGTCGACGTGTACTGAGTCTGATCGTAACATGAGTGAGTAGTAAGGATTACTTATTTTGAAATATACCTCATGAGCTTCCATGGTATTACATCATCAGACATGGTTGGACGTTTAAAATCTAGAATTGTAATACAATATTATTAACTCTTCACTCCAATACTATCCACTTGCTCATTGCGCTTCACTCAATGTATCGCGCTCTACTTTTCAGTCTTCTCTCTCGTCTCCACTCATTGATCTAAAGTTTCCAATGTTTCTCGCGATATTTCTCTAATAAGTCTAGTTCTTATTCTCTTCACTCCCATTCCATCCGTTTACTCGCCCACTCAATTTTATTCACTCGTTCACTTCAATCACTCTTCTCTCTTCTTCACTTACGCACATAAAATCCTTTCCTTCAATTAATTCAGTCCTCTCCAATCATCTCTTTTCCATTCTCTGATTCCTCTCCTCCCCACACAATTAGTCCTCTCCTCTACACTCGCTGGCTCTTTTTCCCCATCCATTCGCTCATTCCTCTCCTCCATTTACTCCCACAATTCTCTCCACTCACACTCGCTCATTCCACTCCTCGCCATTCGCTCATTTCACTCCTCACCATACATTCGCTTAGTCATACTTAGGGCCTATATCAATTCACTCATACCTGTCCTCTCCGCTATCTTTTTACTCTCCATTCACTCGCTCATTCCTCTCCTATCTATTCGCTCATTCTTCTCCTACCCACTCACTCATTTCACTTCTCTCCACTCGCTCTATTAGTCCATTACACTCCTATTACTTCTCATTCCATTCACATCCATTGCTATTCTCTCGCTCATTCTAATCCTACCCAGTCGCCCTTTCCACTTGTCTCTATACGCTCATTTCACTCGTCTCCACGCACACCCTCATTCCACTCCTCTCCACGCATTCGTTTATTCCTTCTTACTTCACTTAATTTCTTCAATCCTTTCCTCTATTCACCTACTCTCTCATTCCTCTCCATTAGCTCATTCTTCTCTCTCATTCACTTTCACATTCGTGTTCATTCACTTGCTCACACCTCTTCTCTTCTCTTCTCTTCTCTTCTCTTCTCTTCTCTTCTCTTCTCTTCTCTTCTCTTCTCTTCTCTTCTCTTCTCTTCTCTTCTCTTCTGCTCCTTCTCTTGCCCTTACGCTGTTCCCTCCTCAGTCACTCTGTCTTAATAAGCCTACACAATTCTTATACACTTTCTGGCATTCTTCATTTGTCTTTAGACCAATAAATGACATGGGATTTAAGTAAGATATGAAAAATACAGTCGAACTTCTCTAATTCAAAGGCCTTTAATTCGAAATTGTGAATAATTCGAATTTTAGAGCAGTCCCTTGACATTTCTATGCAATGCAATGTTAAAAAGAAGTTTGTAATTCCATATGCAGTAATAACACAATCTAGTATAGTCACGAAGCTTGATTTGTGAGGGTGCTAGGAATAATAGGCTGTGCCGGTACTATTTCGCATTGTCTGTAATGAGGCGTTATTAGCGATCCTAGTGGTTAGCCACTATCTATGGATGCATATTTACTACGTATTGAGTTTCGTGGCTGTATATATTAGACTGTGGTAATAATTCAAAGTGAAATTTAACGAAATTCAGTTCCAGAATTACGAAAATCAGTCCGCAATGTAGTGCGAGCAGACTGTCTTAAGAAGAAGAAGAAGAAGAAGAAGAAGAGAAGGGCCAGAACATCCCGAGAAACCATTGGCTACAATTGAAGGGTCTAGTGCAAGAGAGGGGTTACTCCACTTTACCACATTTCTCAGGAGAGAATTAATTGCCTGCTCTTGCGCCAAACACGTTCAATTGCCAGCGAATCTACTCCACTCTTGTACCAAACATGCCACTAATACTAATAATATAAGCTGAAGAGAGAACTTCAAGTTGCCATTGTCACCACTATAATAAAATTTTCCGTAGCGATATTTCGCCAGTATCTTTATGGAGTAAACTCAATTTAAATTGTACTAGATCTCTTTTTTGTTATGTCTTAATTTATTTTGTATCAAAACAGTTTACATTATTTTTCATTTTAAATTTCATTGAGAGTTGTTCTGTGTCGTAAGGCAATCCCACAATATTGAGTCAGACTAATAAATAAAATAGACAGAAAAAATGTTCTGTGAATTTTGTAGTTATCTCTCTCTTGCACCAAGCTCCTCTTCAATTGTACAGACCACATTCAGAAATTAAGGTGCACTATTAAAGGACAAAAAAATTTGAGTGAAATAATTTTCCAATCGCTCAATAAACTTGAAGCGTTTTTTAATTTGAATGTCCTGTATTTTGACAATGTTCAAAATCTTGAATAAATGCAGTAGTCTTGTTCTTACTGTATTGCATTGATTGTTATACAAGCGTATCCAGGTACGATTTCACATGGACTGTTCCTTTCGAAGAACGTTGGTATATTCAATTATAATGCCTCAGGCGTAGAAAGTAAGATGTAACTTGTCTAATTTGAAATCTTGGATAATTCGATTTTCTTAATGGTCCCTTCAACTTCGAATTAACCAAGTTCGAACTGTATTAAATTTAACGACACACATTTATATACAGTGCGTATAATTTGTTGCTAAAGGGATTAAAATGTCTGTACTCCCACAAAAAGTAGGTACGGAGAACCCACTTTATCTCACGGACTGACTGATATTTTTGTCATAAAAAAGAATTCTGTTTTTGTTGGTAGACTAATATAAATTAAAATTGACTGATCTCTTGGGAGCAGTTAAAACATAACGTCTTTACAATTGATTTCGTGTTTTAGAGCTTCAGTTCGTAGAAAAACACATAATTTCGAAAGCAATCACTCTTCCTCTGTGAATTTCTTCTACTTCCATGTTTTCAGTACAGGTGTAGAAAAAGTTGTAGTCTATGTAATAATAAAGAATATGTTAATATCTCTTTTTGATTCAAACCATAACAATATGCACGTTATTACTTCTTTCATATAATTATATCATGCAATATAAAGTACCGGTAATGTTATTTAATTGAATTTATGCTTTTACAGTATTAAGGACATACAAAATTAGTGGACTCAGTTCGTAATATCGAAACTACCGGTGGTATATGTACATATAATAAGCCTTCTGATGAAACCAATATACCAAAATGCTACTGTAGTGTATCTGATAATGTTGTCAATATATTTCTTGAATATGTACGAAATCCGTTTAGCAAAATCTTACAGGCTACACGGTATATTGCAATTATGTACAATCTCTCAAATACCTTTGGTTTTGAATGTAATAGAAATTATATAATCTTGAAAGTTCAACAGAACTTTAATTGAAATAGAAGAGTAAATAAAGTGAACACGTTTTCTGAAGTATTTAATCCTCCCCATGCAACTTCAGGGCACTATGTTGCTTTCACAATTAATCTTGTGATATAAGTCGTGTTCCTTGAAATACAGAACAGTTGTGTTCTACGAAATTGTTAGTGACTGTGAGTGTCTTGTTAATTTTGGTGCTGATAAGGACTTTAATCTCGCATTTGTATACAGGAATAATCATGGTTATACATTATCTCGAATTTTGTATAATATGATTTTAAAGACTTGGTGAAGAAAGAATGATGCTGAAACTGATCAGGAAGAGAAAAAGGAATTGGTTGGGTCACTGGCTGAAAAGAAACTGTCTTCTGGATGATGCACTGGAAGGAATGGTGGACGGGAGAAGAGTTCGAGGAAGATGAAGATATAAGATGATAGAAGACATTAAGATCATATGCGGAGACAAAGAGAACGGCTGAAAATAGGAAATATTGGAGAATGTTGAGTTGTAGTGCAATACCTGCCCTTGGGCAGAAAACTATGAATTAATTAATAAATGAATATAGATTTTGCATTAATACAACAGTGAAGAAGTAACATTCGTTTTAAAGCTTTCCAGATTTATAATTCTGATAATTGAGAAGTACGTATACTTCTGAAGTTCATCACTACTTAATGCCTCATAACTGTTTTTTAATTTCAGAAAATAACACTAAATCCTGAAAGCATACAAATACATGCACAGATTCTACATTAAATTTTTCACACAACATCTGTCCATATTAAGATAAAAATTAAAAAGAATTCAATATTTTTTATTGAAAAAAATTGTACGACGCTTCATCAACTGTTGTGATTATCTAGCATCTGAATGATATCAAGTTCATAATGCCGGCGAAGTGAGTCCAGGGTCCAGCGCCGAAACTTACCCAGCATTTGCTCTCAATGAGTTGAGGGAAAATTCCGGAAAAACCTCAACTATGTAACTTGTCCCAACCAGGATTTGAACCCGGGTCCGCTCGTTTCATAGTCAGGCATGCAAACCCTTACCCCACAGCGATGGACTATAAATTTTTTTGTTTAATTATCAAAGAGGATTATAATGAAAATAAATAAATAAATAAATATATATATATATATATATATATATATATATATATATATATATATACTTTTACACTATCAAACATATACTCATATTATTTAGTAAACAAACGTGTATTATCGCATGTGTGTTTTTTACGCGTCATAAAACTTAGTGAATGACGTTTCATTACAAATGTTTTACAGCTATTTCGCTAAGTTCATTTACTCGTTTCATTGCAATGATTCATCTCTTCGTTAGTATGGAGAGCTATGATTCTATAGAAGTAATCTGATTTCGTTACTGGTGGGAAAACATTTCACTTACTAGGCCTCATAATTAGAAGAGGTATCAACAGCATTTTAAAATTAGTCCTGGACACAATTTATAGAGAAATGGGAGTCGAGAGGACCAAAGTAATGACTTCATGAATTCTTCCAGATGTACAGAAAATTGAAACAAGAAATGGATTAAACTCCAAAGAAGTGATTCAATAGCTGTCATTAGGGAGATAAAAATAAATATACAGCTACATTAATAAGAGAACCAGAGACATAGTCCTGAGAACAATGTGTGAAATTATTACAGTTTTATAAAGTGACAGAAATGTTGTAACGTTCTAAGTATGCAGAGAGTTTCCTTTGTATATGTTTATGGTTGTTAAAATTTGTTTGCCAAACTATCTACACTTATCTTCATAGTGTACAAACTGTCATTCTCGATGGTCGAGTGCTTACCATGTAGAAACTCCGCAGATGGCAATGGATTTTTAAAAGGTGTTGAAGTACTCGGCATGCATGTTTTGCACCGGAGGAAAAGTTTAATAAAGGTTTTTCATACATATATATATACGTAAAACGTTACTGTCCCTGTCCCTGAATGAGAGAACATGAAGAATGTTACCGACCATTTGTTCCTAACGTTATGCAAATCTACCGGTATCACTTATCCTAAGGGGAATAAATTCCTCTAGAAAGATCTTCGCCGATAAACTGGATAAACCAATGTACGATTAAAAATGGGTGTAAAGATGTTACACATAATTCCTCATGTTACCAGTGAGATTTCCGTTTGTACTTTATTTTATTCATTCATCATTCCAAAAACAAATTAAATGATATACTATGCACCTAAATATGAATTCAATGTTTAGTTTTCAGGATTCTGCTCTGAAAGACATTTTCAAAAATAATATAAAAAAGCAAGATACCTGACTGAATTGAGGTGTACGATTTAAATAGATGTTTGTAATTCATTTTTTACCCATTCACTTGTAACAGCTATATTGTATGTATTTATCTATTTACTGAAATCTTTGTTTAGAAATGACATGACTCTTAAGTGATAATAGTGATTGTAATGAGATTCTATTTATATTCTTGTACTGTCAAATAATCAGCAGTACTGTAATATAGACCGTTCAATGGGAAATTGTAAAAATAATGCTTCTGTGAACGTTTACTTACACAATAATGGGTGTCTAGAACTACTTACTCTTTAAATGAGGAATCCGGAATAAATTATTGTTCTACATTTTTATTCTTAAAAAAAGTAAAACCGTTGTTAAAATTTCATTCTGATATCCTTCCTCCTTTTATTGACTTTCTATCCAATTATTAATAAATAAATAAATAAATAAATAAATAATAATAATGGCTTGGACCGTAATGGTCCGTTCCACTCAAATAGGAATTTGTGTGTCTACGTCGTCTTCCGAATTATGAAACAGAAAGCAATTTTGTCTGATTATACTGGTCAATTAAAGTTTAAACTTTTGTCTGTTAAATGAGAAACAATGGGTGACTTTTTTGTGCTGATTTCAAATCTTTTTACAGAACTTTTCCATCACCCAGGGGTTTAGAGTAATCACATGAAAAACATTTTTCGTATCTATACATTATAGTATTACGATATCTTAGCTGAAATTACATTTATTGACCTAAAATGTATGTGAAGCATATTTTCGGCTGCACTTTGCTTGAGGAACATCTCTTTTTAGTATCCAACAATAGTCTGCCAACGTATTTGGAGATCATTTACTCTGGTAGTGCCTTTCCATTTCCACGTTGTCCTGGTGGGTGAAACGCTCCCCGTGTTCGTCGCTCACAACCCTAGGTTTTCAGGAAAGAAATCGAGATGGGATGCAGAAAGTGTATTTTTTAAGACATATTACATCCCATGATCGTGTAGTTCTCAATCATCTCATTGACAAGTTCTGTATAGTTCTCAGACCTGAAGTTTCCTAAAAAGTTCGTGACAACATTTTTGAAATGCTCTCATGGAGCTGTTTCTTGCATATTTAACTGGTTTTCAAATTGCGTATCTTTCATCAGTTCCCCTATTTGAGGTCAACAAATATTCCTTCTTTTAGTTTAGCTTCACTGATTCTTGGGAACTTATTTTTCAGGAAGAGAAATGCACTGCCATCACGATCCATTGCTTTCACAAAATTCTTACTCAAGCCTAATTTGATATGCAGTGGAAGCAATAAGATTTTTTTCAGAACTTACAAGTGGTTGGTGAAGAACATTATCTTGTCCTGGATTAAAGTGATTCTCTCTTTGCCCAGTTATTTTTTTATATAATGATTACTTTTATCTCTGCTATCCAACTTGCACAAGTAGCAGCAAAATTTAGTATAGCCAAGCTGTAACGCAAGTGAGATAGCTATTACTTTCAAATCCCCACATATCTGCCAAGAAAAATTGTTACACTTGATAGTGGTTAGTAAGAGCTTCATATTCTCATAATTTTCCTTCATACCAACTGCAAGGGCTAAAGGAATGGATGGATATTTGTTTCCATTATGTAGTAACGCTCCATTCAAAGTTGTTTTCGAGGGGTCTATGAACAAATGGCAATCCTCAGGTTTATGCTCAATACCTACTGACTCGAACAAACTCAACATCAATGCAGAAAACTAAGTAGGTCCTCCTCTTTAGAAAACAAATGCTCAAACTCCTTTTGGCGTTGGCGAAAGAAACTTACTTTGGTGTTACCTACAGCAGCTTCCAGCCTTTCAATCTTGAGGCGAGTAATTCTGCCCATGCTGTTACTTAAACCAAGATCCCGAACCAAATCATTTAAACCCTCCTGTGTTAGAAGGTGAGGTTCATTTATAGTATCATCTTCCACAAAATATGGATCATTTTGTAATTCAGTCTGAACATCAGAAACACTTTGAATTACTTCAGTCAATGTTATGTCATCTGGTGGAGTTGGTATGGGAAGTCCTGGGCTATGAAGCACCGGCCGAATTGCAGAAACTAAATATTGATATTTAACAGTGTCTGTACTTCGAATTTATTCCAGATATATTTGTCAAGCAGAAGTAGCAGTCTGTCAAATGATCCTTAGTTTTGCGCCATATCATAGGGACTGCAAAAGCCATATGACGGGATCCTTTTAACCAGTCAGTTAAAAGTGCTACACATTTAGCGCAACAGATTTCCGGGGCCCATATCTTGTTCTGGTGTATTTTGTTGTTAAAACAACAGTCATAAGCTCTTTACTTAGAGGAGTAAAATTTTGCCTCTGTCATTTTAAAGTGAGCTCACAACACACTCTTAACAGAAGTTGTTTCTATCTATAGGACTCTTTCAAGACATGTTTCTTATACATTATACTCTACTCCTTACAATGCACTATTAGGTACGGTATTTTATACTTCTATCACAATTCAATCGGCAACGAAAGAGAGCACAGGATTAGCTTCTTTCTTTAAAGAAAGCTTCTATTCATCTGGGAAATTTACCTTAAAATCACAGTTTTGTGAAGGAAATGTCATTGTTGTTATTCGTGAATTCACAGGCAACAATATCAAATGTTACAAGTCAATTGTTGACATAATGTAATGAAATATAAATGTAAAATACGCCTTCTAATCAGCATGTTATACACCACAAATACTAATAAACTGGTGGGTGATGGAAAATTTCTGACTTCATTTTTGGAATCGGCAGATGGAAATACGTAAGAAACACCCGAAATTATTTATTTAACAAAATCATTGTTGACCAGTGATTATCCTTTTGTCAGTGCAACTTATATTTAATAAATTATAGAGAATTTTTTGCCCAGACTAGTGATTTATGAATTTCTGTATAGGGATGTGTGCTTATGAATTTTTTCACTGTTCATTTAGTACCAGGATGAACCATCTCTGTTAGTTTAAATTAAGTACCTGAGCTATCAAATTTAGTGTACAGGAATTTGTGTGGCATGCATCCATCATCACATTTAATCTGTTTGTCCTTCCGAATTCATCATAGACCATTTTTTCGTTCATACGTAATCAACGCAATATATTACAATCAATCTGTTCGTCCGTCCGTCCGTCCGGATTCACCATTCACCAACTATCTGTTCGTTTGTCCAGAATCACTATATCACTCTCTGTTCACCCGCGTGAGTTCACCGTGTCACTATATATCCTTTCAGATGTTCTAATTCATCAGTCGCCATCTATCAGTTCGTCCGTGAGGAGACACAAATCACTATCTCTCCATTCGTCTGTTCAAATTTATCATGCCACTATCCGTTCTTTTGTCCCTCTTAAGTCAATTCATGCATACACCAACTCACCCATCAATCAATAACTGGTCTGTCCATTTCTCCCTAGTTTTTCTTTTATTACTTCTTCTGTTTACCCTTCTTTGCATTCTCCCTTTTAACCACACATCCATCAGTTCAAAATTTCTCCTACCCAACTGTTCATATGTTCGTCCGGGTCAATCACAGTGACTATCTATTAGTTTGTCCGGTTTCACCATGAATCATCCGTTCATCCCGTTAGAGTTCATCGTAAATCACCATTTATCCATTCATTTGTTCGTGTTCATCATAAGTCACCATCCGTTTATCCGCCCGGGTTCACCATCTCATCATCTATCCGTTCGTTAGTCCGTATTCACCGTAAGTCACCATCCGTTCATCAGGAGTCACCATCTCAACATCTATCCATTTGTCCGGATTCACAGTCACACATTCGTCTGTCCGGATCTACTATACGTCTAGGTCACCACCCGTTCATTTGTCCGGCTTCACCATAGTCTTCACCATAGTCACTATCTATCCGTTCATCCTTTGCATTCTTCCTTCCTTTCTTCCATCCAATCATCCATCGACTCATAATTCTTTCCACCCATCTGCTCGTTTGTCCAGATTCGCTATATCACTATCCGTTAATCCGTCCGATTTCATCATGTCACCATTTATCCGTTCGGATTCATTATAGTCACCATCCGTCCATCCGTGTCTCTTAAATCAGTTCATACATTCATCCTCACACACAATCTTTCCTTCCTGGAATTCATCCTTCGCATTTTTCCTTCCTTTGTTCCATCTATTATCCATCGACCCATAATTCCTCCCACCCAACTGTTCATACGCTCGTCTGTCCATCCATCCTTCTGTCCGTCCATTAATATATCCGTTCATCTATTTCTACATCCATCCTTCCGCTATTTCATTAATAATTTTTTCAACGTTTTCAAGCAGTCATTGCTGCAAAAAATACATGTCATCAAATTCTTCTCAATAATAATAATAATAATAATAATAATAATAATAATAATAATAATAATAATAATCTTCCTGACAAGTATTAGATCGAGTAGCCTGTTACGGTACTTTCTCAATAATAATAATAATAATAATAATAATAATAATAATAATAAATGTAAAAATAAACTACGGGGAAGTTTCGAAGCCTTCTCCATTCATAGAAATGTAATTTCTAATGTGTGTATGAAACTTGATATGCAGTCTTCTGATCGTGTAATATAATGGAATTTGAAAGGAAAGTCTTCTATGGACATGGGAATGGCCTCTTATGACGGTTTCTTGAAACTTAGGAAATGTAGTACAGCGAGGAGAGGTTGCAATAATAAAGAACGCTTCAAAGAGAAAAAAAAAAGCTTCAAGGTCATTCTGCACGATAGGTCTGAGAGTGACTGGAAATGATGCATAGGTAGACTTACATTACGACGATAGAGTTATATAAGTGAAAATGTTCTTTCACATAGGGCTATTTCTGATAACAGTTCGGAAGATACATATTCATAACGGTCATAACCTCATAAGTCACCAGAAGTGACTCAGGCAACCGTGTTGATGTAATGCAAGAAGTATTCAACCTCATTACACATTGCAACTTGTGAGTAATTTATTTCTAGAAGTCGCATTGTTCATCTTAGTTGTGAAGAAAATGTTCCTGCCACCTCTTTCATAGTCTTCATGTCATTACGTAAATCTCTGTGGCAGATTTCTCTTCTATGGTATTTCTGGCTCTGCTCTTCTAATAAAACTGCAGGGAGTCTTGTGGAAGATTGCAAAATTTATGCAACTTTAGGCACGTAGAAGAGATTTGAGTAGCGATAATTTTAATTGCAAGAATGAAAAAAAATGAACGAAATTTTCCATTCCCTAATTCGCATAAGCAGACAAGTTGATGAAATATTTAGGGTCTATGCCCCGATTGATAAGAACAAGAAATGAAAGTTTAGTCTAGATGCTGAAAATGTGATGGCGGTCTAGTCACCTGGTATCTCTCAGCTTCAATGCGACACGATATTTAGGAGAACGCTTTTTGTGCTAGAAACCACCTGAACTCGGTGAGTCATCGCGTTTTGGCGTCCGTGTGATTTTATTGTAAGATATTACACAGGTTTTGTAAGTACAGCGTCACTGTTCCAGTCGAAGCGGGTACAGAGGAAGGTTTGAATGTCTGGCGCCTTACTGCTTAGTGCTTGATCATAGCATTTTATAATTTATTAAAATTACGAATGCAGCATGATTGCATTATTATGTAAACTTATATGTATTTATATCTGTGCATATATAGGTACTATGTAGCCTACTTACGCTTTTGTGTGTAATGTAACGTAATGTTATGTGTGATGTATGTATGTATGTATAGGATAAACACGTATAAAATTTTTGCAAAAATTATAATTTCTTTCAGATCGACACTCGTTAATTAATTCTTATCTCATAAATGTGACCTCTTTTTCTCATAATACATTTGGTAAAATTGCTATCTGCACACTTCAACACCAAATTACCTTTCGTCTCGTTTCTCTTATCTATATTCTAACCACGACGTAAATACCAGACCACTTATCTGTGGCACGCTAAGTATACCTCTTCATAGAACATCTTGTTATTCATCATCTTTTACAATATCCACCTCTCGTCAATGGAATTCCTTGTCACAAAGTATTAGGGGCTGCAAGACAACAAACACCTTTAAGAACAGCTTAAAAGATAACCTTATTAGCATTTCACTCCAATCATACTGATTTAAAATATCACTGACTACATTGTTACTTTTTTCTTTAGACATCATCCTGATTGTGCTGTATTTTAATTGTCTCATAATAATCTTTTTCTATTATCTAATATTATTTGAAATATATTAACATTCTATGTATTTTAGTTTAATTCTGCTACACAGTTTATTTCAGTGTTTAATTAATAGTTCATAGTATTTTGTTGTTTAATTTGTAAATAACTCTTGTATACATGTAACTCTCATCTAAATCAAATTGTTGAATTCTTTGCAAGTTCATGCATATGTATATACACTTTTTGCTGGTTGAGTGGAAGAGAAGGCCTTACGGCCTTAACTCTGCCAGCTAAAATAAATTATTATTATTATTATTATTATTATTATTATTATTATTATTATTATTATTATTATTATTATTATTATTATTGTTTCTGCTAGATTGTAGAAAGTTAGTCAACGCCACCATAATGTTTCGCAGGGATAGTTGTCAACAAAGGGTATCCTTGCGTTGAATAGTTAAGTTCAAGATCCTTAACGTAATGAAATGTGGGAAAATACTTTTTGAAAACTGTTATCGAAAATCGCAATAGAAAACTAAGAATAGTTTACATTGCGTAGTTGTGGATGAAGGATTAGTTAGAATTTGTTTCGTATAATCGAAACCAGTTCAATGCATAAGATCGTAAACTTCAAAGGTTTTGTTTGTCATTATTTGTAAATAAGAAGTAAATTGCCAAAATCCTGAAGTTATTTTGTTATCGTTTGCGTGTTTACACATGTATGACACGAATGTTTAAAATAATGTCCTATCATGTTCCATGAAAATTACAAGTTACTGAAGGTTAGACACATCTACACTTTCAAAACTTGTTCTGAATTTTGTTTTCTTAAAAGTTTTCATGTTCGAAAACTTCTAACTTCTAGGATTTTTTTTCGACTACATTTGCAAATACCAACTTTTTTAAGTATCCTCATTTCAAATTTGCCTCTTCTAGTAGTTGTCTTACTTATATTTCCTTACCCGTCGTGTGTCGAAAGATCCATCGGAATGTTAAATTAGTTTCTATTTATGGACATTTACAGTTTTCGTCAATGTTGTAAAACATTTTAGTTGCATAATCATGAACTAAAGTGTTAAGTGTTCAGCTCAAATGTTAGTGAAAACAACTCGTGAAATGGAATCCTTCCTATTTGTCAGTGTGGTGATTTGTGTTGTCGTAGTTGAAGACGTTGCGGTAGCTTGTGCGGAGCGGACACCATACCTTGAAAGTTACCGTGTGTCCATTGTTCAAAATATACCCAAAATGTGGACATAAGGTGAACCTCACAGGAATATGAAATAACAAAGACATGTGCGTTTTTGTAACTTGAGTCACTAAATTACCTTATGTAAGTTGTATGCATATTTAGTCAACAGTCCGGAGATTGGTTGGCCTGAATAGTCATTAATATGTTTAGCTTGGCTAGATAGACCTGAACCTTCCAAAGCGCATGCGCCAGTACGACTTGTTTATTGGCCCCGCCAATCACAGTAATATTCTACACTTTGTCACTTCATTATTGTTACATTGTCGTATCCCATTTGAACTTCGTCCCGTTATCAAAACCTTTCCTCTACTCTAGTAATCATGTTACGTTTATGGTCAGTTTTTGAATAGAACTGACATTTCAGGATACGAATTTCGCGAGCAGGAAAGAAATAATGCAAGGTCTGACCATACAAATTTAAGTTGCCGAACGTTGCAAAGGCTACGTATGATATTGTTTAGTTAACTGTCCGAAGACAGGTTGGAACCTCATAAGTTACACCAATAAGGCAAAAATGTCCTTTCGCTTAATGGCATTGTGAAAATGGATTAATGTACAATTCTCTCGATTTACCTTCCGCCCACGAGATTCTTTACTAGTTTGCAGCGCTGTATTTAATTAGGCGTCGTTACACTTTCTAGATTAGCATTATTGTGAATATGTAATAATGTGGAAGTTAATACACTGTCTTATCGTATCTTCAGAGAGTTACGCAACAATGTTCCTGTCGAGTGAAAGATTTATGGTTACGAAGTATATTATTGTAGTATATGTTGATGTGTAATTAATTGATACTCGAACTGTAATTTTATTATTGATCCTTTTTCTGTAGAATTTAAATTTAACTCGGGTATTAGAATCAAGAACGATTGTAATATAGGCCTATATGCATTTTACCAAATTTGTCGATGAAAAGCTGTTTACACCATAATGCGTAGTTATGGGGAAAGGGAGAATTCCTGCATTCGATGGGTACAAGAGAAGAGGGAATTTTGAGTATGTTAAATACACTAATCACGGTTTTTAAAGTAGCATTACTATCGAACGAAATAAGCGTAATATAATTTGAATTATTCTATGTCGGAACTTACTAATTTTTATAAAAGTTATGTCTAAATACACAACATTTTAGTTTATTTTAACAAAGTTTTGCTTTATTTTATCAAGTTACATTTTGCAACTGCAAACAAGCGTACCATTGGCAAAACATCTAGAGTGTAGGTTTTCCACTTTAGAGACTCGTATTCAAATCTCGCAAAGTTCAAGTGAAATTTGTGGTGGGCAAATGATGGAGAGATGCATCGATATACCCAGGAAATATGCTTATAAGTTGAAGAGGGGTATACTAAGGATAGGTATCGGGGGTTAGAACTAGGACTCGCAAACTAATATAAGATGAGAGAATGAGAATCTTTGCTTCTCCAAGTGTCGTATGCTATTGCTGCTGAGAGGGTCGGAAGGAGGGGACGGTATTGTCATTTTTCTCGTAGAACTTTAATTCCCCTTGACTTACCATCGTGGCACTATCAACGGGGAAGCTTCAACATACCATCTATCTTAGGAGGCTAACTCCACGAGATTCATGGAGCAAGTAGGCTAACTACGGGAATGTCAGGAATTGGCGCCTGGTATTCGGGTGGGGGACAGTAAAATACAAGGGCAATAAATTGATTTTATTTGCATTAAAAGGTGACCACCATTATCACGTGGTATGAGGAATGTGCCCAGTGTTAAACCTACCTTAGATACCTGCTAAGACAAGTATCATATGTATGTCTCTACAGGTCTTTTTTAGTAGTGGAAGTATGGTAAATAATGTATAACAGCTATACAGTAGACTGTTACATGATTATCATAATATTATGTAGAATAATAATAATGATATACAATTTATTATTATTATTATTATTATTATTATTATTATTATTATTATTATTATTATTATTATGCTTTAACGGTAGCACTGAAAACATAAACTGTTTAATTCCCAGTTTCGTACCAGTATAGCTTTCCATGGAGGATCCCGTGGTAGGATTTTTGGCCCTAGGGACAACACCCAACCAGGAGGACCAAGGATGTCATTTTGGAGGAAAAACATAGAGACATTAAATATTCGTTATTGGAAGAAGATCTATACAGGTGGAGCATGATAATTTTATTGTCAGCTCAGCAGGCTTTCGTAGCTTGGAAAGCTAACATTATTATTATTATTATTATTATTATTATTATTATTATTATTATTATTATTATTATTATTACCCAGATTATTATGGTCACTTGCTGTTGGAGTAGTACATAAAATGGACTGTGTCGTCTTAATATAGAATCAGGCTTTTGGTGGTGATTTCGAACGACCTGCTGTGTCCTGGGTTCGAGTGTGTTGGGAGGAGGAGTCAGCCACGCTACGCGACCCGGAACCGGTTTCCACCCGTCTCTCCCGGGCATGATGGATGTAAGGAATGTGCTTTGTTTTTATCTGTGCGTACCTGTGCCACTCTTGCTTGGAGTACTTGACATCACACAGTTCGAGACGCCCTTCTCTTCAAACTAAACGAAATTCTCATATCCCCCCATATACCCTCATCTGCATTGGAGGAGAGAGTGCCGAAACTTCTTCATATCTGAACATCTCAACCCTTGTTATCGTAATGGTCGTGGCGACTAGAGCCGTTTGCTGTTCTATATCGTAGTTAAATTCTTGTGTTTCAATGTTTTGAAACAGCATTTTTTCGACGCTCTAGAACGCAAACAGGTTGCATTACCCAAATAATGGAGAAATTTTCCTGACGAAGATTTTTATTCTACATACAGTACTTCTCTGCAATGGACATGGTAGCCTATGTGCTTCTAATGTGTCGGCATTAAAGATGAAAATTTTACCGGGGAAATATCCTCTTACTGATGAGTTTGGGTTCTTAAAAAAAGGCTGTAGCGCCACGAATTATTATTAAATATATTAGTTGGTAATGTAGAATCACAAAGCTCTCATAAGCTACCACTTTAATAATGTATTTAATAACTATCTTAAAATCTGGTACAACTCCGTATTTCAAGGTGTTGTAATGGTTTCAAAATAGATAAAAGAGTTTATTTTTACTGCCAAGTTAATGTACTAACTGGGACGTTTGCCCTTCTGGTAGAACGCCGCCATATTTGATTTGAACGTTTGTCCTAATTATTATTGAACTAATTATAATGCGATATTTCAAAGTACAGTTTTTAGCCTACTCAATTCAAATTAAAGATTTTAATTAGCTTCAGAAATGTTCATATTAATACCTTTCGCAAAATGTTTCAAAAACCTTAAACTTTATTCTTAAATTATAAGTTCTACGACCTTAATCTCATTTTTGAATCCGTAACAATTTACAAAGCTTCTTAATAATAACTTATTATTAGAACACAATGAAATTCAAACTTACCTGTTATTGTTGTACATTTTAAACATCCAGTGGTGATAAATATTTATATTGCAATTTATTAGATAACTGCCACAGTAACAATTCTATTAGCGAAATTCGCTCATCAAATACGCTGGATAACCAACATTCATAAATTAAAGAAATTAATTGAAACAAAAAATATCGCAAAATACAGCTTTATAAAGGAAGAACTGTGTTTTTGAAAGCTATATTTTGTTTTTATTGCCTCTGTGATATTTAAAAAGAAAAATCAGTAAGTATTTATGACATCGTAACAACATCGCTTATATACTGTAAACATAGGTGGTTGGCCCTTTTGGTGGTCATGTCTCATTAACATCGGCCCCAACAACCAACATTATTTTCTCGTTTACGGCCACAATATTGCGAGAAAAACGTCAGTTCTTTTGCATGTTGATGAAAAATATGGCATAGAATCACGTAGTCAACATAACTCATTTTATGAAAAAATATTACATTGGCCCTTATGCCTATAATGGGACGATATATATGTATATAAAGATTTCTAGAACAACATCTTACACACTTAAAAGGGTGCCTTTGATTTCCGTAGGTGCGAGCTTTCCAAGTTAAAAAATGCCACTCTAACCATATTTTTCTTGGTCCTTTGTGCCATCTTCTTCCTTCTCTTCTACTCATAACTACGATCTTAGCTCAATATGCCGTAACCACAATTCCCTCCGAAATTAAATATTAGGTATATTTATATAGACGGGTTGATTCAAAGTCGGCGACGTAGACAAACTCCATTATTAGTGCAGATAGCAAGAAATGAAAAGAGGGGAAAGTGTTGAAAATATGTAGTTTTTAATCTTATAAGTCATTGAGGCTGTACACTAGTACCCGCCAATCCCAATGCTGGCAGATTAGTGGTTTTTTCGCTAATAGTAGTGGATTTTAGATATTTAGTCTATTATTTGACGGAAACAATAATCACCAATTAAGATCATGATTCTTTGTTCATAAAAGAATAAAATTAACAAGGTCGAATTTATCGGTGACAGGTTATCGTATTTAGTACTTAAGGGTAGATGGTGCGATATTGTAGTTATATATGCTCTACAGAAAAGAAAGATGACCATATAAAGGATAGCTTCTATGAGGAATTGGAACACACTTTGGTCAGTTATCTAGATATCACGTGAAAATTTTATTGGGGGATTTCAATGCTAAGGTAGGACGGGAGGATATTTTTAAACCGACTATTGGAAAAGAGAGCCGACACGTGACTAGTAATGATACTGGCGTTAGGTTAGTCAACTTTGCCACATCAAAAAATTTAATTGTCTAAAGTACAACATTTCCCCATAAGGATATACATAAATATACTTGGACTTCTTCAGATGGATTGACACACAACCAAATAATTAAGAAATAACTACATATTGTTGTTTAGTCAACTGTCCGAAGATAGGTCTACATGTGCTTATATCATCATGGCGTTTTCAGTCCAAAGGATTTCTTCTAGTAAGTATAGATGAATGGACTTTTATTTTTGTAATTGTGTTGAATAATTATAGTTGTCAGTAGCGCAACTGCTTGTCAGATAAGGCAGGTTCGATTCGAAGATTCTTTAAAATGTGGTGCACAAAGCGTATGTGGACAAACTTAATCTGATTACTTTGTTTTACTTTTCATTCATTAATTGTATTCTGCTCAAAGGCAGGTCTTTCACTGTAAACCCAGCATTCTCCAATCTTCCGTACATCATCTCATCTCCTAATCTGGAAGATATTTGTAGTTTAAAATTGTCCATTTGTGCCTACTTGCTTGTCAGAACAATACAGACTGTACGAAAAATTTTCGTAATTTGCAGCACTTACAACCTCCAACAATAAGACTATTTTCCGTAGCCAGAGAAAATGCGGTTATTGCTTCTGAATGTGAATAAAGAGAGATAGCTAAAATACCGGAGTTTACTTGTATCAGTTAAGTAATAAAAGGTCATTTTGATATCGAGTCTGCTAGTTACATTTATATACATATATATGTATATAAATGTAACTAGCAGACATATATGTGTATATATATATATATATATATATATATATATATATATGCATTTGTTATATATGTAACAAATAATCAGAGAGTTGTCTACTCTAAGGCGGAAAATAGGAAAGATTGGAGAATGCTGGATTTGCAGTGAAAGACCTGCCCAAAATATTGAACTTGGTTTTTTAACATAATGCGTCTGCACAAAAGCTTCGCCATTGAAGTCCTTAATTCCTGGGTTTCGAGGACACAAAAGACGACTATCGAAAGACTGCGAAATCCTAACGGAATAGCTAGCTGGTTACAAAAGACGAATGCAGAAAGGACTGTGCTCGAATAGAAACTACAATTTGACATTGCTTTCAGTCGCACGCGAGACTTTTTCGATCTTCCTTGAAGTGTGTATTTCAGTGAACTGCCCCGTTATGAAGAACTGTACTGTAGTTGGTCCACCATTGATGTAAATTTTGGACTCAGCTGCGTGGGTACTCCGTAGGAACTGTTATAAATTCTAAGAATAGCGTCCGTGTTGAATTATACATTAAAGTGTGACTGGAGTGCGGCGGAAATTGCACCGTGCGGTCATATATCGAATCTGCATTCAACATTGTGTAGCGTAGAATTTCATGTCTGATCCGAGCAACAATGCCCAAGTATAAAAGCGTTTAATATTATTGTCACTTCTTGGAAATTGTATATTCTTTAGAAAACAGGTTACCATCTCTATCCTTGCAAATAGCAAATTATTCACAGTTCGTTCTGGATGATTTTGAAGCAAAGGAATATATAACTTGAAGGCATAAAGGAGTTTATATAAACCAATTTAGTTCGGTTGCAGGAAATGCACGTAATAAATTTCCTGAAAAATATTTCGAATGAATTATAACGCAAATTCAGTGGTTTTTACACTGTAATACAAATCCTGTATCTGAAAATCTAAATGAGGCAGGAAGGCACTCCTGGAGATTGCCTGATGAAGCACAGTAGAAGCAAGCTTAAAGGATGTATGATATTTGATACACCATATTCCGGCCATGAGTAAAGCCCAGAAGTTTAACGAAAGATTGGGAGATCTAACCTGTGCCTTTCTAGTTTTCAGCCGTTGATTCTACTGACTAAGCTATCTCATCGTGATATGTCAGATATGGGAGAATATTCGGTATTGACTAGTATTTGAGGATTGGTTTTATTATGTACGTTTTTTAGATATATTTTCACGAAATTCACAACTTTAGAAACAGCGTAAGGAGTGAAAAGTCTTATTCACCTTTCCATTCTAAGTGTGTGTTGTTAAAAGCAATTTAACTGTAAATTTGACATCTGTAAATTTGTGAAATGAGTAGGAGAATATTTGCGCATTCATTAAGGTAGGGCACTTAGTGCAATTTAGTCATTGCTATTGAACACAGTTTTCGGTTATGTGCAATTTTCTATTCTTTAATCTGTTCGCAGTTATCCCAGTCCTGTACCTTTTAGTGCTAACAACCAAAATTTGCATTACAATGTTGTAGATTTGTATGAATTTTGTGGTCATTGTTATGACCGAAATAAAAGTATTCTTATAATTTGCAAACTATTCAATATGAAAGTAGTTTGTAAGGTCAGTTAATATGTGAGGTCATTGCAGAAGAACGCTCTCTTTCAGGGGAGTGCTAGAATTTTGTTAATTTACAGTTTCTTTGCATTATATTTTTCTGACAAATATTATTTATTGTACCTATTTAATATTCTTCGTGACTATTATGGTTGATTTCAGGTTTGAAATCTCTTTCTCTGACCGGTTTTAACTATTGGTCCGTTTTTCTTTAAGCAAACTGCTAGTTCCATCTCTTCTTTAGTTTCCTACCCCTTCCTTTATAGAAGAAGGTATTTTATGGCTACATTGCGATTCATTGTTTGCAGATATTAATAAATAATTTGCCATTATACTTTTCTGTAACCTGATTTGTTTCCTGAACATCCAGTACATTGATATTCTTTACAATCTCTAATTTGATATTATATCCTGAGTATTTTTTCTGAACTTTATCCTGGAGGACCGGACTTTTGGAGTCGTTGTCCTGCAAGAGTTTTATTTTTCTTGAGATTGATTTATATTAGTCGTGAGATCGCTTTCGTTTCCAATACTGAAATAAAAAGTTGAGCGTACTTCAAGCGCGAACGAATGACAGGGAAAGCGTAACACAAATAATTTTGATGACAAAATTGTCAACACCGAAAAATCGTCATTATTCGATGCATACAGTACGGATTTCCAAAACTGTATTACTGCGCCCTGTTGAAGTAATTACTGAAAACTACCAAAAGACTTCCACTTCCTTCATGATTTTTAATATTTAATTCATTACTTATTTTGTGTTACACCCAAGTTGTCAATATCCCTGTCGCTGAGGTTGAGAGAAGCTTCCTTATTATTTGGTATTGTGTAAAGGTATGTGGCATGAGAGGCATGATATTCCTCTTAGTTGTAAATATATTTCTAAAAATTTGCAATTCGATAATTTTCATTAATTAGTAGCTTACAAATTTCGAATATATTACTTAGTTGACAAAACTAGGAGTTACGAAAATGGTTGAAGAATATGGAGTTTTGAAATATGGTAGAATGAGCACAATTTTCATTTGCTCAGAATATGAAATATTATATATTGCTATTTAATACTTGGATTTCAAGATTATAAATATTTTATTTGCTCTGTACCTAACACAACACAAATAGCCCTGGCTTCCTATACCCATACGCTGTTTAAAATGGGGAGTATATTTTATGTGAAGTTTCCTTTACAATTACTAGGAGCATGATCCAAATGAGTCGAATCATTTGACTTGCCCGCCAATACCTGCCCTGTCGGTCGGCCTCTAGAGGGTGATGAAGTCTGGCAGCTGTGCTCGATTGCTAAGCGCTGCGTATGAGACCGATGTGGACTTATGCTTGTCGCTTCACATTGCCCAGTTGTAACAAGTTGAACGAACTTTTATCGTGATGATCGTCTGAGCTTCAAATTGCAATTTTTTTTTAACTAAACAGTGTGAGTTCCTATGGCTGGGTTTGCCCAAAAATAAGAAAAACAAAGGAAAATAAGCTAGACCTTGCAAGATTTCACTCCTTATCTCTTTTGTTCCAAATTTGGCGTTTACCTTGAGAATATTGTGCTGCTGTAAGGTTATATTCAAGCTCGCACTGCCTTTTTGTCGATATTCTAGAGTTCTTGAAGTCATTGAATAACCTTCTTATCCCTCACGAGGTATTTTTCAATAGAATTGAACTCACGGTATGCTGTGTAAACCAGTAAATAATTAATTTAGCATATTGTCCGCTATATTTAACTTTCATGAGGAATTAAAACAATTACTAATTGATATTAACAAAATTTGTACGATCTTCAAAATGCAGGTGGCGACAGATTCAGACATTTCGTTCGTGTGTAAATTGAATATTTTTACGTTATCCTGCATGCTGCGAACTTGATCCGTACATGAGTTGTTTTTACATTTAACACTATATGGACACATAGTGCACAAGCTAAGGAACCCTCTTTGGATAAAGTTCGTCCGTCCGCAAGAACCAGTCTGGTCTAAGAAACTGAGGGAATATTTTAGCAAACCATTTTGAAGTCCCTCACCCCCCAAACCCCCAACCGCTTTGACGGACGGTCACTGGATAGAGATACGAAGGCTGCTTTCTTGTTTTTTGGACACTAGATATGATTCTATTCACGATAATCCATGTGTTTTGAAATTACGCATTTACGCGAACAGAAAGCATTCATTTGTTGAATGCTCATATTGCATGTGAAACCTTAAACCTGTAGCCAAGAATGAGCTTGGATGACACTTGATTTACATTCGAATACCGAATTCCTGGAAAGACAGTACGTATAGGTAAATTTAGCAGCTTTTAAATGTAATTATTCTTGAATATTCTTATTTGTAATTTTGAAAGTACAACCCTTTTTAAAAATATGTATGTATTTTGTTTCAGTTCTCCAACGTATAAAACAGGTGTTAATAATAACGCTTGAAATGATCAGATGCAGGTAGTTTTTGGTCAATACTCCAGTATCTTGTATATCTATCACAGGTATTTCAGTGTTTACCGTTACACGTTTGTCTGACCACCCAGTTCCTATTCCCCAAAGAGCCAGACATTCATTTTCCAAAAACACTTAAACCTGTTGAAGAAAACAACATTTCAGACTTAAGCTTTCACCAGACTGTCAGTATTTGCTTGACATAACGGAACTGAATACGCTAGAGCTAGACAGACTCAGGTGACTAGCATGACAATAATTGTAAAGCAGCATTGACGTTGTCTCACTCTTAAGAAGTAATTATAATGGTGGGATGATGGGTCCACAAAGCAGTGCATCCACCCGGAAATTTTACAACTGTATCAGTAGCCGTAACTTTCTTATTTATCTGTATATTTAAGTTAAACAGTTTTTTTTTTAAGTTTGTCATACAACTTACAAATGCTTTTAAGGAACCAGCAGGTTCATTGCCGCCCTCACATAACCCGCCATCGGTCCCTATCCTGTGCAAAATTAATCCAGTCTACATCATCATATCCCACCTCCCTCATCCATTTTAATATTATCCTCCCATCTACGTCTCGACTTCCCCAAAGGTGTTTTTCCCTCCGACCTCCCAACTAACACTATATGCATTTCTGGATTCGCCCATACGTGCTACATGCCCTGCCCATCTCAAACGTCTGGATTTAATGTTCCTAATTATGTCAGGTGAAGAATACAATGCGTGCAGTTCTGTGTTATGTAACTTTCTCCATTCTGCTGTAACTTCATCCCTCTTAGCCCCAAATATTTTCCTAAGAACCTTATTCTCAAACACCCTTAATGTCTGTTTCTCAAAGTGAGAGTCCAAGTTTCACAAACAATCAGAACAACTGGTAATATAACTGTTTTATAAATTCTAACTTAGATTTTTTGACAGCAGACTAGATGACAAAAGGTTCTCAACCGAATAATAACAGGCATTTCCCATATTTATTCTGCGTTTAATTTCCTTCCGAGCGTCTTTTATATTTGTTACTGTTGCTCCAAGACATTTGAATTTTTCCATGAAGTAAAAAGAGACAGTATTGTGATTCAAAAATTCGATTTCGAAATGTTTGTATAAATATACTGTAGTACATATAATTTTTTACCTTCATAAGATTCGAACAAATAATCTTCGAACATCTTTTATTGTAACGATTTCATATTCAGGATCTGCAAGTCAATTCATTTGGGAATTATGCACAATAAATATGATTATTTTTATTCTACACTAATTTCATGTTAAAAATAAAATAGCGACTTGTTGAAAATATGCTGTGACGATTTCATTTTGAGTACATTTCCTATAATAAAATAGCAATTTGTTCAAAATAATGTTGTGGCGATTCGCTTCTTGAATACATTTCTTATATAAGATGTGACAAATGAAACGGTATGTATATCATATCACCAGATATTGTTTCAGGGATATTCATTATTTACATAAATATTTCTCTATTTGATAATTTCATAAACAAAAAATTAGGGTTATCAAATATCTACACGAATTAATTTGCGATTTCAACGTAAATATATTGTTAATTTTTCTGTACATAGGTCTAGACTTTTGTATAGAATTAAAGACAGTCACAAATATCTGCGTTCGTTTCTTATCAGTTATCACAAAAGATTAATAACAGATAGACTAGGTAACGTTTTCCTGCGTGTTATTCAGCTGGAAGAGCCGCTAAAATTACCTACTCTCTTTGTACGCACGGATAACATGTCCATAGTAGATATTGCTTTAGAAACGCATTCGCTTACTACCGTTTATTTGAAGAGTAAGGAATGTATTTAAATCTCATGAGCTAATAATCCCATTACTTGTCAATTTTATATCAATTTCAATATACAAGCAACTATTTTATGTGAAATTGTACAGCATTATACTTTAATCCATTTAAACCTTCTAATTTATATACAAAGTAATATGTCTCGCATTTTAGAATTATTAAAATAAATAATGTCTGCAAATCTATAAGACGTATGCACATCTTCTCGAATGTACAGCAAGTTATTTAATTTATTTATGTCTTTTGAATAATTCTTCAACGAAATAAAGTGCATATAGATACGTAATCGGTTACGTAATAAAATCGCCTTTTAGACAAAGAGACGTAACTCTAAAAATCGAATTTAAAGATTGCGCCGGTTTTGAATGCATCCGTATATATGTATGTATGTATGTATGTATGTATGCATGTATCGTATGTATGTAGTTCGCCTTTCAGACGAAGAGATGTAGCTCCAAAAAGTTGATTTTAGAGATATATCAGTCTTGAATATTTCCGTATGTAAACTGGAAAGCAACGATTAATTCTCCGGAGGGCGGAGAAAAGGGCTGAAGTCATTATTTTTGTAATATAAGATTTCCTTCATTAGACCCGTTTCCTAAAAGATATCCTAAAACCAGTGACGTCAACAATAAAGAAACTCATGAAATAGCCGATAGTCACTTTTTGGATTTACAGCAGTTGTTTAAATTTTTCCAGTAAATTTTGCATAGAGTGACTTAAGCCATTTGCCCGCCCACTAGAGAATTGATAAATTACTGTATTGTTGTCAAACACAATATAGGTTACATACTACGAGACATTGCCATTTTTATTACTACATTTTTTTTTCGGTAACTTCCATCTTATAGCCAGAGTCACCTACCTCGAGGACAGGAACTACAGTTTTGGGTGTTCTCCTCAGATACATTGTTTTCATCTGCAATTGGAATCCTTCTTGTTGACTGATAGTCAATTAATAACAAGAATTGAAAACGAATTACAAATATTTTAAATTACGGTGTATTTACATAATTTAATAAATACGAGGAACCATAAAGACCATGGATTTCTATGGAAAACTTGGTAGAAAGTTGTACTAGAAGACAAAAATCATGGATCAAGGCATTTCATTTAACTATTAAAGTATAGTAGCCTAAATGAAGTAACATAATTTTGGGGTACCTGTAGAAAAATAAACGAACATAAAACAAATAACATAAAAAATCCAATAAAGATGCTCTGGAAATTATTGAAAGAAGTTTTGAGTAAAACAACTGTAATAGTGATGAAATTTTACGCTCAGTTAAAGATTTTATGTAATAGAAGCACCATAAAAAATCATGCAGAGAATTGAAATGTTCACAATAAAATACGAAACAGACACCAAACATACATACGTGTTCTGCCCAAGGGCAGGTCTTCCACAGCAAACCCAGCATTCTCCAATCTCGATTTTCTGCCTTCCTCTTAGTTTCCGCATATGATACATCTTAATGCCGTCTATCTGATATCTTCTTCTATCCTGAAATCTTCTCCCGTTCACCATTCCTTCCTGTGCATCCTTCAGTAGTCAGTTTCTCTTCAGCCAGTGATCAAACCAATTCCTTTTTCTCTTTCCCAATAGATTTGATAATATAGTCTAAATACAAGAAAGAATAGGAAAAAAATAGATACAAAACAAAACATAAAATACGAAGAAAGATTAATGTCAACTAGAAGGAAATGGTATTGAAGTGGAGTCTAATTCAATAACTTAACCATCTGTGTAAATATATGATGATGGCGATAATGGCTTCGCCATTACTTAATCGTTACGTCAGTGAATGTTAAATGGGAAGTGAAATACTACAAAATTGTTAAAATATTATTACCACGTTTTTAACTTTCTCTTAAAGATTCTCAGTATTTGTGTCTGCGACACATTCATGGAGCTATTTGGAATAATGCTTTAGTTGAGTTTAACCAGTAGTTTAGACATTCATGTTTTAATTATTTGTTACCTGATTGGAGCCATACATGTATCGCGCTCAAACTGAAGATGTATATGGGTGCAGGGTTCTGTGTAAATTATTTTTAATCTCTGGCAATTTCTTGGAAGATAAGAAAAGCTAATTTTATAACCGCCAACTGAAGATTGAAGATTCGTGAAGCTCATACGAATTATTTCTTACTACAACATTTAAAATATATTTGTGTGTTTTGGTACACTTACGTGATACCCTGGTTAGGCTTTACCGTTCGGTAAGACAATTCAGGCTAAAGATTAAGTATATTCATTGCGAAAGATTAAAAAGTTAATGATGTTTAAATTCTTGTAGGAGGAGGAGGGTACGAAAATCTCTTACAAATTCTGGCTATTTCAATTGTCGAGTGTCTTTCAAGTGTGGCCGCCAGGTCCAGGTATTCTCATGCATTATCCTATGAAACTCATTCCAGCCTAGCAGTTACTGTAATAATAAGCAGGTTTGTGTCAAGTTACAGTAGTTTACCTTTGCATTCTGCACAGTAATATGAATGATTGTGAATTTAGGAGACATAATGGAATGAAGTAGAGTGCGAGAGAACTCTGAGAAAGCTTGCTTCAACACTCTCTTAGTACAAATTCCACTTGAGCCTCGACGAGATTTGACCACGTTTACGACATAAAATCAATGCATTGATCATTCAATAAATATTGCACCGTATTTTTAAAACGTTACGATGTTAGGGACTCTTAGGAACTACATGCATATTATATTTATCTCACTGTGTTTCAAACGGATATCTTTTTGACAATGATACTACAGATCATATATGATTTTAATAATATTGTTAGTGATACTGTTCGCGTCCTAGCTATGTATTCATGTAAAGACAGAAAATCGCATGACAGTAGGAAAATAAGAATGCGGGAGAAATTTATTATTTCAACATAATCTTGATGCGACTTTTATGAAAAAATTATTTGAACTAAATCTACGGTCAGTATTTTGAGATAATTGAACTGAAAACCTATTCTTTATAGTTTACTGCTTTTTCCGTGCTTCTCACTTCACCTTGTAAGATACGTAGACTGAACATGTAGTAATTTTCGGACTTTATACTAATTGTTAAAACACTTCTTAGAAAATATAATTTTAGTTATTTTTAATGGAAAGACGATTATATCCCATTAGGACATCCATATAAATTCCATTCCACTAAAAATTGTCCGCTAACACACAGCTGCTATAGATTTTGAGACCCAGAGAAAGTAGTGAAAACAATACATAACATAGACCTACATAACACAGCCTTTTGATACCACAACCTATATCTTCGTATAATAACATCTCTAATTTAGTGACGCATTGTTCGACCTTCATGGGGCAGAGACCTACGGTACTGAGCGAGAGCATTAACTGAAGTTTTATCTTATTCGGCCGGATATGACCACAGCTGTCTGAGAACTCTGGCTCCCATGATGCTCTCTTGATAATTTGAAGTATTTATTGGTAATGGAGTTCGAACTCTCAGGTAGCTAGTTCTGGCTATAATTTATTAAAATTTTATATACATGTTACTACTTTTTGACCATTGCTCCAATCTGAGTCCATCAAAGGTCTTCGTGAAGTTTATTGTTTTTTTGTGAGATCTTTTATTTAAATTTCTGCCTTATCTATTGTGTTAGTGATCATATTAACGATTCAGAGTAAGATGATAGTAAATACAGGACTACATTTACAAGGGCGCTGTGTTTCTATGAAACTCTTGCATCGTTAATGTCGTACTTAAGATTTTATATATTTTGCAGTAATTTCATCACCATTCAGTTTGAAATGAAGACAAAGCGAGAAGAACGCTTCATGTCACATGTCTGTGATGTTGAGATAATCCCAGCAGGTAGTACGTGGACATGAATCTTGCTTTTCCCTGTGGCGGTCAACTTTCGAAGCAACTTTTCATACGTCTCTGATCGTTTTTCCGTTTCGTGATTTAGGCACTTAGTGTTCATGCTAAGTCACTGTATGGTAGCATTAGCTCATTTTGCACAGAAAGTAGGTATGAAGCTTTTTTCCTGTTTGATCTAGCAGTAAGTATTGAAATACTCTAATATTATCATAATGAGAGATTTATGTATACAGCTTAATATGAAAATAGAATCTTTGAGAAACACGAGTGAAGTGTTGAACGATTGTAATTTAATATTGTATGTATGTGTGTACGTACGTACGTACGTATGTATGTATGTATGTATGTATGTATGTATGTATGCATGCATGCTTGCGAGTAGATAGCCTATATGTTTATGTGCGTTTGTGCGATTACATATGTTATATCAGTAATATACATATGATGAAGATTGTGTTCGGTAGCCAGCAACTAGTCTTCTTGTGACGTGTTAGTGAAATTGACTTGTTCTAGATTCCATTTGGATCCACAACAGTGGTGGCTGCGCTAATCACAAATGACTAATAAGTCTGCATATGAAAATTTGAAGTCTCTAACTTCTCAAAAAGTGTAATGAATCGGTGATGTTGATGATAATGACAATAAAAAGTAATAATAATAATAATAATAATAAAGGTTTTATTTAACCTGGCAGAATTGGCCATAATCAGGAGTAAAACTTGATTACATAGTCAAACATACAAATGTGTAAGATTTAAGTAATTGCATATTAGTGTGAAGTTAGAAGAAAATATGAAATAATAAAATCAGAAAGAGACAATTGAATAAAACATAAGTACGCTACACAAAATAAAAATAAACTGGAATATAATGCATTTTACGTTTTTTTACTGACAACTCATGATAAGATATTCTTTTAATGTATATATTTCAAAGTTCGGCAGCCATCGACTGAGAATTCCAAAGACGAGAAGTAGCAGCAGTGAAAGATGAGTAATGAGACCTGTGCTGTCGACTTTCTACCGGGTTATCGTGTTGTGACTCAGTATTTACAGTAAGTTATAACGGAAAAGGTTGTGAAATTGTACAAATAAGTAATAGGTGATTGAGGTGTGCGAAATTTGATATAAGATATATAATGCGAGGGAATGGTTATTTCATATGCGTAATAATTTATTATTGCACCAGAGATGGCAATCCTTTCTTTACAACAGCTGCAAATTTCTGGAATAATGTTTTCCTAAATGTTAGCGAAACGTTCCCAATTCTGCAATGTTGAGAAAGTGGTGACGCTTTTTATGATTTTAAAGTTCTAAGTCGATAGTAATTGTCAAGTATTCTCACGCATTTGTTGGTGGTGGTAGGCTTTACTGCTCTCTACTAATTAATTCTAATTATTCTGGTTATTTTCAGTGAAAAGTGGAAGACGGCAAGGAGGGTATAGAGTTTTGGGGGATCTGTGTAACGGACAAGGGCGATGTGGGAACGCTGGTGTGTTGGGGGTAGTTTGATCTAAATAAAAACAGTAGTACAACGTACATTTTGGGTGAAAAGTATTGGCGGCCTGCCGACGGCTTACCCCTGCCCGCATTATTGTGAGTAGAACCCCTCGCACCCTACGACATGTGCACCTTGCGCTTCTCATACCCCTGTGATCTTGCCCTTTGACTGTTCTCATACTCCGTACCATGTTGTGGTAGCTCAGGAAACAGCTGCATGTGCGGGCCAATCGCGACGATGCTCTCACGTGAATCCGGTTGCGCGGGTAACGTTTGTAAGCCGGCCCGCCATTGGCTGTAATCTGGCGCGCCCAGTTGTCATTGACATATCGGCCCGTAGTGCATCATCCATCCCAGCTTGCTTCCCTTGCAGCCTCCCGTCCGAAATTTCGTTATTCACGAGAAAAGCTGCAGCCGCATCTTGCGTTTGTTCAGAGCTTTACTACAGCTAACTGAAATGAGTACGCCGTCTTGCCAGGCACTAAATATTGAGCATGCCTGTGTTTAACTTTTAAGAGTAAACGAAATCATTGCTATATATATATTTTTTAATTTGAATCGGAATTTTATTTTAGCTTCTCTCATCAAGAAAGACAATTGAATTTGCATGTACGTATAAAATGCATACATGCATTTATCTATCATACATTAAAACATAATGTAAGTCATATTTATGCCGGATGTTTTTGCCGCTTCTTTACCAGTAGGGTTGTACAATAGTTCTTCATAGCGAAGCAGATTACAACTTACCATTAGTCTACCTGTTTTCATACCATACATTTATAGAAACATGTATATGAAGTCTAACCTTCAGGATTTACTGAATGAGGCAAGTAATAAATAAACAAAATGTGACCAAATATGTGGTATCATTAAAAATATATCAATGAAACAATTTATACAAGACAGACTAATTAAACTTGTAAAATTTCATGAAAAGAAAACATTAGAGGGCCAAAAGAATTTGCTCCTTAAAATCGGCGATAGAATGGAATAGTAATGTTTTCATTCATGGATTGATGTGATTGATTGATCGATTCATTCATTCATTCATTCATTCATTCATTCATTCATTCATTCATTCATTCATTCATTCGTCTCAAAAGGCAAACGAGAATATGTTAAAAACATTTTAAGTTACGAACCCAGATTTACAAGAAATAGAGTAGGGTCATATTGAGCACAGATTGATCAGTTTAATTCTATTACAAACATACAATAAATTAAAGACTTTTACGAAGTATCGTGGTGCCACGGATTTAGTACTTTTGCATTGTATCAGATGTAAAATTTCTCTACGTTTGGAGGCACATGTATATTTTGGATTATAGCAAAAGAGACTAGGAACTGGGGACTTAACTGTTGGATCCATTACCGAGAGCCAAGGTCCAGAACTGGTAACGAATCTAAATACTATAATAGATACGTTCCGTTTCACAGTTTTCCTGAACGTGTAGTTTACACGTAGCTCCGAAGTGCTAAAGCCAACAATTTCGTACCATTCTTTAATACCAAAGACGCCAACTACCTAATTTATATCATGCTAAAGCGAACAAGATCGCGTTATATCGGCATAAGTATGGATTTCATAGGTATTCCATTTTTATATTTTAAATGCCCTCTTTCTCCATATTCTCTGTGTCGTGGTATTCTCAGTTTATCTTGTAAAACTCGGAATTTTGAAAGACCTCGACACCGTAAATTGAAGTCGCTAGCTGAAGACGCGATATTCGTGAAACATTTTAGTAAATTTGTCTACCCGAGCTTGAAGTCTTCACTTCAACAAGCCATCAACAAGGAAGCTTGATATCAGACCAGTCACTTCAGCTAGGAATAATTAAAACACATCATATATTAATGTAATTTTGCAGTTCATTAGTGATGTTGAAGAATATAGTACTTCATGTCAATCCATCTTTTACAAATATATTTTCGAAACCCTACTTGGGGTAAACTTGTTTCCTGTGCCAGTCGCCAAACTTGTAGACTAAAGAAAGATTTGAAGCTTCTTACGACGGTGTTAATGCTCTTTTTTAAAGTAAATAATAATTAAGTTTATTGAAATAAAATGTAGAAATTCTTTAGCGCACTAGTTTTCAAAATACCATGCTTTTTACTGTCGTGTATTACGAAAAACGTTTTAGTATCGCTAGTCCCAGTGTGGATAGCATTACTACAAAAGTCTACTAGAACACTGTGCTTTGCTACTAGCATACATAAGACAACTTTGGCTTACTGTTAGTGATAATACTAGGCTTAAGAGATACCTAATTTATTTATATACATATAGTTTTTTTTTAGCTTTGAATTCGGCGCACTGGAATTCCATGCAGGATCATTACATGTACAAAAAGTAAACAATGAATTGCATGCAGGAATCTTTTAAAACGCATTTGAATAGCCTCCTGAGTTTCGAGCGTATGGTATTACTATACCATACTTCGTACATGATTATGATGTAAGATGTATATGCAGAGATTCGAAGTCTGGTATAATATATCTGCATTTGTGTCCTAACTGTAACTTGTAGAATTTTTTCAGCATTTTTCGTCATGTCAGTGACTTTAAGTGTAGAATTATATTGAACTTTAAAAATAAAACAAATGTCTCAGGACTCGGAAGGCTAGCATGTGTCAACGACTCTCATAAGAGAAAGGTCGACATCCCGAAAGCAGAACAAAATTAATTTGAAGTACTGTTGTTTAGTCAACTGTCCGAGGGCAGGTCTGAACCTCACAAGTGATACCAACATGGCACCACGTGTGAGACAACTAAACCAGGAGATGATGGGGTAGGTTGGCCAGGGTCTTTCCCCTCTATTGCATACTTGGCCGATTACATATTACACTAATCAGACTTCAGATGCACACAAACAATTATTTTTCCTCTGACACATATCGTCAATTGAGATATACTGCCTGTAGGGTAAAGTTGCCTATTTCCATCCTGTGATACATTTTTTAAATTGAATGTCAGTCAAAGCTTTGTCGTTCGACCATAGCGCCAGACATCTTTCTCAAAAGATTGCATCTTTCGCCTACTTTTGAGATATCAGTGAACTTCCTAGCAAGATACCCAATCCTGTGACATTTAGTGAAAAAAATATATCACGGAATTAGACAATTTTACCCTATATAATAGATGTACGTATCGGTCAGAACTTCAATCAGAGGTGAAACAAATACTGTAAATACATGAACAGGTCAGCTGTCTTTTCAGTAATGCAACACGACAGGATGAGAGAAACAAACTACCCTTGTTAATAGTTTTAAGTGTTATTTATTGTAGTAACCTACTGGAAACTTATTTAGATACATTCATCCCAAGAGGGAGATTCAATCATAAGTTATAGCCTATTGTTGCTACCATGATGAGTGAAAAATTAAACAATTTGTTATTTAATAACGGAAAGTGGACATGTTGACGAGAACAGAAACTCGTTGAAGAGAAATAAATTGCAATCAAATAAAAAAAAATGAAATAACAAAAGTTCAACGAAGTAAAATATATGTATACTTTTTTAACCACGGCCTTACCAAATCTTAGCTTCTTCGTGAAGCTGTAGCTATCAGTGTTAAATGTAAAAAATTTAAAAAGGAAAATGTTATACATTCATACATAGCTAAGTGTTCTACCCATGGGCAAGTCTTTCACTGCAAACCCAGCATTCTCCAATCCTTTCTATTTTCTGCCTTCCTCTTAGTCTCCTCTTATAAACCATATATCTTAATGTCGTCTATCATCTGATATCTTCTTCACCGAACTCTTCTCCCTTCCAGTAGATTCTTCAGTAGGCAGTTTCTTCTCAGCCAGTGACCCAATCTTTCTGATAAATTTCAGCATGTCCACACCTGTGGAGTAACGGTTAGCGCGTCTGGCAGCGAAACCAGGCGGCCCGGGTTCGATTCCCGGTCGGGGCAAGTTACCTGGTTGAGGTTTTTTGCGAGGTTTTCCCACAACCCAATATGAACAAATGCTGGGTAACTTTCGGTGTTGGATCCCGGGCTCATTTCAACTGTATTATCACCTTCATCTCATTCAGACGCTAAATAACCTAAGCTGTTGATAAAGCATCGTAAAATAACCCACTAAAATAAAATAAATTTCAGCATCATTCTTTCTTCAGCCACTCTTTCCAAGACAACTTCAGTTCTTATTCTGTCTGTCCACTTCGCACTCTCCAATCTTCTCCATATCCACATTTCAAATGCTTATATTAGTTTTTTTTTTTTTTTCATTTCGTCGTAATGAAAATTTTATATAATTTTAAATTTGTTTACACCTATATGTGATGGCACGCAATTCGGATGCCTCCTATAAAATCGTCGCACTCAACTCGGACATTCCTTTTCCTTTCCACAAGTAATTCGCATGCACCATTTTAATTGTTAACCGCACAAGATTGTCCAAAAATTTAATACATACGTTGAAATATACACACATTGATTATGAAAGGAACTCTAACGTACTAAGGATTGCATAAGTAATGGGAGAAAAGGGTGCTTTTTTTTTATAAATGTCTTTTATTTTCAGAAGTGCTTATAATTAAAACATTTCAAAGTATTTACAGAGAAAAAGTAACACTTCATGGACTGTTTAGAAGTTAAGTGAATTTATTACAAATGATACGCCAAGTGAAGAAGTGTGTTGTTTGAAATCCTTAAGTTGCCTTCGACTGTAAGAAGAAATTTATTTAAATAGTACTATGTAAACTGAAAAGTTTAATTATTTTTTAGATAATATAAAGAAAACAAGACGTGTATGCTAATGAAGGAGGACAGTTTTATTGTAGTGAAATAGAGAATGTATTGTGGAAAGCAATTTGCTTGACCATGTACATAGAAACAATGATGTAAAGCGACGCATGGAACGACCAAAGTGAAAATAGCTTGAACAATAAAATTTGAACCGTCACGGAGCCAGTGATAAGTGATGACAATTTTAAATTTAATTATTATAAAAGTTTTTCTAAAATAACTGAAAAGGTAGCCCATTATTATTTAAGTAACTGTTAATTATATGTATCTTTTTATTTATCGCCTGTTGCATAATGCTGTCATTGATGGATCAGTGCAGGTATTTCCTGGGTTGTCGCACTTGACACTATAAGTAATGACATGACACAGTATTCCAGCAGTTCTTTGGCTTGTACTTTACGTCTTATATAATTTCAGTCCTTACGATTGAGTTCCCAAGTATAAACTGAACTATAAGGTATAGCAGTTGATTAATTTACCATTGCTATATGTAGGCCTGTTGGTTTTGTTAATGCGTATCACTTCCCTTTTAGATTTGGAAGTCGTACGAAACTATTGTTTATTATTAGAGGGACAATTTCAGAGGTATACGAGCGTATTTCATAGTTTCTTTGAGGCAGTCTAATTAATATTATATGCAGAGAAAGGGCGAACTATTATGTAATCAATTTAACATTGGGAGTTTTCAGACCTAAATGGGAGGAAAAAGTGAGAAGAAATTTTCTTGTATCATTGCTTTGGATTTTATTATTGTTGGTATAATCTCCTATACTCTAATTGTATATTGGTAACGAATTGTTTAAAAATTATGTTTGTCGTTTTATTTACAGACTTTTTTAATCTACTAGAAAAAAGTTATTCGTCATTGATGGAATGATACGATAATTGGTTCATTTTAAGCGTTCTCTTGGCAATTTGAAAGAGAGGCTATGATGAAAACTAAAATCTTTACTGATGATACTTAACTGAATAAGAAATGAATAGGCTGCTGAATTTTCGGACGATCTATCATTTTTGACTCCGATCATTAAAAACGTAATTTTTTCTACGTATAGCCTATATCATAATTCATCACATGTTTGTGCGTAGAGTAGAATTTGAAGCTATAATGTTTTATTAATAATGTCGTAGGCATAGACATAGAGGAAATGACGAGCAATAATGTAATGCAGCCTACCTAGTTTTTTAAAACAAATATAAAATCTAAGAAAGTCTTGTTACAGCTCTTCTGTACCTAATTATGATTAATTCTCTAGTTTGAGGAATCTGTGTTGTGGCGAATCCTTAAATTAACATTTACAAGAACTTTTTGTTTTATTTTGTCCATAAAACCGCACTTGTACGCTGCCGTCAAACTATGGAATCGTAAATTTGCAACATATCTGGCATCTGATGTCCCTAGAGGCGTTAAGTAAAGGAATGCGTCTCTTTCTCGCCATTTTCGTCCACATGGAGACATCGGGACTGCAAGAACACGCTTGCTAATGGCCAGTCATACAGTTTCGATGTCAGATTGTAAGAGGCATTAGTGCTCTTCAAGTAACAGTTTAGACATGTATTCGCTTTTTTTGAACATGGATTTGAATTCATGAGTTTACTGAGGTATGCAATTAACACTAGTTACACATTTTTAGGCAATCTACTCGTAACTCTGCCAAGAGAACAATAAAAATATATTTAAATAAAGTAGTGTACAATATTATCAGTTAGCAGTTTCATTGTTTAAAGATATTTGAAAATTTAAACAGGTGTCATGGGTTCAATAATAATAATAATAATAATAATAATATAATAATAATAATAATATGTATGAAGTTCTGGTAGTTGAACTAGTATTGGCTTCCCACGACATAGACACAGTTTCAAATTCAGGTTAGTTCAAGTGGGATTTGGGTAGTGTGTTTTTGGCATAAGTTCGCGAAGTACTCCCATTTCTCCTGTCAGCATTCCAAAATGTCTCCGTCATCGTCATCATCATCACCTTCACTTTCATCTTCATCTTCACTTCTATGTGGTACGCAATAGGCAAAGCAAAAGACAGCAAACTTATCCAGAGATGTTATTAAAGTACAATTCTTTAGCCTATATTATATGGGTAGAAATGTATGGTGCTGTTGTCTATTAAAATAACAGTCATTACATTCTGAATTGACATCAAAATATTATTTAAAATGGTGGTTTGCCATGAATGTTTGCATGACCAGTTTCTCCTTAGTATCTGCTATGGCTCAAGCTGTAGCAGTTATAACTACATATACAGAGAACTCGGATTTTACTTCCTCCAGGGAAGTGGATATTATATTCTCGTCGTTGGGGCAAGGAACATTATATTATGTCCCTTTGCCTATTACGTTTAGCGATAGTTTTGCGCTAAGCTAACATGACCGAAGATCAGTGAATTTGGTTCGCAATCCTCACAGAGGACGAGATGGATAAAGCGGCCGAAATTTTAAATCTGATGGTGGTGGTGGTGGTGGTGGTGGTGGTGAAGATTATTTTCTAATTACCCAGATTTTATTTGTAGATTTTAATATAAATTGTAGAAATGTATTTGGTAAATGTATTAAGCTAATTTTAGTGTGAAATATCCGCAAAGAAAACTAAGATGATGACATTTTCTGGTACTTAAAATTGTTACAGCTAACAAATTATAGATAAAACAAATTGAATTAGTGATTTGTTTTAGTTGTGTAGAATCAGGACTTTTATTACAGATAATAAATATATTTGTGTTAAAATAGGTCAATGACATTTTTAGGGTATTTTAGCGTATAGAAGTGTGTATGGTAGGTAGGCATTGCCTAAATTTGGACTAATTCTACTTTATTTTGTGATTGCGAAAATTGAGTTTCAAAAGGATCTGTTAAGGATTGAAGAAGCATAGATGTGGTTCCTAGGAGCAGCAGCAGGCTTCAAACTTTTGGAACAAAAGGTAGAATGAAGTTGTGAAAAAAATAATTCAATGTCAAAAGCTTAATGGGAAGGGAACATTGGAAAAACAACCTGCTACAATTGGACGAAGTTACGCAATAAGAAACCAACCACCAAAAACCTGTTTTCGAGATATTGACCACTAAAATAAATCTGGTTATTTGTTAAACATTTTATGTATGAAGCATTGTAACATTCACACTATTAAAAAAGTAGCACAAATAATAGCAGTTGATTTAATATTGAAAAGGAAAATAAATAAATGAATTGTATGCAATAAACGAATTTTGCTTATAAACAGCAACAGAATGCATTCTTGAACTTTTGAGAGTTAAAAAAATCCAGCCATCAACAGATCTATGCAAATATCTCATTTTTTTTTCAAATTGTCGATTGGTATATTATTGCACAACTTCGTCCAATTATTACAGGTCACTGAGTTAAGAAAGAAACATGAAAAATAAGGACCAAAATTACAAAATATTAAATAAAATAAAAATACCAGGATCATCCGTGGATTTCATTTTGAGCTGAAAAGAACTAATTTGTATTAGTCAGTGATGTGTTGCCGTTGAAGGATTGTGAATGTTTCAAGTGTAAGGAGAATAAGAATTTGTTCTGTGTTACTGTTCAATTGAGAACACAGCTTTTGGGTAACATTAAGGTTTCTTGTGAGCGCTGATAGCCCGCACTCATTATGGACATGAAGCTGACTGCAGACAGATGGACACGACCTTTCCCATATGCGCACAGTTGTGCAGGCTGCGAGTGGAGTGTGGCTGCTGTGCGCCTGGGAACTAACAGCTCATTATCTGGGGTGATTCGCAAGAAAACCTGGAAAATTACGGGAATTCCAAAACAGGGTTTTGTATGTTTGCACCGGGCAGAGGGAGGATTACTAAATGTAAGATACTGCTCGCGCTTTGTTAGTCTCGTGGTGCGTTACTGCAGCTTTGTAGTGGCAGCTGTAGTGATCTCCCCTTCTCCTAAACCCCACCTCTTTCATGAATCCACACGCGGTCGGGAACACCGGACAGGGGAAATATGGTGGGCCATGGTCTAGACTATCCTAGTGTAGAACGGCGTAGGTCATGGTTTGCTACTTTTAGTTCGTCACGTTGCCAACTCAGGGTTGCGAGCCAAGACGCTCCAATAGTTATGAATTGATCGAATTGTGACAAGTTGCGGGCTGTCATAGCTTCGTCTCGTCGTCTCGGCCGATGGTAACCAAGCCTCTTTAAAACATTTATCATCACGCATCAAACGAATGATGTATTTTATTTTGGAAAAGATGTAAAGAATAACCCTAATGTACGGTAGACGCATATTCAACTCCTGTCTTGTACATTTTTAGATAAGAATTGATGATTTGGCTATAGATTTATTTCAATTTTGTTATTTTATTCTATAGATGGAAGGCATTGTGAGAGACTGGACATCCAGGATGAGTTTTTAATCTGTTATTTCAATACGTTGTAACAAATTCGAGACTATCTAGCGTCAGTGGAGTTCGCAATAGCGAGATGGGACAGAGAATTCACCATAGATTAACTGACATTTGTCGTACAGTTGGGATCAGTCTTGGAAAAAACTCAAACCATCCCAAAGAAGATTCGAACCTACGTTCAAGCGCAGCTTCGGACTAGGAGAGCAGTTCCTTACTCCTAAGTCGATGGCTCGAGTGTTATTAGAGTTACGTTTTGTTACACCTTGATGTACGATTAAGAAACTAAAATGATCTAAAATGCAAATGATCGACTTATTACGGAGCAGTTGAGAATATTCACATTTGAAATAGAAAAAATAGATCCTGAACACGATTATGTATTTCATTCAAAATTTGCCGATATCACAAGTTCAATTTTTTTAAATTGCCGGTTGTGTGAATTAAAATCACAATACACGAAGGCTGTAAAAATCGAAATTAGAAAAAATCAAATTAAATTTCATATGAACTTCATGTTATAAAGTATATCTTCTATCGTTAGCCTACTTTTAAGGTGGTGTAACTTGGGTTAGGCTATATAAAGTAACAAAGCAAACGTCTCCTTTTAGGGGAGATGAGATGTTTAAGAAAAGTAGCCACAGCCGAATACAGTCTAAAATAACTTTCTGGAAAAATTGTACTCATAAATACAAAATAAAATAGACAAATGAACTGATCCAAACTATTAATAGAATTGAATTGGCAAAACTACTTTCTGCCTGTAGTCTGATATGATGAAGCAGTTTAAGGCGCTCTAGAGAGAAATGAAAAGGTTGAAGTGGGGGTGTAACAGGATTCAGAGAGTTTAAAGCATAATTCTGGAAATTATATTCTGCATTAGTAGTGGCAGGCATTCTCTGTTTTCAAAAAGAATCTCACCTTATAAGCACATGGAAGACATCGAGAAGGTTGTCTCTTGTAATTGGGATAAGCAGTGTGAGGGAATCTTAATATAATGCTGGCGTTTCGGATACGTCTTGTTGGTTTCAGGAATGTAGAAAATACAGTACATACTCGTATTTGCATGAAAATCGAGCGTTCCAATTTCAGACTTTTGTGGAATATAGCCTATTGACAGATATTTCGTCTTTTCCCCTGTCCTTTTCATTCATTTAACACTTCTCAACGAATTTGTATAAACTCTGCAATTTAAAATTGTCTTGTAATAAGGAGCTATCTCGTTCTTGACCAATCTTAGTGCCATTATTTAATATTGTTTTATCTCCGATTCGCAGATTCTTTGTAACATCTGCTGTTTAGGTATCTGTAAGTAGAAACTGCTACTTTATTCGCCTGTAAAAAATTCAGTTCCTTCATTGTAAAATTGGAGGGTCTGTTAGCGTTACGTTTTACAGCATTGCACGTTTTGGTACCGTAATGTTTCTAATTATAATGTATTGTTTATATTTTTTTTATCGAACATAAAATACTTGAATACTAATTTTCGTTTTGAAAACGCTATAAAGTGAAATATTTATACATAAGTGGAGCATGTCTCGCTTACGTACACCGTCATATTCTGTATGAACTTTATGTGGCTCACAGTGTGTTTTTTTTTCTTCGCAGGTTACAATTTCTTGGGTTCAGCGTTGGTTGTAGAACCATCGGTAGCTGGAGGAGCCAAGAAGAGGTGAGTATACTCGACGTTTCCATTTTTAAGTAATATTCCATTTAGTTACTTTGCACTTTATTTGCTTTAGATTTTCCTAATGTCTGTGAATTTTAGACTGAATGTAATCTGTGTGATGGCAATGAAATTATTGCATCTGCAAGTTCCGTCAATTTATAGACAATTGGAAGGGTATAAGTATGAGAAATCGACGAGGTAGTGGGATGCACAACAGACCAATTCGGAATAATTTCACACTGCTTGTGTAACCATGACTATATTCTATGTAGATTTTTATTGTATGAAATGCAGGATAAGAGAGTACTCGGAATACAGAGGTTCTGAAACTACGGTAGATGATTACGTCTCCACAGAATGATCGTGAAATTACCAGTTATTTGAAATACATCAACATTTTATAAGCAGCAACCTGATATTACTTACTTAGTTCTTAATAAAAGAACATTATGCATATAGGCTACCATTGGTGTGGGTTGGAAAGAGAGAAGACTGTTCAGTAATCTTTGTATGAAATGAGTGAAAGTCAGGATAGGAGAAGAAATGTCAGAAGGAAGTGAATTTGGGAAAGGAGTACGTCAAGGGTGTCCTTTATCACCTACCCTGTTCAACATCTACTTGGAGGATTTAGTAAAGAACTGTTTTCAGAACTTGGGAGGAGTGATAGTAGGAAGAAGAAGAATAAAGTGCATAAGATTTGCTGATGATATGGCATTGTTAGCAGAAGAGGAAATGATACTGAAGGATATGTTACTGGAGCTAAATGACAGCTGTGAGCAGTATGGAGTTAAGATAAATGCGAATAAGACGAAGAGCATGGTCATAGGAAGAGAAATAAAGACACATTTGCGAATTCTAAATGAGCCAGTAGAGCAAGTGGACAGCTTCAAATACTTCGGGTGTAATATAAGCAGTAACATGAGCTGCAGCCAGGAAGTCAAAAAGAGGATAGCAATGGCCAAGGAAGCTTTTAATAGAGAAAGGAGCATCTTCTGCGGACGTCTGGAAAAAGAACTAAGGAGGAGACCAGTGAAGAGTTTTGTATGGAGTGGCATTGTATGGAGCAGAAACGTGAACATTACGACGAAGTGAAGAGAAGCGAATAGAAGCTTTTGAAATGTGGTTATAGAGAAGAATGGAACGTGTGAAGTGGACAGATAGAATAAGAAATGATGCTGTGTTGGAAAGAGTGGGTGAAGAAAGAATGATGCTGAAACTGATCAGGAAGAGGAAAAGGAAATTGGTTGGGTCACTGGCTGAGAAGAAACTGCCTACTGAAGAATGGTGAACGGGAGAAGAGTTCGGGGTAGAAGAAGATATCAGATGATAGACGACATTAAGATATAGGCCTATGGATCATATGAGGAAATACTGACGAAAGCAGAAAATAGGAAAGATTGGAGAAAGCTGGGTTTGCAGTGAAAGATCTGCGCTTGGGCAGAACGCTAAATGCTAAAGTAATGTTTGTGTATATCGTATATAAAGCATACCAACACTGGGTCTAATTAAAAGAGTAACAAGAAATCGTACCGTTATATACTATAGCTACTTTACGGATTTAAACTCTTAATCTCGTTACTTATAATACTTCAAGACTTTTGATATAAAGAATAGAGTTTAGTGCCACTTAATTATGTGACTAATTCTGGCAATACCATGTCTTGCATTAAATACTTAGGCCTATCTGCATCGTCTTGGCATTGTGGAAACGAAATGTGAGATTTTATATTCATCCATATTTTTCTAGTAGTGCGAACAACTGGTCCAATGTCTAAGTGTTCTCCATTTCCTATGAAACTCTACTCTATATTATTCGTATTCCATAGGTATTCAATATGATTTAGGTCTGGGAACTGAGCAGACCACAGGAACACTTGAATATTGTGCATTTGCAACCACTCAAAGATTGTTCGAGCAACATGTGGTCTAGATTTATCATATATAAAGAAAAGTTCAGGGCCAGATTTTTCAGCAAATGAAAAGTGGAACAGATTGCGATATGTTCTAGATCTCAAATTTTAGGCTAAATTCCTATTTTTGTCTATAAGGATAAACTGAAACTAGTTGAATATCTTCACTTCTTATTGTTTTGGTAGGGTTTTTATTGTATCTCAAATGCTTATTTTGTTAATATGCGTTCTTAATTTTTTTTGTGTAGTAATGAATGACAAAAGTTTTGAATATTATTATGGAGTGGGTTTGGTTCAAAGACCTTGTAATAGTTTTATTATAGAAATTAAGAAATTCCTGGACAGTGACTGGTTTTGTTGAATACTTGAGCAGGTAATAAAATGTGATGAGTGGGAGGGATGTAATCATCATTGTATATGTTGTAGATTTAAATATTTACCTTTAACTTCGGTATCGTTGGAAAGGTACTTTTCCGGTTATAAAATGGTTCTCTCTGAGAAAAGACTAAGTTTCAAAGCAAAAAATTTAGAGAAGAACCTTGTTATGTATACTGGCGTTCAAGGATATCTGACCTACGATTTTTTTATTGTGTAAGCGAATTTTCTAACAACGAGATAACTTAGAACCGAAGATGTAACAATGACAAACTTTGAAATAGTTCCGCTAGTCTCAATAGGTGACACTATTATTGGAACGGGTAAAAATGTTGGAGAAAATGATGGGGTAGATTAAGTATAAATTATTCTGATAATTGACAGTATCAGTATATCAGTGGTTTCCTGCTAAAACTGGTACTTACTACAATCATTAGAGGTAGACGGAAATTTAAATTCTATAATGCGGGTATATTTATACACTATTGCTGACTGACGTACCTTCGCCATCTATTGGTAGAAGTAAAAATTAAAGAAGCCACACTTAGGCTACACAAACAAATTATTGATCACTATCAATTTACTAATTAAGTATCTTCTGACGCCAGTGTACCTATTTCAATTATGAGTAATATGTTTATTTTAATTGCAAATTCATTGGTAAAGAATTTAATTGTAATTATAATACTTGTGTATCAGCAACTATGGAGCAATGAGGCCAATGAATTTATTAATAGGCTAATTATTAATAATTTACGACCTAACAAAAAAGTTTTTAACCGCAATAATGCTTTACTGGTTTTGTCACAGTGTGCCATAATGCGTAATACTCATTAATTAATGCTTTGTTATTTTAGTTTGGGTGGATAGGACACATTTTGTGTCGATAATATCGCATTTTTAGCTGCCTGAAATTGTATTTTTGGGTGTCGAAGACTATATTTTTAGATAATTCTATAATCTAATTTCGGAGCCTAATCTATACTTGTTATTACTATGTACAATGGTTTGCTCACAAAGATTCTGTAATCAAAATGAGATCAATTTTATATTAGTCATTAATTATAGGTCTCCTCCCAACATCCCAATGCTCGAAATTTGTTAACATCTTTTACATATTTCAGTTTTTCTGCATGATTTGGTTGCCTCCAAATGAGTATCATAGAATTTGGATGCAGGCCGAAGCGATATTCATCCGAAAAGATAATATGGCGTTATTGGTAATCTATCAAATTTTCGTGTTGCTGCTACCACAGAATACACCGTCTTCGATTTTCATGCCGAACAACTAGACATATGTTAATGGGTGACCGACATGAAGTAGGCCTACTCATTCATGTAACAGTCTGAGCTAAAATGGTTACATTATGAACATTCTGCGATGGATTTCTTAATAGTATCTGTCGAAGTTCTTTCTCCAAGAAGTCAGTCTTGCTGCAACACTCGTAGGGTAATCGTTGATTTACCTGGGAGTCGTTTTTCTGGACTCCCGAATTGCTGATTGCGACTCGTGTTACGACGCCTCGTCCAGTATTCAGAATTCTAGCGGCATCAGCTTGGATTCCATAATTTTCAGTTATTCGAAAGACTTTAAGCATCTCATCACGACTGAAATGCCTACACCAGCATTTATTTTCACTCTTAAAACTCCCGAAAGTTCATTTCTAAAAAACAATCTCACTGTATCGTGCTAATGTATGTTGCAATAATGTACGAAAACAATACTGGAGGTTGCCATTGTAATGCTAACACGTTGGAGCAACCAAAGCAAATTTCCAATGCAGGCAAATTAGTCGCGTGCCCTCTGTACAATGGTAGAGATTCTACTCAATCAGGAACATGTAGCAAACAATCACTGAGCGGCCCCAGCGTGTGCAAAGTTCAGCTCAAAGTCCTTTGACACGTGACACAAGAACCGAGAGCGAGGTGAACGGTAGCAAAGTTGAGAGCACAGATCAATGCAAGCGAACTACACTTCTCCACGCTGGCGTTCATCAACATTTGGGCACGTTGGCCCAACGTAGCAAGGAGTAGGCTACGTGTCGGCACGGTTTTCCCCTTCTCCCTTCGTCATCATCATTACACCATACACTACACTTAACTTATACGAACACTTACACATGCACTCACCCTAGTACACGACATAACCCTCAACGGATACACATCATGTACAGAGTGGCCCGCCGAAATGGTGTGCTACTAGAAAATGGATCACAGTCCTGCCATCTACCCGCTATATGCGGAACTCGAATCACGTAAAGTGATGTGGATAGGCATTGGATACATACATACATACATACATACATACATACATACATACATACATACATACATACATACATACATACATACATACATACATACAGGAAAATTAATTATGGTCCCATATTTACTCAATATTGCTTTAGTTGAGTAGGTACACAAAAGTTTTCTTTAAAATAATTTGTGTTCACAGGAAAATTTCGACGTATATATTTATGTCCAGTCAGGAAATAAAATGCAGATTTTAGATATTATTTTGGATATTTATTTGTGCCACAGAACAATTGTGCATCTACTGTATGTGGAAACGGTTCACTGTACAATGTATTAAATTTAATTCTCACTTTTAAACATCGTATGGAATATTATTAAGCAATCCTGTTTTTATCAGTTTTGGATTCCACGTAAAGTAAAGGAAATTTACATACTACATAAATTTTAATGACATTAATAACTTTATTATTTGGTTTTGTACAAAAAAATTATTACTTTCATGTGATTCTTTGGTTTGGTATGAATTTGTGTATTGCTTTAATACGGCCACATTAAGTTTGAGAGCCCCTGTAATAGTAGTGTAATTTGTACTGTTATTTTTTTTTGCTAGTAACCTCAAGTTTATGCTTCATTAACATTTGCTTAGTTGTCGCTGAAAGTCATGAAATTGTAGTGTTGTGTACTCTGTACCGATCCATTGAGATGTTGACAGAAAATTAGTTATCTAACGAATGAGGTGCATGTCACTGTACTTATAAATTTGTATTGAACGTATTTTATTGCATTATACGAAGCAAAAACTGAATGTAGGCTATGGAAGTCTGCTGCTTACTAATTTCTCAGATCCAAATTCTATAACGCTATCTCTCAATTCATTGAGATATTGTGGGTAATATGAGCCTTTTCCTCTGTCCCTCTAAGTTGGCAGTTGCAAGTTGTAACTGTATTTACTTTTTATTTCGTAATCACATCTATGCCTAAATATTCACTGCAATCAATGTACTAATTACTCGTGTGTGGATAGAATATATGAAGGGTTCAGAGCCATAGTGGGCCAAGCGCCATTTATTAAAAACGGAGAAAGCAAGGGTTAAAGTTAAGTGAATACCATAGTTTAATGAAGATTGACATATTTAGTTTTAATGTGTATACTTTATATTACTTGCTATATGTTTCCATTGAATTATGGTAATAACTTCATTTTAAACCTTGTTTTCTGTGGTTTTAGTAAATGGCGTTTGGCCCACTATGGTTCTGAACCCTTCATATTTGGTACATCTTAAGGCTGCATTTTTCTGTAGCAATTCTCAAATTTTCTCAGGATGTGATTGAAAAATAGTTTTCATCTGAACAGAAAGAAACATGCTGGTCTTGGCTCTCAAGGTTGATTTTTTATTAAATTGATCTTAAACTATAACAAAGGATTTTGAAGATTAACCCACATCCGAAGGTGAAACTGGCCATTACACCTTCCTGTCAGTAGATTGAGGACCGTGAGTAGTGTTTGCATCCCGGAAGACTGTTGTTTCATCCAGGAAGTGGTGGGAGCAGTTCTTCAGAACTCCTTCGTTTTCAATAAGTAGAAAACTTGATTAAAATTAAGGTACTGTATAATTATTACAGATTTACATTGACAGACACATACAGTGGGATGTAAGACGAATACCGTCGTCCTCTTGTCGAGTTTGTTAAATTTGCACTGATCAGTACTAATCATCTATTAGTTTCACTGGACCGATGGACTTGATTGAAGATAAGTTCAGTTTGATCTGTTAGATAAAATCTTATCGCTCGCTTACGCCACTCAATATTTTAAGCTCACTGAAATTGATGTTCAGTGTACACTCCAATGTAGAACAAGAAAAATTAGTTTTAAAATATGTCTTCTTCTCACAAAAATATCTTGTAGCTATTTCTGAATTTCGTTTTTTTATAAAACGCAGACTAATGGTGCACTCATAATCAGGCACATATAGCACACAGAGTCACTGAGCTGTGTGGAGGGCTCATAGGCTCGTCGGCCCAAAGTCCTTTGACTCTGGACACAAAAAGCCGATAGCAAGGAATGTAGGAATGTTACATTTATATTTCATCTCTATTAAAAAAACAGCTAATCAAATATGTTTTAATTTGCAAATTTTATTTCAAAATTCGGAAATAGTTTTTTTCTTGGTTGTTTCAATTTCTGTAAATACCTTTGAAAACTACACATTTCAGAATTTGACGTATTTTTGTCACAATTGAAGGAAACATCCTGTGATAATGGGGTGAGAGTTTTCCGGTCTAAGAAGCCGTGGTCTATTGGCGATTTTACATCCAGACGTTGTGTTCTACTATCTGTGTCACGGAATTGCATACCGTAAAATTTTATTACTGCACTAATGTACATTTACGTTATTAATACATAATATAAGCAGTCATACATCGGCAGCTTTATAAGAAATATAGGGTTACTCAGATAGCATTAGGAAATTGTTATGATAGAACGTTTAAAGTCTCTTTTATGTCGTACTGCCTTACATATTACTAATGATCTCTGTTTATTGTTGCCCATTATTATTCTTGTTGTAGACTAACGATTCCCAGTTGGTGGTCCGCGAACAACCGGTAGTCCACATAATCCATTCAGGAAGTCCGTGGTATTATTCACAAGGAAAAACGTACTACCTTCACAGACAGATTCGGAGTTTTAATGTGAACAGTTCAACATATTCTGCTTAGTTGATTCTGATAGCTTACTTAGTGGATGTTATGGCACACGCCATACATGAACACTTCGAATCTTAGTTTTCAAGGCAATTCTTACGTTAAAGATAAGATTGAAAAAGTGGTTAAAATTAGTTATGAGGAAACAGAATTAATGGTGGTGGCAATGTCACCAAACCTCTCGGGAGGTAATTGATGAAAAAATTGCTATAGAAGTAAATATAACATTGGCTACGAGTTAACGACCAGATTTAGAGGTTACTTTCGTGCTCCAAATCTTGAAACTTATGAGTAAGAAATCCTTTGGAACGTGGTGATGTACAACTAGCAATTATATTTACGAAAGGGCTAGTTGCACTCGACGTGAAAATATTTTTTTCAAATAATGTACACTGGACTGACATTTTCTGATTACAGAACGTTGCATGAAAAACTTTGAACTACCTAGTTCCTTATTGTTCCATATATTTTTATTTAGGCTACATATCGACATTTTTAATTAATATGAGGAGCAAACATAGAAATCGGTCCAATGTTGGTGCAGATTTGAAGCTAAAATGGGAAGTATTGAGTCGGCTGTGAAAGGGATTGCTCGGGACAAAAACTCTATTCATCTCATTACATTTACGTTGAAAGCTGTTGAACATGTCACTGTTTTCACTTGTAACATAAGTTAGCAAAATTACCTTTACATTTGTTTCATATCTAAGTTATTTTCGTTTTTATTTTATGATCTGTCTACAGTTATAAGGACTGCGCTATATTTTGTCTATCATACAAGTATCGACATTTTTAAAAGTAGGGATTCCATGGCTTCCTTTTTTAAAAGCAAGACGTCCGCTGTCTTTAGCTAATTGGGAACAACTGTTTATACTTACTCACTGGCTTTTAAGGAACCCGGAGATTCATTGCCGCCCTCACATAAGCCCGCCATTGGTCCCTATCCTGAGCAAGATTAATCCATTCTCTATCATCATATCCCACCTCCCTCAAATCCATTTTAATATTATCTTCCCATCTATGTCTCGGCCTCCCTAAAGGTCTTTTTCTCTCCGGCCTCCCAACTAATACTCTATATATGCATTTCTGGATTCGCCCATACGTGCTACATGCCCTGCCCATTTCAAACGTCTGGATTTAATGTTCCTAATTATGTCAGGTGAAGAATATAATGAGTGCAGTTCTGTGTTACTGTTTAGACTATTAGTAATATTGTACATATCATTAAACTTAGTTTAAATTTGCGGCTACGGATAATGCAATAAAAATAAACATCTAAATTTATGTACACATAGTAGTTTCGATTGTCCAATCTCAACGGAACCAAATGCCAGCCACATAATGGTCACATTTTGAAATTATGTTTTTGTAAATGGATTGGTACAGACGTTTTATTTAATGGCGGCCTTTGAGTTTGGGATGGACAGAAAACTTGGAATAGTCTACTTGTAAGAAAGTACATTACAAATTATGTATGTATTGGCCAGTTTTCTTGTAGCAGTGTAAGAACGAGATCGCGGGTAATGTTCTAACCACCATAACTAACCATAAAACATCTATCACAGCATGTTATTAGCAAAAAAAAAAAAAAAAAGAGGGTCTTGCCAATTGAGTCAAGAGAAGTAGTGGCTAATGTAGCGTTCATGAGAAAGAAGGTTGCCTCTGGAAGTGCGATTAATTTAGAAAATGTTCAAAACATAGTTTCAGAGGCAACAGATGTATGACATAGAACTCTTAGGAGAACTGTTAAAAATTACAGACAATTGAATTTGGAGAAATATTTAAGAATTTTTCTAACAGTAGGTATAATATCGATTTTTGAAAAGCGATGACATTAGAATTTTACATTTCAGAACAAAAATACTCTGCACATTTTCTTTTTTGTTGTAGACTGATAAAAATTCATTGCTGAAACTGTTGTACAGGCTTTATCTGTAAAAATTCATTGTTGAAACTGTTGTACAGGCTTTCTCTGTAATAGAATACTTACAGGTACGTGCAATATATCGTACTACTTACAGATTTTAGAGTTACAGATCTGATTTAATAATTCTAAGGTACTTTTTAACTGACAGAATTGCCATTGACATTGGTATTGTAAGTTACTGATCGCGACTATCCCGAAACATTGCAGCCCAAGTAGGTTTTTTTTTTTTTTTGAACGCGTTATGAATTGACTGCTCAGCAAAGTGATTCTACCATCCGTCGTACCACATATTCCTCCACAGCCAAATCCTAATACCATACTTTTATTGTTGATGGTCTGCCATTCTTTAGGGATCCATTTAATCATCTTGTTCTTCGTTCTGGAGATTCGAGGGTTCCTTTCCTCTGTAAATATCTGAGTCGTCTAGAGTCGACGGTAATTCGGAAGGCGGTAGTCCGCTAGCGTTTGCGTCGAGAGAGACAGATAGAGAGGGCAAGGCAGCGTACAACATTGCCACATCGTACTTCACGCGCACGTGCAATACAAATAATGCAGGAGAGAATTTAAATTATCAAAAGACAATAATGACCTTAGCCGTTGATTACTGCAAGCATGACACTAAACAAACCCTCTTTCCTTCACTAACAATATTCTTTGCACTTTTCTCAATCCCACACACATGCTTCTACATCGTTTCTTGTGCGTTGGCAACGTTGCAGTCATCATCAAGATGGCCGGCAGCGTTCTGCTCGTCAACGTTTTTAAAATAATTATACACCTTAAACACTATTTACCGCGCCTGCCTGTGCAATACTTGTTTTTTACAGTCTCTTTAGTATCTTACACATACACAGTAAATGTCAGTTTTACTTATTCAGTGTATTGAAACACTCACACGTGAATAAACTAACTTTGGAAGTACTTGTTATAGACTGATTCTGATTAGTTCTACTGTACTAGTTTGTGACGTCACATACCAGAAATGCTACGGCGCATCTAGCAGCTAACCGCCTTCCTAAATGCCGTCTAGTCTAGTAGGACTTACCCACCACCACTGCCATGTACCAAACTTCGCATAAACTACGAGAAACACTTGCGACGGTGGATCGCCGATACAATGCCGAAAAATCACGTTTTTAATAACGTAGCCGATAATGGAAGAGGAATCGTGGAGAGTCTTGGTGGATTGAGTTGTGAAATGGGAGAACCCCGAGAATCCCTCACAACCTTGTCTGTGTCAATCACAATTCAGGTCCACCATTGTTACGATTTGAATTCATCGTGGTCGTCATAAGCCATCGCTCTGCTAACTGAACTACCCAGGCTACTGTGTACGCCAATATTTTTGGAACCCCAGTACCCCAATATATGCTAAATTCTGTAGTTAGGCTAGAACGCTCATAACCTTATTTTAAGGTATTTATTCGATAACTATGACAAAAATTCAGTAGCTTATATTCATACCTGATGCTTAAGCCCAATGAACAAGTGTAAAACATTTTTCTATTGTACACTTAGGAATAATTCTCTCCTCTTCGTATCATAGAAACGAGTACGTTCTCTTTTATCTTACTTTTTTTCTCCTTCCACTCCTCTCGTGCAATTTCGGCTAACCATACAATGAAACATGGATGTACAAAGAAGGAAGAATAATAAAAAAATACTTTATTATAATTCTAATACACTAGCTCACACAAGATTATATTTTTGTGTTGAGTTCTTGTTCTGTCAAAACATTATAAAATCAATGGTTTTGCTCTGTGTTCGATATAATTTAAGTTATTTAACAGCAATGTTTAACGTATGTTTAACAACAGTTCGAGAACCGCTGCAAAAACATAAAACTTAAACCTAACTGAAAGCAAAAATATGTCGCAAAAACATGATTTGCTATAAAGTACATTTTTCATTTTGCCCTTCGAAGATTGTGACAATTATTACATCGCTGCAGGTTTTCCTTAAGTCGAGGATTAAGTCTCAGAAGAAAACAAGATAGTTCCATTAGGACGATCAAGACAATTGGATTATTATTATTATTATTATTATTATTATTATTACAATAAATGCTATTACTTTGAACTTAATTATTTGTCGTAGAAGACAGTAGGAATCTTCGATAGAAATGCATATTTGTTTTACAAACCTTTCCATGTATGTATTATATATACAGTGCAATTATTAGTAAGCCTATTAGTCAGATTCATAGGATTTTATAATCTCATACAGGCCTATTTTGATGTATTCCTATAATGTTAGTGAGGAATAATGAGCCTGAGCGTGATGTTGACCACAATTCAAGCGTGTAAATTTCAGCCGAAGCCGTACAGAATCTCTTACTATATACCAAAGAGTATTTAAACCATCACAGAATGCGTAATAATGGAAGCTGATTTTAATTGGGATAAAGCGAATGTGAGGTCATTTCTTTTTCGAATACTGATAAAAAGTTGCCCATTTTATAATAGAGCAGGTGCATGTGTAATGGACTCTCTTAATTAACCGAAGTGAAGTGTATTGCCTGACACTGATTACAAGTTGCTGCGAGATGTCTTCATCGGGTCCGATTCCCGTACTTCTCATTTATTCAAGACTAGCTGGCCGTCGTGAATCTGTTTACCCCCTGCCATAGTGCAATTACTAGGTTGCGGCATGAACTTGGGACACCTGTCGGCTTTTCTGGGAATTAATTTCTTGGCGGAAGCAGCAGTGACTGTGTCCACATCTGCCGGACAGCGAGCGCACTGCTGTGTGGATTGCTTGAGGTCATGCCTCAGCACGTGCCACGTGCTCGATCCGATTTTGAGGGTCGTTGTGCTCTTCTATCTGCAATTCACGTCATGGAATTGCATAGCGTAAAATTTTATTACTGCACTAATGTAAATTTACGTTATTAATACATATAAGCAGTCGTGCATCGACAGCTTTAAAAGAAATACAGGGTTACTCAGAAAACATTGAACTGTCTGAATACCGGTAATGTAATGCTCACAAATCAAATAAGATATAAGATATATTTCACACCAAGACTGCGTGCAGTGAGCGAGATTTTGAAGGAAGGTACAAATAGTAAACCTAAATAAAATAAAATCGGCAAAAAAAAATAATAAAAATACTACTGATATCCTTCTCCGAACTTAAAATTGAGAAAGCGCTTAATTAGCAAGAATCAGGAGAAAAAAAAGAAAATCGTTTTTCCCTCCATATTCTAATACTATGCACGGGAATGTTTACTCTTGATCTTTTTTCGTGTCTTAGATTTCATTTAGGGTATAGTCATTTCAACTTGAAGATCATTTCACAACTATCGTGTCCACGCACGTGGAGTAACGGTTAGCACGTCTAGCCGCGAAACCAGGTGGCCCGGGTTCGATTCCCGGTCGGGACAAGTTACCTGGTTGAGGTTTTTTCCGGGGTTTTCCCTCAACCCAATATGAGCAAATGCTGGGTAATTTTCGGTGTTGGACCCCGGACTCATTTCACCGGCATTATCACCTTCATCTCATTCAGACGCTAAATAACCAAAGCTGTTGATAAAACGTCGTAAAATAACCTACTAAAATAAAAAAACGACTATCGACTGTCTGAAGAGGTAAATTTGTTGTTGATACATCGGCCGCTATTTTTACCCCCATGATATGTAGTGGACTTATCAGCAGACATGTCTACCATGTACAATGGGTAAGTAATCATTGTGATCTTGAGAAACATTATCTTTTTTCTTTTGTATGTCGAAATGAAATCAAATCCGGCATTTACCTTTTAAAATAATTAGAGTTCTAGTTATTACTCTAGTTATTTTATGATTGAACGAACCACTGAAAACTCCGATCAGATTGGCCTACCACGGGATTTGAATCCGGAACCTCCGAAATGTAAATCCATTGTTTTACTACTGAGCCATTTCTCTCGGTAAAACCTATCTTGGCCAGTGAAAAATATTAATGCATGCTTAGAAAGTGGTCCACTCAACCTTCTGTCAAATTGACTTCAAGAGCCTTTGCTGTGGAGTGGCACCGCCTCATTCTAGAGCCGATGTTATGAAAGCACGGATCTCTACCTTCATGTCCCATATGCGCATTCATGACGTGTAAAGGGGAAGGTGATCTTTACCTTCAGAAGCGAGTCACGTATAGTCAGCATAGAATTAAAATCGTTCGAACCTACAAAGATGCATTTAATGTTTCAATCCGTTGAACTTACAGAGAGATCCATTTGTAATTTGAGAGTCTGAGATTCCGGATATTTGACGAAACTTTCGAATGCACTTTGCGACATGTTTTACAGCGACCGGCGTAGTTCAATCGGCAGAGGCTCTTGCCTGCTGATCCGGAGTTGCTCTCGGGCGTGGGTTCAATTCCCACTTGAGTTGATTACCTGGTTGGGTTTTTTCGGAGGTTTTCCCCAACCGTAAGGCAAATGTCAGGTAATCCATGGCGAATTCTCGGCCTCATCTCGCTATCACTAATCCCATGATGCTAAATAACCTAGTAGTTGATACACCGTCGTTAAATAATCAACTAAAAAACGTTTCTTTACAGATTTTTTTTTATTTTGCAAGTAAGCTTTCACTAAAAAATTGCCTTATTGTATCGAACCATTTCTTTAGAATGAGAGACACTAGTGTGCATTAACGGTAACATACTGTTTCGCACAGCACATGCGCAAAGAGCTATTGTATAAGCGTTGGTAACTTATTACATCGGTGTGCTCTAGACCCGCTCTCATTATAAAATGTATTCCACTTGCTCTACTGCCTCATTTAGTATTCACGTTTATCTTCATTTTTCTTCCGACAAGCATGGCCTTCGTTTTATTTGCATTTATCTTCATCCCATAATGCTCACAGCCGTCATATAGCAGCTCCAGTAGCATATCCTATGGTATTGTCTCTTCTTCTGCTAACAACTCCATATCAGCAAATGTTATGCACTTTATTCTTCTTTCTCCTACTATTACCCCTCCTATGTTCTGAAAACAGTTTTTCATTAATTGCTCTAGTAGATGTTAAACAGGATAGGTGACGTACTCCTTTCCCAATTTCATTTTCTTCTGACATTTCTTCTTCTATCCTGACTTCGACTCGTTTTTTATAAAGGTTACAGAACATCCTCCTCTAACCTGAGATGTTTATAAAGCGTCGTAAAATAACCTACTAAAATAAAAAAAAACATCGTTCTCTCTTTCCAATCCACACCTATTTCTTCAGGATCTCTATCAGTTTTTTTATTTTTTTTATTTTTGCATCACTAAGCCCATTACCTCCCGAACAATGATCACAGCATTACGTTCATCCTTGACGAACCCAGAGAAAATTCCTCCGTGAACCATGCTTAGAATGCAGACATCCTGCTAACATTCAATAATTTCATACTTTTCCACTCTTTTCAGGCTTATCTGTCACTCTTATTGCAGTCAAAAGCAAACTTTGATTATAGTGATTTGATATAAACGCCTATGAAGAAAGTTGTTTTCCATTACCTTTGGTAAGGAAATACCCAAAAAAAAATGTCTAGTTTTACGACATAATTCAAGGGATATCATGTAGCTGATGGTTATAAGTTGAGTTTGCATACCGGTGAAACTGTAGTAAAACCTCGTTAATCCGGACCCCAATAAGCTTAATTCGGATGGACAAAAAAAAAAAACGATGACTTTGGTTGGTTTGGCTATAGACATGTACTTCAAAGCATCTTCAGCAGCAAGAGTTTTGAGTGATGCAGAGCAAGGTCCGTCGGGCATATCATCATAATTACGGGTGTCACGTATGTACTGCATTGTATGTAAGCCTATTGCTTTACATTTTACAGTACTGTATAGTGCATTTAGGCCTATGTCCTTCAAATACACCATAGTAAACTTTTGTTTCTATAAACGGAGTTTTAATGCAATCTCTACCGTTCTTTTTGGTTATTTCAGTTAATCCGGACTTTCGTTAAACCTGTCAACTAATCCCTCAGTTAGTCCGGATTAACGAGGTTTTACTGTTTATCGTATTTTTTAGGGATATTTACTGTTCTGCTTGATAATTTCGGTTCTTCCAGTGCACTATCGGTCAAATTGATAACATCGACTAAGAATATGCTTCTTATGAAATAATTTTTTGATTTGAAAGGAACTGGAATTGAGTAGATAAACAAACTGTAGGCTATAACATACATATGCCTTTCCTCTTGTCAGTCTCCCTTCTTAACTAGAAACTCAATTTGAAGCGGCAACCCTTTCACCTCGAGGCGTGTGTCGCCTAATTTACTTCCGTTTGAGATTGCGAGCGCACGATGGAGTCCAGACGAAGCTTATTACCGATTTTAACCAAATTTGTTTACATTAGGAGTGAGTTCATATGTAGAGAATCGCATTTTGAGCAAAACTGGTATCAGAACAGTGTTAGATGAACTGTAGAATTACAGAGTTCTTTAATGTTCGTATGACAAACCTTTATAATAGGCTACTCTGATTTCGAGAATTGTGCTTCACTAGTTGACCACATTGCTGAAATGTTTTGCGTGGAAAGTGTGTTTTAATTATTTTAGTCACATTAATTGTGTGATTACTTCAGAAAGCTAAAGACATAATAATACAATATTTTGGTTATGTGTCATCACAGTGAAACCACTAAGTCTCACCCGAAATGTTTAAAATGCTTCGTAGCGATTCTTTCGTTTTCTTTTGATTAATCTCCAAATATCATAAGACTGTACTTGTGCAGAAGATCTGGCAACAGGTTACGTAGATTTCTGCAAGAAGTGGTCACATTTAATTGATCATGTCTTTATGTTTGTACGGTACCCTATATTTATCCAAATTATATATTTTAACAATGAAAAATTGGATTGTATAAGTGGTGGATATTTTCTGTCATCCTGAACGAAGACGACGAAGTCACCCACTCATGAGACAAACTTAGGTCGCTGTTGCCATGTGGCGCCTGGCTTCAGTGGGTTTTATGGTGACCGCGTGTCCATTGCCTGGAGCCAAATGTAATTAACTTTTGTGAGGGATGTATTTACGGGCGAGGAACGTGCTTCTTAATTGTTTTTATTTCCCTTACGTTTGCTCCCTTTCCCCTCCATTTGGTCTTCTTCCATCTCGATAAGTGTTGTAGCCCGCACCTCCGCCAGAATTACGAAGTCCTGAGATATGTAAACGTTCAGTATGATCCACCCTCCGTTTAATGTTTCTACAGTAGCCGTGTTGCAAGCTGGCAGGAAACCATCCTCGCTTACTGTCCACTTTATCGGACACACGTTACCAGTTGGAAATCTGAACCTTTACTAAGTTTTTTGTTTTGCAAGCTTCGTTGAACCTGGACTTCACAAGTTTTGGAAAGAACACTTTAAACATTTAACAGATTATATTGGTGCCTACAGTGGTTCACACAAGTAAAGGTTAGATATTAAATTGAGCAGGTAAAATAAAAATCGGGTCGTCAGAGATAAGGTTTCTGCGTGAGCTAGAAGGGCACAATCTTAGATAAGAAGAACCTGAAAGGTACCTACGAACATAAAGTGGTTTGTTCAACTTCATAGACCGAAACAATAATGGTATGGGTATCCACGAGTTTTAAAAGTGTCTATAAGAATAATTACCTCCCAAAGTACTAATAAATTACAAATAACAAGACACCGAGAATTCGTACGCCCATTTCCTGTGGAAGCATTAAGTTTCTTGAAGCTGGAAACAGCCAAAAAATATTGTAGACGATGATGATGATGATTGACTATGTTGACATAATAAAATTATTCACCTGCTTTGCGTGTATGGCACTGTTTCTTGTTGTGAATGAAAGCGAATCTGAGTTCTGTTCCTAGTGAGATAATTTCTCTTATGGGGAACTGCATTTGTGGCTATTATGTTGTCCCAAGAGGTCTTCCACCATGCTTACTACTGCAAAGTACGCATTTCCATCGTTGAACATCTTTAGTTATGTTATATTACTGATAAGGTACAGAAATTCGTCATAAGTGTGAAAATAACAGAAGTGTTGTTAAAGATTAATGGGTAGAATTCATAGAAAAAAATAATCCATATAATTGTTTGAAAAGTTAATGCTGTTCGTGATTGTTGTTTTGAACATGGTTGGAATTGTTCGAGATTCGAAATAAAAGTTTGATATTTCTTTCATTTTTGTCTTCATACTCCCCGCATTTACATTTAACAAGGTGGAGTTTTCTCTTTAATTACCTAATTCATAATCACTTTTACTTTCCATTAGGTCTAGTCTGGAGAAACAATGAAATTGATAGTCTAAATTGTTCGCACAATCAATTTGACGCCGATGAGTTGTTTGAAGTAGTAGTAATAATAATATAATTACAGAGAATTGGATTCATTTGGAATTTAATACTACAGAATTAGACTATATTAAATTAACTATTTCAGTCTTTACACTCAACTGCATTTCTTAATTAACCCAATTTGTGAACGGATAATTATTTTGATTAAATTAAAGTAAAGCTTGATATTTCGTGAAGCTTTTACACGTTAAAAGACGCTTCACGTGAATATTTTCCAAGTCCATCTCATACCGAAATCACAAATATACAGCAACAACTGTTGTTAATCCGGCCTTGTAGGCCTATAAAGATATACGAGTAAATCACTGGAATAAAGAAGCATCAAAATACATTATTAAATTTATTAATGCGCATCGTCATTGTTGAAATTGCGTATATAAAGAGGCGACATCACGGATGGCTGAGTGGTTTCTTTCGGGAAATGCTGCGATATACGAGTACATAATCTCCTTTAAAAAATAAGGTAGGTTGCGTTGGTGATGTACCCGCGGGGCTCTAAGTACGCGGATCGTGCTGGACACTTAGGGTGCTATTCATAGACATTTCGCTAGCCCGGGCTACGAGCGTGCTAAACATGATTCATATCATATATCGCTGACACTGGTTTATGAATACGAAAAACATTAGTTCGCTGATAATCCACCGAAAGCCCGCGCTAAGAATGACTATGAATACGGCCCTAAGGGTCTTGATGTAGGAGTTGGTTGTGAATTGAAAGACAAGTTAACTATAGTGAAATTTCATTTATACTATTACAGAACTGTGGTAGAGAGAAGTGTTTTGTTGGGGCTCTCCGAATTGTGCCGCTTCGGCTTTGTTTCTATCTCTAATAAGCTCTGCATCATTTGCCTTGGATCATTTTGGGTATTAATCGATTTCTTTCGGACCCATCTTTCACCCGATATGTTTCTTGTATTTTGACTTGGACTTGCGTACATCTGCCTGAGGTGGGACACTGTAACTAATTAAGTATTCATAAAGCCGTAAATGGTTTCTTGTTGTATAAACAGACGTGAGGTTACTTTTGTTTGATATAAAATGTGTATTCTGACGTGAAAGTCTGGAATTCATAGCACAAACAGATTGTGCCACTCCACTTCCTGTTTTGTTTGCACAGCCTCTAATTAATAAGAACATCATAATTACGGTCTAGCGTTGTGCGACCACCTGCCATCAAGTCATTGTACATTGAGCGACATTAATGGTGCGTGATGAGGAAGGTTGTATGACAGTCCAGAGATTACTTGTCTTGTATCTGAACTTGCAGGTTTTTGAATCCGCTTTGCGGTTCTGGTAAAGTGACTGCCAATGTTATGTTTATGGATTATGAAAACAATTTATAGGCCTACTCCATAAAATTCATTTCTCCTTCGCGTTTTGAGTACACAAAATATAGGTCTATGTACTGTATCTAAAGAAAGTGTGCTTTTAAAATGTTTGTAATTGAAAATGATCGATATTGTATTTAGAGTGGTGGGGTTGGAACAGATTTTCAGTGAACACACGACTTCGGGAATGATTTTCTTCGAGTAATTTTGTTATTTTTCCGCCTTGTTTCAGTATCGCAATATTATCTATCCTCTTGCCGATACTAAGTAGGGCTTACCCTAGATACTAGGTAGAATTTTCCATATCGTGCGATCAAACGGCACCTGATTTATTCCTAAGACACACATCACATTGGGGGGCAAAAAAATTGTATTCAAGACAGGATTCAAACCCACTGCCGTAAATCCTAGGCAGTGTTCAGATTTGTCTCTAAGCTGTACATCACGACAGTCTCTAAAAATCTCTACAAGGTTGTAAATTCAAAGAAGTAATTTAAAAAAATAATAAGTACTCAGTATTTAGTTATTTGTGTAACCGAGAGTGAGAACAGTGACAATGTCAATGTCTTTGTGTAAAGAGACAATCTTGTATGAAATTAACATGAGGAAATAATGTATCGCATGTATAGGCCTAAGCCTTAGAAAATTAGAAAATACTTCGCTGTAAAAATGTGAAAATCTGGACGCTGTGTTGTCGGAACCGTTCTCTCTCTGCGTTCAACCTGAAATCAATTCCTCGCCGTCGCTCCCCTTCCTTGTGAACTTGTGTGTTATCACTTATTGGTCTCTCATTCTCTCCGGGAAGCCAACGTCGATAATTCACTTGTCCGACTGGACTGGGTTTTCCAAATTTGTTCTTCCACGTTCTAGTGTTGGATTACGCGTTCCCGTCTGAACAGTGCAATGTTAATGGCAACGATGAGTTATTTACGAGTAGAAGTGAAACGTTGGCTTTTGCGTTACTGATGAAGTGCGTATACAGAAAGTCACCGTTTAGAGTTTAAATCTACCTTCATTTTCGAATGAACAAGAGTGGAAAGAGTATTTGATTTCTTGGGTCGTTACAGATGGCTCAGTCTATGGACTGAGTACTAAAAGAAGGAGCGAAAGGGCTCAGTTCTTAAATATTTATGTCGGTGACCTTGATGGTGTGCTGTTAATTTGTATGATATTCCATACAGAGATGTAGAATTTGAAGTTTCTACTTTTACATCTTGTATCTTGTTTTTCTTCCTGAGGAGAGTCCGTAGGCAGGCGCCAAGCTTGAAATTGTACCGACCTTATTATGGAATGATTATTGAAGTTCTCAGGACTGCATTCTCTAAGTGCCGTGATTCACTATTTCATACCATCCATCGATTCAGCTACAACACCCGATCTGACGGAACCAGATACTTCCGCTCTCCTTACCCCCGATACTTTTGTATCTTCCTGAGATCGATGCCATCTGCGTGCAAGTCACAATACTGCATTTCTGCTGCATCCTTTATATTGAACTGAAGATCGCATTAAGTGTAGGTATCGTGATTCACTATTTGGTACCATCTATCGATTTAGCTGTATATCGTCCAGATCCGACAGAGTCCGCTATGAAAGTCTCTCCGTCCCAGCTGGTGCTTACACAGTTTCCTCAGATAGATGCCATCTGTGTGCAAATCACGGTACTGCGTCTGCTGCTGCATCTTCGGTCGGCCTGAAACTAGTGAAATATGATAAAGTTGAAATTAATGTATACGAAATGAGTCAAAAGTCCATCGCCGAAAATTACCCAGCAATTCTACTTCAATTGGTTGACAGAGAAAACATGGGAAGAAAAATCCAACCAGATAACTTGTCTCAACCAGAATTTGAACCCGGACCAGCTCGTTTCATGGCCGGACTTGATAACCGTTACTCCACAGTAGACTATACTTTGTATTACCGGCTTTGTCCTCCATTTTTATTTTTGAATTTCCCTCAATATCAGGCTCATAACCTCACGATCCTAGATGAACTTCTGTTTGTATTTCCCAATTATAATTCCCACAAGAAAATCTAGGCGCAGAGATTTCTAGCTATGTACTCAGTATGTATAGGTACAGTATGTGTGTATCCCTTCTTTATGCTTCTCGTAGCCTACTTTTCTCTAGTTCGTTCAGGCAAATTTTCAGTCTACATAGCCACAAGCATCAGTTTTAAATCTCTTTCTAGTCACCAGTTAAAAGTAATATAAACAAGTCGTAATTTTAGGCTACTAAAATAAAAGCTCTTAATAAGGTATTATTTTTCTTCATAATATTACATGTAATTTCTTGTTCAAAATTTTGGAAGAGCAGTCTTTGATAACTCGAGTGGTCAGTATAATTTGTATTTGATCCGAGGCTCGTGGGTTAAATCCCTGCGAAATGCAATGCATTTTTGTGGACGAAGGATATCTTTAGAATGAATTTCTTTGGAATTGAAGTGAGGTTGGCAGTTCTATGTCGTGATAACTTACATCTACGGAATGTAACATAGTCATATCACCGTGTTGTCCTTTTTTTCTGTTACCCTGTTATTGGATATAGTGAATTTTGCTTCAAGAAGGCTTTTTTCCTCAAAAATTAAATTTAACACTGTTTGACTGGTAATGGTCACTGGTTATGTTTGGGGGCACTGGAATCTAACGAATCAAACAACAAATCACAATTTTTAGAGTCGCTAATTGTAAATCTTAATGCGCTTTCAGTGGACTTGAAGAATACTGTAAAAATTTGAAATCATGTCTCCTCACATACCCAGAAGTTGCAGCTTTAAATTACAAACTTACTATTACAAATATATTATTGAAGAACGCAGTGCAGGTCTTTAGAATACGACGTATAGAAATGTAAGCAAGTGGTAGGATTTTGATATTTTCATTGAAGAATCTAGTTTCGATAGCCAAGGGGATTGCAATGCGAGATTTACATATGTGAATAATAATAGTAATAATAATAGTGATAATAATGTGAATAGTGTCAGCCATTTTTACTTGTTCTGGAGGAGTGACTTGGGACCTCGCAGAATGAGGATGATGGTGAAGTGTTGTGGAATGATGAGAATTGTGAAGGGAACTGGAAAACCTCGAGAAAAACCTCGCGCGTGGTTTGTCCATCACAAATTCGTGTATGATCCAGATGGGATCGAATCCGAGTCGCCGCGATGGAAGACAGGCTAACCACGCGGCCACGGGTGAGGTTCTATACAGGGTGATTCAGTGACCATGTTACAAAGTCTTAGGATGATAGAGGAGCCAATTATGAACAACTTTCATATAGAAACCTCTGTTCGGAAACGTTAGTGGCAGTGTAACCAGCTAGAATCGAACTCAAGGTCATCCTTTTGAAGTTTGGTTGCAGACGATCATTCCTGCAAACGTTGGTGATTTCTCATAAACATGGTATAAGGTAGTTGTATCATAAATTATATTTTGACTAATTAAATCTTGCAACTTTCCTCGCTACTTGCTGATATGCATTTCATTTATGGAAGAGCAAAAGGCAATGGAAGGAATTTGCACGGTTTAATCAGTCAAAATATAATTTACGATGCCAACTAGCTTATACTGTGTTTATGAGAAATCAACGACGTTTGCAGGAACATGTCGTGTGCAACCAAACTTCAAAAGGATGGTCTTGAGTTCATTTTAGCTGGTTGCACTGACTAATATATCTAGGCTTGTAACTACCAAATGAAATGTTTCCGGACATAGATTCCTATATGAAAGTTTTATTGTCTCCTCTATCATCCTTAACAGTTTGTAACATAGTCACTGAATCACTCTTTTTAGACAGTCATCTGTTGTTAGATCAGGGAATATTGGAACATTGCAATCTGGTATTTTTGTGACATACATACATACTAAGAAAGATAAGATATGTTGAAGATAACTTTTTTTTTCGTCTCTCGACTTGTTATTTTGCATTTCGATTGAGCGTCATGAGTTAATCTCATTTTAAAGAATTTGAAAATAAGGATATCTTCAGTAAACAAAATTAAACAAATTTGAGATACGAGATATTTTGATTCTCAAAATCAAACAACTTTAAAATTGGGATATTCTGACAGCTCAGAATTAATCTTTAAATTTGATAGCCTAATTGAGATATTTTGGTCCCTCAAAATTAGTTTAACGTTAACGTTTGAGATAATTCGACGGCTCAGAATTAATGTAATAACTTTGAAGTCTGGGACACTTCGACCTTTCAAAATTTGTTTATTATCGTACTGTGATATCTTTGGCACCAAAATTAGTTTATTGTACTTACCACATTGATTCTTAGGCTGGCAGCATACTGCATCAGACATTCTGCCTCGGACCGCTCCTTATTCTAATGAGGCTGCAGCATACTGTATCGGACGAATGTCCTGGAATGAATGTCCGATGCTGCAGCCTCGTAAGAATGTGTGTAAACACCGTCACATTGGAAGGTCCGAAACAATACCGGTGCCGTCCGATTCGAGACAGAATGTCCGATGCAGTATGCTGCCGGCCTTCGTCTGCTGACAGTTCTGTCCTACATCTTTACACGATAATGAGAAGTGTGTCGATGAGCAGAATTATTGAGTTCTAATGCGTGCATTATTTCTGATTGAGATCGCCTTATCGTAAGCCATTCGAAGTCATCCTCAGTGGATCGATCATCTGTCCCATATCTTCAGTCAAGTTTGACGAATATAGAGTTGGATATGTGTTTAACCAACCATCATTGCAGAGCGTGAGAAGTTGAAAAGTATGGAATGTTTATGTGATCCCGATGTTTTTGCAGGGGGTCTGGGGGAGCCCTCCCGGACTCGCCATTGGAGCAAGTCGGCAATGGTTGGAGGTAAGCCCGACCCCCGCATTTAATTTTTCCTATTTAACAATTGCTTGCTCTGTAAGTAGCTAACAAATTTGGTCGCTTGGCTATGTTTTTGAGTTAACACCGCACGCTTATATTTTGTCTGTAATATAGTGACTTTAATTTCTCTGTGAAGTTTATATTTTAATTTCTGACGAGCTCGTGGTAAGATACTGAATCATCCAATACTGATGTCAGCAGTGGAGAGTCCTTGATTGACCGACCTAGCTTCGAACTCCATTGTAATTTTTATCTTTTTCCTGCGTCGTTGAATTGTCCTTGCAAGCAGATACAAAGTATGTAATATTATGGAGAGGGTTGTGAAATCAGCGATAGAAAATCTCACGAAATCGTTTTGTATACCCCGCGATTTTGGAAAGACAAGTGATTAAAATTTTTTCTGGAATTGAAGCTAGTATGCCCATTGTTACTTAGTTTGTAGAATGACGATGAACTTCAGAAGATTGAAAATCCGAATTTATGATTATACAAATTATAAAAAAAAATATTGTAGATATATAAAAATGGATTTCAATAATTTTACGAAAATTCCTATTTTGAGCATCTCTTATAAGGAAGAGAGGATTTCTTTTTGAACATAACTGGGGCGCAGTCTTTTTTCCGTCTGTCTATCCCTCCGCGTGTGCGTCGTATTTCTTAAACTACTGAACTCAGTTCTTAATATATGTAATTTACGAATTTATAATATGAATATGAAATTAAAAAAAATATATTCCAATTATGCTGTTTAACGAGAATTATGCCAAAGCTCTTAGCTGCAACTATTTTTCAATATTTCTATTATACCATAAATAGTGCATAATAAAGCATTGTAGACCTATATCTTACGTGTTCAGAATATTATAGATTTATTTGCAGCACCACAGGTCAGTTTGTATACGTCGTTTTTGAAGTTTATAGATTTCTTCATGATTAAGATTTACTGCGTTAGTTGGAAATATACTGTACTGTATTCGTAGTTCATGATGACAGGCATATTTTGTTTTTGTGTAAGAAGTTACATGCAAGTAACTAATGTTATTATTGAATTATTTAAGAATATTTTTTTCTGGAATTTAACAGAAGGTGACCGATGAAGAATCGCTCGCCACCTTGTGCAGAAATTATATGAACGCCGTTTTCATTATTTAACTCGATTTTATATCGTAGTAGATAAACGCCTTTTATTTGCCATGCTTTCCTCTGTAATATTTCTAAATTTGTCACATATACCTTAGTGGTGTATAAATAACTAAGAGAGCTATTTTGCTAATATTTCTCTTTCATAACGAACCTAATGCATTATTTAAAAATATAACTCACTTCTCCAAATTTAGCTCTGATCTCATTCAATTTATTAACTTTAAAGAATTTACTGAACTCAACGAAACTCGAACGAGATGTGCACTGTTTTCAAAAGTGAAATTTCTATTATATAAAGAAGAAAGAACATTAAAAAATACTGTACCATACACAGTTATATACGATACCTTAAATTTTATTGACACCTTGGTGCGGTATGTTGGAATGTATTCGGCAATCTTCCTTTGTATTAAGCATTTTGATGCCCTTCAGATAGTTTTGTAATTCATATATTGTATATGTTACTCGAGATCTAAACAGAACTTACACTATGGATTACATGTGAGAGGTCAGAGAGAGAAATGAGGGGTCTAATAGCAAACCCGGAAGTCATTTTTCGTGAAAACTGAGCTTATAGTACATAATGAAAGTTGAATGCGTTTTGTATGATATTTTTGAGTTATGTGGCAAATCTGTCTCCTCCTTTAATTAGCCCATAAAAATGGCTTGAAAAGCAAACGTAACTGTCTCCAGACGGTACTATGAAGGAAGGACAGCATTCTACAACACAATCATGGAATGATATCAGTACTATATATGACTCAGTTGATTTATGGCGGGAATTGGTAAATGCATGTTATGTTTTTGTGTGTGAATTGAAGTGATTGCATTAGAACTATTATAAATATTATAATAAATCAAGACTATAATAAATATTTTCAAGGAAATCAAAAATAGAAATATTAGTGTCTCCAGGAACTACATCGTGGCATTTCCAAATCTCCAAATTTAATAGACTTTTTATAAAGAAAACTGAAATCGACATTGGTGCCTTGGTAAGAGGTGAACCACACTTCAAAGTTGATATAGCTAGAAACTTTCGTCTCACTTAATGTGAAAAGCAAATGAGTGAACTGGTATCTCAAATAATTCAGAAAGGGGACGTTGTTAAAGATGCAAAAAGAGAATGACATCACAGATTTATTGATTAAGCATTATGGAGAAGATTGCTCCAGTAGGCTATCAACTGCCTCCAGTACTATAATAATCTGTTCACGGTAGCTGAAGGAGAAGCTAGATCTCCTAATGCAGATGACTTGTGCAACAGGGCAAATGGAGAAATAAATAATGACAATTACCTCCTGGATTAGTTTCCTCATGAGATACTTTATTGGTGGCACTTATGAGGCTCAAACCTGTCTTCGGACAGTTGACTAAACAACAGTGGCGTGAAGAAAAATACATTGAACTGTTAGATTGAATTTAAAAACTGTAACCAGAATTGTATGAATCTTTTTTTAAGATTTCTTTGTTGTTGTGGGGGGGGGGGGAAAGAAACATTGAGTTGTGAGGAGTGAATTAAACATGTACAGTACCGTAATTAGAAACTGTAACCGATATTGTAATAAAACATTTTCTAAGTGTTCTTTGTCACAGCAAACGTGGATGTCTCCATCATTTAGTAGGGAAAACAGCAATCTCAAAAATTTAAACTTTATTTTGAAGTATACTATATTTGGTTGTATCTCTACATTTAGGTTCAGTATCTTTTAAAATGCAAATAACATTTCCAAGAATCAGAAAAAGCATCCACTGTGTCCAAAAGAGTTTTTGACTGATATTTAAAAACATATAAAAGTGAAGATTGACGGGTTTGCTGTTAGACCCCTCAAATATTAAGAGATGTCTCTTAGTAGGAAACAATACCAAATAAAGAATTTGGAAAGAACGTATAATTTTATTCAGGCAGAGCTGTAGGCCTATCAACACGCTTCACAGACCCCACCACTTATCTAGTGCTAAGATTAAAATTACCGAAATGATACAAAGCTTTACCGTAGTGAAGTCTAAAAGATCGGAGACATATTAGTGTTACAAAATGATCATGTTACAGGAAAGAACATTCAAGTTTCTCCAACTGTAATGTGATATTTCTGTTTTGGGTAAGAAACAGTAATCTGAACTTGAAACGGACTGAACTTCAAATGAAAGTTCGCTATATTTTAAATGAACACTGGACTCATCGTCAAGTGCTTCTCCTCGTCTTAATTCAGGGCAAAAATAGGCCCTAATTAATTATATTCACCGCTTATTTAAATGTGATTTTTCATAACGTAAACGCGAAAACCTTCAAGATCTACTCGGCTATTTAGCGCCCATGGGATTGGTGATAGCGAGATGGCATTTGGTGAGATGAGGCAGAACATTCGCCATAGATTACGTGACATCTCAGAAAAACCCAACCAGGTAATCAGCCAAAGGAAATTAATGCTGTGAAAATCTCAAAATCGATTTCTTTTTTACAATATCACTAATTAGGTACATAGTTTCGGTGGCGATTATGGAGATACTGCATTTGATGAGGTTTCATAGTTCATGCCGTAACTTAATGGGTTGTGTGTAAGTTTTGTATAAAGGACATGCATATCGAACACTTACTTTAGTTTGAGCTTCTGACATCGTAACATCAATCTTGCCACGTTGCTTCATTGTCCTCTAGTCACTAAGCAAATCTCCATGACATTTTCAATATGTTTTATACAACAGGTTTTCATAATCTGTGTTATCAGCTTCTTAATCAGAGGTTTAAAAAAAAGCAATTTTAAGAAACAATGTATATTACGTAATCCCTATGTAACTGTGAATATTTGTTATGTTTTTTTTTTTTTTTTTCAGTGTTACAGTAATCCAGTAATATGATTTCATATAAGGTCCGCACCATCCCGACAATAATTACCATTGTTACTGCCTTTTTTCGTATACAAACAAAACGTAACCGAATGAATGCGTGTTGTTATTCATATCTTTGCATCTTTTTTTTTTTTTTGTGTACTTATCTAATTTGGTGGTATGCTGGTGTAACAGAGAAATCGCTTTAGCTTAGAAGTTAATGACCCTTGTGTCGTAGAGGGTTTCTGTACTAAGAAGCTCCTGTTTTGGGGGAGGAATGCAAGTGAATGCGATTTATGTTCCGGGCATAAATAATGCCGTAATAGCGATTAAAGCTGGAAGGTTTATTTATTCTCCTACCTTTGAGTAAGCTGACTAGATATTTTAGTTTATAAGGCTGGGATTCTGTGAGTGAGTCAGAATGAAGTTTGTATTAGGCCAATTGATTTGATAAGTCTCTCCATGTCAAAAACAAAAGTTTTCACAGCATTTGCTCATATCACTTTGTTTACAACTTTGCGGCAAAGAGAATTTAGTAGTCTATTCATTCATTCATTCATTCACATTCATTCATAGAAGCCTATTCTGCTCACGGTCAGGTCTTTCATTGTAAACCCAATATTCTCCAGTCTTCCCTATTTTCCGCCTTTCTCGTACGATCCATATTTCTTAATATTGTATCTCTTATGATACCTTCTCTTTCGAACTTTTCTCCCGTTAACCATTCCTTCCAGTGCATTCTTCAGTAGATAGTTTCTTCTTAGCCAATGACTCAGCTAATTTCTTTTTCTCTTCCTGACCATTTTCACAATTATCCTTTCTTCACCCACTTTTCTAGCACAGCTTCATTTATTTTGTGTTCATTTCACATACTACATTCTTCCTCATATCCACATTTCAAATGCTTCTAATAGTTTCTCTTCACTTCGCAGTAATATCCATATTTTTGCCCCATACAATGTCACACTCCACGCAAAGCACTTCACTAATCTCTTCCTTATTTCTTTTTCCAGAAAATGCTCCCTTTTCTATTAAAAGTTTTCTTGCCATTTCTATCCCCATTTTTACTTCCTGGCAGCAACTCATGTTACTACTCGTAGTTAATTCCAAGTATTTAATGGCGTCCACTTGTTATACCGCCACATTTCGAATTCGTACGTTCATTTCTTTATTTTTATTTCGATAACCACGGGCTTCCCCTAATTTGCATTTATCTTTATCCCATACTGTTCATATTTAGCTCCAGTAGCTTATCCCTTAGTGTCCTCTGTTCCTTCTGCTAACGCCATATCATCACTCAATCTTATGCACTTTATTCTTCATCCTCCTACTATCACCCCTCTCATGTGTTAGCTAATTTTATTGACAGACTTTTTCGTAATGAAAATTCATTCATTCATTTATTTTATTCCATAGATCTTACATGAGCAATGAAGCTTTAAGATGTGGAACATGTCAACATTTTACAATATTACAATTACAATTTTTACAAATTTTTATAGTTTTACAATTTAGTAATTTTCTACAATTTTTACAATTTTGTACAATTTTTTTTTACATTTTTTTACATTTTGGCGAGATGTAGATGAGATGAGATGAGGTCCGAGGATTCGCCAAAATATTACCCGGCATTTGCCTTTTCGGTGGGGGAAACCTCGGAAAAACCCAACCAGGTAATCAAATCAAAGGGGGTAATCAAATCAAAGGGGTTGATGCCAAGGACTCGCCATAGACCATCCGGCTTCAGTCCCACGGCTGGGGAAAACCTTCGAAGAAACCAAAGTCCTAAGGGGGATCCAACCCAAGCCCGAACGCAGCTCCGGATCAGCAGCCCAGCGAGTCTGTCGACTGAGCTACATCGACGGCTCTACTAAAAGTATACAATACATAGCCAATCAGATTATTAAATTTACAAACGCAAACGATCATTCATCAGTTGAGCTATATTATAATACAAAACAATTTAATTAAATTTAAGGCATAAACAATTCAACCAGTTGTGATATACAGAAATTGATAATACATATCATGCAAACTACTTCAAATTACAAACACAAACAATTTATCAGTAGAGCTATATAGATTACTATTCAATTTAAAGCATATACAATTCATCGGCCAAAACTATACAAATATATACAATACAAAGTAGCATACTTTCATTAAGCTATACAAATTTGTGCAATTAATATCAAGTAGATTAATTCAATTTATAATCATAAACAATTCATCAGTTGAGCTATACATATTACCATTCAATTTACAGTAGGTCTATATACAATTCATCAGTAGAGCTACACAGACTAGTAATCATTTTAAGAACATATACAATTCATCAGCCAAACTATACAAACATATACAATCAAATTAGTTCAATTTACAAACTTATTTTCGTTAAGCTATACAATTCATATGAAGTAGATTAATTCAATTTATAAGCTTAAACAATTCATCAGTTGACCTATACAGTATACTATTCAATTTACAGTACATACAATTCATCAGTTATGCTAAACAAAAAATACAATACATAGTAAACAGATTAAGTCAATATAAAAACATATTTTAGTTGAGCTATATAAAATTGTACATGTCATTTAAGTAGAATAATTCAATTCACAAGCATAAACAATTCATCAATTGTGTAGAAGGTATGAGTATGTAGAAATTTGGTTAATTCTTTTCTGAACCTTTTCTCGTTGTTCTTCAAATCTTTAAGATAATTAGGCAGTGCATTGAAGACTGTTATACATGAATAGCGAACTCCTTTTTTAAAACAGCTTAGACTAACAGAGGGTAGATGAAGATCTGATTTATGTCTTGTATTAAAATGATGAATGTCTTGATTAGTACTGAATTTATCTTGGTTCTTAATATACAGCATCATTAGGGAAAGAATGTATTCACAAGGTAAAGTCAAGATTTCTAAGTTTCGGAAAATATTTTTACATGAGGTCCTTTTATGCACACCGGCCATTATTCTTATAGCTTTCTTTTGTAAAACAAAAACGTGTTTAGCTTCAGACGAGTTACCCCAGAATATTAATCCATATTTCATTACAGAGTGAAAATATGCAAAGTATGACATTTTAAGTAAGTTTATATCACCAATAGTAGATAAGGATCTTAATGCATAACAGGCAGAGCTCAATTTACGAGTAATACATTCTATATGCGTTTTCCAGTTCAAGTGATTATCCAATTCTAAACCAAGAAACTTTGTGCTTATAGATTCTTTGAGATGAGTTCCATTTAATCGAATACTGTAAGAAACCTGAGCACTATTGTGTGTACTAAATTTGACTGCACTGGTTTTATCAACATTAAGTGCTAGTTTATTTGCATGGAACCATTCATTCATTAGATTCAGCACTGTATTAGAAGTGTTTATAAAATGATCGTATTGTTTGCTTGAAATAATTACACTCGTATCATCTGCAAATAAAATTACATGGGATGAATTGTTTATGGTCAAGGCTAAAGATTAGTTTCATTTTATAGCTATACAGAGTAGCCCCAAAATGATGTCTATACTGTTTATTCATCAATAACTTTGGAACAAGTTAAGATAAAATTATCATTTTCGGGGAAATTGTGGCTTAATATTGTTAGTTGACAGTGATCAGATGAGGACGCAGGTGTAATGGCGGACGCAAGGCTGTCGTTCGAACAACGGAAGGCGATTTGGAAGTGGTATTTTAAGTTTGCAAACATCAGCGAGGTACGGCTACAATGGCGGAACGAGTTTTATACAATACCGCCGACAAGTCTAACAATTGCACGTATCTGGCACAAATTCGGAGCTAGTGGTACTGTTAAAAGATGTGCATAGCTAAATGACGTTCCGGGCGACCTGTAACAACAACTACAGCTACCTCCCGAGCAGTAACAATTTACACGTTCACAACAGAAGTCTGCTGAAACAGTGTGCACCTGAAACCGGAGTCAGTCGATCAAGTGTACAGCGAATTTTGAAGATTGTAAAGTGGAAGGTGTACATTCCAAGACTACTGCATGAAATGAATGAGGATTACCCTGATCGACGAATTCAGTACTGTGAGTGGTTTGAAAACATGGGGAGTTTGCAGGGAACATTGTCTGGGCTAACGAAGCACAATTCAAACTGAATGGTGCTATAAACCGCCACTATTGCGTGTGCTGGACCCCCGAAAATCCGCACATCCACCAGGACAAAGCCGTCAACTTACCGGGACTTAATGTGTGATGTGGTTTGTCCTCCTGGTTTGATTTGGCTGTTCTTCTTTGAAGGCACAGTTAACGGTGCCGTATATCTCGAGACACTACAGACAACAATATAAGATAAATGGGATGGACAGATAGAATAGTGGAAAAGATAGATAGAGGACAAGATAGGTAGATTAGGCGGACAAGATGAGTGACTTAGACGAACAACGTAGATAGCTTAGGCGAACAAAGTAGAAAACATGGGTGGATAAGGTAGGAAGCGTAATCGGACAAGATAGGTAACTTAGGCAGACAAGGTAGAAAGCTTAGGTGTACAAGATAGGTGGATTAGACTGAAAAGAGAGGTAGGTAAGGCGGCAACGTAGATAGCTTAGGCGGACAAGGTAGGACGCTTAAGGGAAGAAGATAGGTAGATTCGGCGGATAACTTAGGTAGCTTAACGGACATCATAGATAGCTTGGGCGGACAATATAATGTAGCTTAGGTGGACAATGGAAGTGGATTAGATTGACAAGATAGGTATATTTAGTAAACAAGATAGATTAGACGGACAATATACAATGGATTAGGCGCAGAAGGTGGGTAGATTTGGCAGACATGGGTAGCTTAGGCGAACAAGGTAGGAGATTAGACGGACAGAATAGGTAGATTAGATGGAAGAGATATCTTAGAATCACAACATAGGCAGCTCAGGCGAAACTCTTAGGTGTAGTAGACTGACAAAATAAATACCTTGGTATGTGAACTAGACATGTAGCGGACGAGATAGGTAGATTAGGCTTGCAACATAGGTAAATCATGTGGACCCATACATTAAGCGAATAACAGAGGCAGATTAGGCGGACCAAATAGGTAGATTAGCCGGACAACTTGCGTTACTTAGGCGGGGAAGATAGATAAGATTAGACGGACAACATATGAGCTTAGGTGGACAACATGCGCGTATTAGACGAACAAGATAGGTAGATTAGGTGGACTAGATGGTCAAGATGAGTAGATCAGGCTGACAACACAGATACCTTAGGCTGCCAGCATACGTAGATTAGGCGGACAACATAAGTAGATTAGATGGAGAAGATAAATAGCTTCGGCGGACAAAATAGGCGATCAGCATAGTTAACTTAGGCCGGAACCGTAGGTAGATTAGACGGCCGTTTGTGTAGAGTTTGCAGTGAAGAAAGATTATACGGAGAAGATAAATACGTGGATGGTTGGGTGAATGGTATCAAACGTGGTAGCCACAGACTTCTGTATTTACGAGGGTCGTACTGAAAGTCATCAGCAACCCATTATTAAAATAAAAGTAAATCCATGGCGCTACAGCCCTGAAGGGCCCAGTCCGACCAGCCGGCTGCTGGCCTCACGCCCACATGCCGAAGCAGAGGTGGACGATCATCGAACCAGAACGGAAGTATCGTGTGGTTAGCATGATGATCCCCCCAGCCGTTATAGCTGGTTTGCTAAACCGGATTTTCGCTATCTATCGTAGCTCCCCAAGTGCATCACGATGCTGGGTGGGCACCGGTCCCATACACTGGCCGAAATTTCATGAGAAAATTTCTTACCCCATGAGGACTCGAACCAGCGCGCATTTCGTAACGCGAGTCCTAGGCAAGATGCTTTAGACCGCGACGCCACGGCGCGGGACCAACCCATTATTATAAATCTTAATTTATATTTTTTAGACAAACCAAGTGTATCACCTTAATCTACTCGTACAGACTTTTCTGTCGCTTTTCAACATAGCCTCCATTTCTTTGCACACATTTTTCCCACCGTTCTGTAAGTTCAAGAGTCCCTTGCGGTAGAAGTACATTTCAGCTTCCTGAAGACATTGATGCACTGCTTTCCACGTGGTCTCCAGCATCTCGTAGCGTTGGTCTTGCAGCTTTTCCTTTACAGAAACGAAAAGTTGGTAGTAGGAGGGTTTCAAGTCGGGACTGTAGGGAGCATGCGGAAGAGTTTCCCACCCAAATGTTCAAGCAATGTGAGGCCTCGCGTTATAGTGTTGCAGGATGATCTTCTTTCCAATCGTTTCTCGCGCATGCACGACAGAGCTTCAAAAGTGTCTAGATATAGTGGACAGCATTTATGGTCTCTCCAGGTTTAGGAATTTCAACCAGAATGCATTCCAGAACTCATCAACTCTTTCCTTGTTGCGTTCCGTGAAGGGCGACCATTACGAGGCTCATCTTGGATGCTCTTGTTCCCGTCTTTGAAATGTTTCACCCATCTCCTAACACTGCTGGCGCCCATGCACACATTTCCGTATCGGACGCTGAAGGCTGAGGTGAATTTCAACAGAAGATTTTTTTCTCTTTAACAAGTAATTCAATATCAGCACGCTGTCGAAACGAACCATCGTTGTTGACCATTTTGCAAGCATTGCATGTGGTCACGTGTTAGAAGCTAATGCCGTCACAATATTTAAATACATAGTGTAAAGTCTGTAGATTATGACCATACAGTCGTTTTTGTTACATTGTTGAAATTGGAATTATAGTAATGTGTTGCTCATGACTTTCAGTACGACCCTTTGTTGTTGGATGTTTTTTCATGTGTTACATATTTCATCCATGCAGAACTTTTCTGTTGTGATTTTTTTCTTTTTTGCGTCTGTAAATGGGAGTTAAGATTGTGATGACTCCTTCCAGCAAGGAATGTTATTCCATCATGTCGGAATTGCTGTGAAATGGAATGGAATTTCGGGAGGGGACATTACAGCTCAGCGCTGCGACCTTTTACTATCTATTGCTCTAACCCTTAAGTTAAGCTCATATCCAAATTCACACCGGTTGACTACACTAAGGTTCGCTGTGTATCCAGGTTTCGAGCAGGCAACGTCCCTACGTCAGCCCTCTCTGTGAGTTGCCAGCCGACGTTCGGGGAATGCAATGGAATGATGTAGGAATGAAGTAATGCATAATATGGGGAAACGGGACCACCCCGAGAAAAAACCTCAACTGCGATTTTTCCGCCACAAGTGTCACTCGAACTCAGACCGCCTGAGTGACAGGCTGAAGCTCTAACCACTCAGCCACCGCAGGTACCGGATCGGTGTATACCTACTAGGAATACTTTTATTATGGAAGAGCACGCGCTCTTGTGGTTTGCGCGTAATCAGATATGCAAATATAGATAAGCCTACTACCTCAGCTTTTTTGTGGCGAACATTCTACGTGAACTTTCACCAAAATTCGTGTTTTATAACTTTTCGGTGCCGGTTACTAGGATTTGAATAATTGCAGGCTTACATTATTGAGAATTTATTTAGACTACTATTCTGTGCGTATTAGAACATGACATGGAATATGTTGAATTTGAGACTCAGAAATCACGTGATGTAAGTTGTTTGAAGTTTGGATGATTGGACTCCCCTGCGTCTGATACACTTGCACCTTACGAATCTGCTGCTAGCACCGCTATTAACGTGCATTTAATTGAATATGTATAGTAAGTGTATAGCCTATTGACCGGAGCTCCGAGTTCGATGCCCGCTTCTGATAAGAGCGTGTTCCGGCTGGATTCTAATTATAGGAATTTTCAGGATAAGACGGGCATGCTTTCCATTAGTGAATTTTAACTGGAACTTTTTTTGGAAGCCACGTTTGTAGATTCGAATCTCACCAAGGAGATGAATGATGTTCGTGAGTATTCTTATTGATTCATGTTAATAAAGGAGATAAATTATAGTCTGAACCAAAATGTTTTGGGAATGAAACTCTTATACTTTTAATTAATTTGTAATAGGCCTATCCGAATTCGGTCAAATTCTTATAATTATGTGTTATTGTACTTGCGTGTCCACTTTCCGACATTGCAATTCGTTTTGAATGTATTGCGTCGAAAAAAGACTAGATATGGATGCACGTCAAGGCGCACTTTGGATAGTAGAGCCGGCAAAAAATTAATTCGCGATGGAAAACGAATTGTTTTCAAACTTATACGTCAGATTTGAAATTGCTAACTAAGAGGATTTTTTTTTCGTGGGGGGGGGGGAAGTTTGTGTATCTAGAAGTTGATAAAAATTTCAGGAGAAGGAAGAGAACTGTAGTGAGTTTATGCATGTTAGGTCTAGCAATTATTTTACTAAGAAATAAAAGTTGAATTTTTTGTGAGGCCTATCGTTTGGATAATTTGGTCTTTCATTGAATCAACACAAAATGTTCTCTTGTGGGACTCCCTTATAGTGTGGTGAGCACGATGAATGGCCACTGCGGAGACGTCTCAGGACACGTACAAGAGAAAAGAATTGGAGTAGGCTGTATCGGAGAGAGAGCCGCAAGTTTCATACAGTACGTGAATACGTCTCTTGGGATGGGATGTTGAATGTAAGGCATAATAATGACAAAATGCATTCATGTTCAGTAGTCAAGTAGGCCTATAATTTTATTTATAACAGGCCACTATCTTGTACATTGAGAGTAAACATGTCTGTTGCTATCGTAACCGTCGTCCTCTATCATTTGCTATCCGTTGCCTTGTACGCCAGCTCCCATTTGCGCTGAATATTATCCCTCGACATTGTGAATTTTCTCTCTTCACTCTACTTCACTCGTGAATTTTTTCAGTTTAACTTGTCGACTGTTAATTGTTGCTCAGTTGAGATTATATCATGGTTCGTTACGAATCGTTTGACATCACTCCGAATATTCTGTCGCTTCTCATTCTCGAGTTATATTACCTCGGCTGTCGCGTGACCCACCAATTCGTGAAACTTCTGTCCCTGTCAGGGCTGAGGCTGGATGGCTCGTCTGTCAGCATCGGATTTGCAAATAACCCGCAGTCAGTTTGTTGAACTGGAATAATTATAGGGCACAGAAGGGGTTGAATATGGCCATAAGTGCATGGATCCATCCGGAATGCGGACCTCGAAAAGTCAGCTAGTTAGTTGTCAATGTGATATTAAGGTCATTCAGCCTTCTCTTCCCCTCAACCAGTATGATACAAAATTACTACATAAACAAAATATAATTCATATAATACAATACAATACATAATTAATATAATGCAATAACAATTCTTTTTATCTTCACAACACACCAATAAAATAATAATAATAATAATAATAATAATAATAATAATAGTCATACTCAAATATGACATTTTTACATTTTCTTTATCATTTTCTTTTCCCTGCACAGTTTTCTAAATTGTCAAACAACAATAAATTCATTCCATGATTCCATTTTAAAGTCATCTGTTGTTTCACACAGATTTCTTTGTTTTAACTAGCATGAATGTCCTCTTTTAAACTCAAGACCGAAACTCTTGTACCATGAATTCATTAACTTCTTTTTCGGTATCACTTCCATTTTCCTCAGACTTAGAGGAGTTAGCTGTGCGGGGTCGGGGTAGAAAGTGACAAAAGAACCATAAAACGGTATCCAAAATTTTTTGTCCGAAGATATGGGGGAGTGTTCTGTTGCACAATTAATCTATTGTCCTCGTGGTATTGCATCCTATCCTCTAATCGTTGTTAAAATAGATCAGACAGTATCCATGGAAAGATTTTCTGTTTGACAGTAGGCTAACTGCTATGGTCAGGTTTCAATCCAAATAGACTACCGAGGCTGGGAGTCGCTTAAGATGGCAGCTAAATAAAGAGAAAATTGTTCTTATGGAAAATTAATTTGGTTCCTGAGAAAATTGTATTTTCAATCAGGTGTCCGCATAAATGAAGAACCGTAAAGGCAGATTCAACTGTAGTTTAATTCTTTACGAATAGCCTACAGTAAGCAGTGACAGCTATGAAATATCGTCGCTAAAAAGACGAAGTGGCGTAAGCGACAAATGTGTAATTTTACAGGAGAGCAGTTGAAAGAAAAGTGTGTTTATTTGCGGACCTACAACTCAAAGCAATAAATTGACACGACAAAGATAATACATTGATTCAGTTCGTTTATTGTTTCTCTTAATAAGGACTAATGGCAAACTCTAAAATTTTGATACCTTATAGGCCAAGAAGGCCTTAATTGGAGATACGTCTGTTCGAAAGGTTTCACTCATAATAGGAAGGCACTTACGCCATACACATGACTGATCGTATAATACTAATTTATGCTATTGCTTTGAGTTGTATTATTCTTTATTTATTTTTTGACTAATTTTATTTTTTTATTTTTATTATACATTATAATTATTTGAAAGTCTAGGAAATAAAGAGGATTATAAACTTATTTTAATAAAGCAAAATCAAGAATTTTTTTTAAATTACATAAAATTAATTAATAACGTATTTATTTGTTTACAAACAATTTTAAGAAACACAAACAAATATTGAAAATGTTCATGGGTTAATAATAATAATTGTACCCTGGAATTAATGTGGGAGTTCCATGTAGAACGTTTTATAAACAACATCTCTTATTACTGGTGTTGACCCTTTGCACAGCTGCTGCAAATCGTTGTACTTCTCAACCGAAATCTTTGGAGAGGTGACATTAAGAAGAGGCAGAGGAAGCTTCAAAATTTCATAAATATTCCGTGATTTCAGAGATAGCTGCTCATAATGTTCGTCCAAATGACTGGTTTTTACAAAAACGCAGTTAGGATCGTCTTTGGTCACTCTGACTTCTCTGACTGTAGTCCAATCAATCTTATTTCCAGACTGAAATTCTCTCAGAGGTCGGATCCGAAGGCTCTCTGAAATACTTTTGTAGTCAAAGAAATCTTCTACCCTCATAGAGTGTACTTCATACGGAGCAGCACGTCGAGCAAGTCGCACAATAGGTACCAGCTGGCAAGGTATGAATATGTCTCCTGCCTGAGCCAGAGCTGTTGAGATAGTGCTGTGTGCAGAATCACCTTCGTTTTGACCATGGTTAGGTTCAAAGAAGCACAAATTGATAGACAGTAAATTCTTAGAGTTGCTTAGAATGTACAAAAGCATGGTCACTACAATGGTATTCTTATTCTGGCCACTGCAACCATCAGCAAACAGCCTGACATTCTTTACACATTTGGCATCTAGTTCTTGGAGGTAGATTCCCACACAGGTTGCAGTCTCAGAAGATTCCTACTTAACTACCTTAAACACTTTTTTACGTGATGACTGTTGAAGTTGTTGTTCTTCTTCAGAAGATTCTTCTGGACGATGGAAAGTGCAATCATTATTGTCACTTGAATGCTTAACACATAGTAAACATTTACAAAGTTTGCAAATATCAGAAGCTTCACTTTTGCATTTGAGAAACTGACACTTTTCAGAATATTGTGGATCACAGTCACTGTCATCATAGTCACTAATTGGCAAGTCCAGCACGGGTCTTTTATTTTCTTCATGACAACACTGCTCCTTTGTAATAATACTATCAGCAGTTTTAGCTTCTACATCGCCTTCAAAATTGTTTTGTGTGTGGCTTTTCAAAATACTGAGAGGAGCATCCATAGACTCCGATTCTGATTCTTCGTTCGCAGAATTTCCTTTTGAATAATCCACCTGAATCACTTTCCCGTAATAATATTTTTTCTCCGGTAACCAGTACATTTTAATTTCAACTCCTATCTTCAATGTGTCACAATCAATACTTTCAATCTCATTAGATGATACCACATTAGTAGATCCATCTCTCCATTTTACTATTACGTCCATGTTTGATATAATGCAATGCCGCTTTAATGAGACTGATATACACTATTGCTTTGCAGAGACTGTTTCTTTTTGTGCCAATTTCATACTCCAGACAGCTTAATAATGTTGAAATAGTTTGTTTGCTCGAATTTATAAATAAATGTTCATTGTTGGCATCACGTGGCAATCCATGGATTATAGGGAGCCTAGCAATACACTGCATACATAGATGTAGCGACCAATTTTAAAAATGGTAATACCTAACGAAGAGACGTAAGCGACTTGCGAGTCTGATACGCCAGTTCGTCTGAAAAAGAATGAAAGAGCAATGGCGTTTACGACGATAACACAATGTTCACTGCCAAGTAACCATTAGAGATGGATGTACGCCAGTTCGTCAGAATACAGATATGGTCCAACGAAGTGTGCTGGCGAAGTATCTCCAAATTTTTTGTTTTGGCTCTTACGTCACTTTGTCAGATAAGCGACGATATGATACGATATAATAAATGGAATATCTTATCAACTAAGAGTATGGGTTATTTACCTTTATTTTATTATTGTTTAGTCAACTGTCCGAAGACAGGTTTGAACCTCATAAGTGACAGCAATAAGGCATCGCTCATGAGGCAACTAAGCCAGAACATAATGAGTGTAGGGTGGCCAGTTCCTTTCTCCCTTCACTGCATACATGCCTGATAATAGATATTTATTATTGTTTCCGAAAGAGACTTTAAATGTTATTCGATGCTCTAATTTTTTTAAAATGAAGCGCAAGTGAATTTATCGACTTGTCATGCTAACTTCTTGCTTCACGTATTATAGCGTTGAACAGCTTAGCTAATCCTGGCTCTGGATAGTTTCTATTCTGAAGCTGTTTCTTATCCCTCTAGAAATAAGTGAAATGGACAGTTGCGGGATGTAGGCCTAATAATATTGTGCTGTAACACAGTAAAATTTCTGCTCACGTGGTCAGCGGCATATTCAATGCCTTATTGAGCTTTGGTCGAAGTATCCCTCACACCCTTTCAATTCAGTGATATGGTCCGCCACAGTGGCCATTTGTATGCGTATGAGCTTGGCTTCCCCTGATTCCAAACAATGTCCGAGCCCTTCTCTTGTTTGCCGAGCCGGAGTGCTAAAGGAGAGGGAACGCGGTTAGTGCTGCCATCTGTAGTCGAGGTGCTTCGCTATATTTAGCGCGTGGGGGTGGCCGGAACGGAAGTTTGTACAGTTGCGATAAGATGGGCGCCATGAAAATGTATGCGCATTACAATTTTTCGTTAATAAGTGACTGCAGAAAGGAGTGTTAAGGAAACCTTGTGATATGTTGAGACTTGGTGTGATATATGTAGTTTCCATTTCGTATGAGTGGTGCTAATGACATGGTAGAGTCTCTCGGAAATAGACAATATGATGCATGTTTTCGGTTTAGGACAAAGCCACAGTTGATACCTGACGTAAATAAACATCGCCAAGTTCATGCAGGTACTGGCACGTGGTGGTCAGCTTATGTTGCAACTTGAAATAGGATTTTTGAACAGCGGGTTGGATGTTTGTCACAATTTCAACTACCTCTCTTACGATCTCTCGCCATCATTTAGGCTGTCTTCCGAGAGTCCTCTTTTACTAAGAGGAACGGATATGTCCTGCTGTCGAGTTTTTATCCATTCTTTTAATATACTGCAATCATTCTTTTTTCAGGCCTAATGGTGCTATTTGATGACTAATATCACTATCTCTTCCAGTCGAATAGTATGTAGTCTGCTGCTGCTGCTGCTAATAATAATAATAATAATAATAATAATTGGCGGGCTTATGTGAGGGCGACAATGAACCTACGGGTTCCTTAAAAGTCGTAAGTAAGTAGTAATCATATCGTACCTTGCAATTAAAAATTAAGGCGTGGACCACATTGGTTTCGTGCATTTTCGAGAAATTATAGCAATTTATAAACAAGTTCTCGAGATTTATTTATAGTTTTCCTGTTTGCAGTATTGGTTGAAGATTTCATAGCACTCCATCTACACAGCGTTGATAAAACACTACTTACACCACAAGTTTACATCAGTTAACAAGGTATTGAACTATTTTAATACTGTAATAATAATTACTGTGTTTTTGTTATTTAGCTATAATTACTTAAAAGAGAGAAATTCCTTCTGCGTATATTATCTTTATTATTTCTTAATATTGTATATAACAAGTTAATAATTTTAGTTATTTTGGCACTTCGTGTGATTTTAGTTTTTTGACGAAAAAATTAATCTTATATGTCAAAAAAAAAAGTACGCAGAAATGTTAAAAAAATATCAGTGGGTCGTATTTAGCAGCAAAATAGAGTTCCTACAAGGACGCGACAAAAAAGAAAGAGCGAATTATAGCCTGTTTACGACGTGCACGTATTCTGCAACCTTGTGCTCAAGAAACTTCAGCGATGAACTGGCCTCAAGTTCTAATTTTTGTTGTTGACATTTGCATATTATTTAGTGAAGATACACGTCTGTTCCTAATGTTTGTTCCTGGATTGAAGAAAGAGGGTAACATCGTACTTAGCCCGATATATTCGAAAGGTCTAATATTTGACACCAAAAACGGCTGCCATATCTAAAATTTTCTGTGGTTTATCTCGGTGTCTCCAATACTTCCGGGTAGTGATACCTTAAATTAGGTAATGACTATAACCTGGAAGTTTTTTTACTTTAACTTGCCTTATTTCATTCTTGCTGAAAACGAACTGCTGTGTTAACTAATTTTTATCGCTTCATTTAAGTACCCTCGTGGGCACTGCAATATACGCCTACGCCTCTATTCGTATGTCAATACTTAAACAAGAGTGAAACAAAACTACCAGGAGCAACGAAAGTTCTGGAAAATTGCCCACGGGCGCTTTGTTCACTGTATATAAAGAATCTGTCACAAGACCTACTGAGTATCGAACACCTATTTCTATAGTGAGGAAATGAAATATTTTTGTACTATTATTCCGGTTCCTTCTTTATAAACATAGGCTTATGTCGCTTCTTGCAAATAAAACCGTAGCCTATATGGAGGGTCTGTCACAGGACCTGCTGAGTAGCCTATCGAACACCGATGCCTATAGTAAGGAAATTATTCTGCTTTCCATTTCCTTCTTTATAAACATTCACTTCTTTCAGGTAAAACCGTACTTAAAATGGACCATGGTGGGTGGAGAAATAATTCTACAGAATTCAGTTAACTGAACTTAATATAGAAGATGTTCACAGAGGCTCACTGATCAAGAGGTTTTCAGGGTCAAGGTGTCACCAACAAGTTTAAAATGTCCTCTGTGTAAACAATAGGCTTGTAGGTATTGTCGCTGACCATTGTTCGTAACAAGTTTTCTGAATGTAATTATTTCTAATTTCGAGAAGGTCTGTTGTGTATAATCGAATCGTGTGTGTTCGATTAGCATACAAAAATAAAGTCACTAAGGTGAATATACTTTCTCACTATACTTTTACACGATTTGCAATAGGCTACAGTTCTTTTATAATGCTACAAATGATATAGCTTTTTATAGTCTATTTCTTGAATTTTATTCAGAAGATATATTGGTCTAAAAGAAATCACCTCAGATACGAAGACAAACTTCCATTTATTGAATTACACACTAGGTATTAACGGTAAGTATTTCCGAAATTAAGTCATTTGCCCTCATAAATGCTACGGTTTAAATAGATGTGTACAGTACCCCTATGTAATTAATTTTTCGGAAGTTTACATAAAATAAGTGAGTGTAATGTGATGTTTTAATATACCAGGCTTTCATTTCAAAACTTCCCAACTCTAAATAACTATTTATTTTAATTACATTTAATTTAAACCAAAAACACATTAATTTCGATATTTAGAGGGAAGTTTAAAATCAGTGTTATTTGCATTTTTAGCTTTCATCCCCTCAACATTATATCACATTCATTTTTTCTCACATTATTTTCTATCGTCGCCTGGCAATCTGGATTTTTGTTCTTCTGAGTTGGTTGTAGGATGAAAACGCAGTTTATTTTGGGTGATGTCATAAATGCAATTCCTTTGTTGCCTAGACAGTAATATAGCCTATTTCAGAACTCCTTTACATAGTATTGCCATAGTATCAAACACCACATAAATTAACGTAAATCCAAACTTTGGTTTTTATTATTCTCTATGATGTTTTAAGTTTTTAAAGAAAATGTTTATAGTACAAAACCATAATAATATATTCAATATGTACACACTTGACGATATGTGTCAGAGGAAGAACAATTGTTTGTATGTATCTGAAGTCTGACTAGTGTAATATGTAGCTAGTCGATGATGTATGCAATGGAGGGGGAAAGGAACTGGCCACCCTACCCCATTATCTCCTGGCCTAGTTGCCTTGTAAATGGTGCCATCTTGGTATCACTTGTGAGGTTCAGACCTGTCTTCGAACAGTTGACTAAACAACAGTAATATATTCCTTAATATTACCTTGTGTTACTACCTGAAATAACCTATAACCAGTAATAATTCTTGTAGTTCTATTCTCTTCAGCTCTAATCAACAAAAACAATAATCCAGGTTACCAGACGACGATAGAAAAAAAAGATGTGAAACGAATGATACGCACAAACAGTTGAATACTCTTTCATATTTAAGTATCATAATAATATAGGGGTGCTATATGAAATTTCAAAGGTGGGATGGAGTCAAACCTAAAATGCATTTAACGCTGGTTTTAAACTTTCCCATCAATATGTAAATTGACGTGTTTCTTGTTTAAATTAAATTAAAATAAATTGGAATAAATAGTTCTTTGGACTGGGAAGTTTCAAATGAATGTCCTATATATGATTATCGAATAGACTGTAAGCCTACGTCAAAACACTTTTCCAGTATCAGGGATGTCGAAAACTTACATTTTCTCGAAAATTTCGGAGGCCATTTTTTACATTATCACAATACTTCCTCTAATGAGAAAGTAAAAGCAGTGATTATCACTGATGTTGTTCATTGTTGATTAGGTTACGAAGCAAATGGCTTTTCTTAAAGATTAAGGGTGCTATGAATAGACATTTCGCTAACCTGCGCTACGAGCGTGCTAAACTAGCCCCGGCTATCGAATGATTACTTGTACAGGATTCATATCATATCATATCGCTAACACTGGTTTATGAATACGAAAAACGTTAGTTCGCTGATCATCCACCGGGAGCCAGCGTTAAGAATGTCTATGAATCTTTAAGAATTGAAAATGCTAGATATGAGCCTATATTTCCATAAATCTAACAGTTTCCGTTTATTTTATTTGGATATAAAAACAGTGAAGTGTTGACGAATCGTAGGAATAGCACATAGTGATAATTTCCAAGTTATAGGGACCTATGCCTTTTATAGGCTAGTCCATTTCAGATACAAAGAAGTATTTGATGTACCGAGGGGAAAGGATTATAGAACCCTACTTTCTTAGATCAACTGCAATAATCATTTTGGCATGATCATACTCGTATTTCATTGATGGGTGCTTGTGAATTTGCGACGAGAAACAAATCTAATAAACAGTGTTGTTGCACACAATGTTTTTTATAAAAGTTTACGTAAAGTAACAGGAAGATAGGTAAAAGCTGGTCGACAATAAACCGGGAACGAGAACCAGAACGCGAAAGGGAAAAGGTGGACGTGAATGTGAAGACCAATGGCGTTCTCTCATGGGTACAAACAAGCCAACATTATCATAGGTTAACCAACTTCAAAATTTATAACACGGAATATTTAAGAATTCGATTCACGTGGTAGTCTTGTCACATATACACATAACACATATTGAAAGTGATTCTACTGAATTTCTGGGTTAGTTACAAGCATTGGACGAAGAAGAAATTATGTCACGACTTTCTTGCTATAAAATCTACGACTAAATCTAGTATGCTGTGAACAGAAAAGAGAACGGCAAAGTTAAAAGTTCGCCAACCTTCACGTTTCCGTTCCCGGACTCTGGTAAGCTTCTCTTTAATTGTGAATGCTAACATTTAAATATTATGTATTTTAACAATTTTTCCGTTCCCGCTCTCGTTGTTTTCGTTCCCGATTTATTATGGACCAGTCTTAAGACATAGTAACGTTCCCGGAGTGACACCACAAAGTCGTATGAAGTATGATGGTCAAGTTCCCATGCTCTTCTTAACCTCTCTGGAAGCAAGTTGGTGGTTAACATTCTCCTGCGTTTTTATCCCGATAAACCTACCATCCAATCTAGAGTGCCAGTTATTTATTTTGTTGTATGTCGAGCACTTATCTGCTTTATTTCCCCAAAAACGCTGCAGTCTTCTTTTGACTTACTATGCGCCTTCATATGTATAGTTCCTGGTTCTTTTGTATCTTCCGCTTTTCTTATTCGAGACGTTTGCTGGTAGATACTTCTGTCCCTAATGCGAGAAACTCTGCAGGAGGAGAAATATCGTGTCGATAATTTTGTCTGAAGATTTCTTCTCGTTGAGGATCATATTTCTACGTGCCATAAATTTTGGACATTGACAATTGAAGGAAGTCATGATAAGAATTATCTTTTTCTGAGAGTTTCAAGTCAACAACTTCGAGTTCAGTGACAACTGGACCATGTGTGTGAATGGACAATTTCATTCTCCTGTTGGTTCTTCGTGCATTCAAGAAAGAACACGGTAAATTGGGACCAGTAGGCCTAAGTGAGTGTCTCCACATTGGAGAAATTAACTTTCCTGCCGCGCCCGTTGCTTGAGGAGAAAGAAAGGATATGTGTCCGACCGGCAACAGGAAAGAAGTATTGATCGGTTCACTCTGCCATCGGAAATAGTCGCCTTACGTAGGAGAAGGAGGGTTCAAATGTTGAGTCGCCTAAGAAACCCGTAGTTGAAAAGAGATTAAATCCATCCCATATATGCAGTCATCATCACCACTGCATGTCTACTTTAGCATCGAATACAATGTTAATTACCTTCGAAAAGAAAGTAATTTCTCTACATTTCTAACTGGTATTTTTCTCCATAGCCGTAAATTTCTCCTTCAAATTGAGTCGAAGTGTTTCATCTCCATACTTTACTTTATTTGAACATAATTCTTAAACTGTTCAAAATATAAATATGACAGTAACTTTATTCTTCATAGGCCTATTCCATGCATGAAATTTTTCTCTTCATCCTATGAAGTCTGCACGTGACGAGGCTGCCGGAATATGCGAAATGAAGCGTCTGAACTATTTTCAAAGGACTTGTACGAGATGTACTTATTTTGGTTTACGGTCTTGTCTCTTGAAATTATTTCGCAAATATACCTATTTTTACATTTTTATTTGCAGGACCGCTATTAATCTATTTGTCTGCCCGCGCCAAGTATCTATACTATTCCCATGTACGGATTCGGGTAACTCGATAATGAAACGATTTAAAATTTGAATACATATTTGATTAAAACCAACAAAATATTTAGGGAGTATTTCATGTTAAAATTCCAATCGAAAAAAAAAAGGACCCACCTCAAAAAATTGAACTACTTGAGTAGGAAATCAAACAAATAAAGATACATTTTGAAAATCTCAGTGAAATAGGCTAATACTAATATAAGCTTATATATCTGCAGTGCTCGGGAAAAGTGACACAAAACAGTTTCCACAAACCTATTTTGATAATTTATTGACAACTTACGGAACATCTGCTCGCTTGGAAAAAAAATGCATAAGTATTCCTCCCATTACAATAATTCATACAGAAAAAAATGAAATCGACATAAACCAGTGTAAGTTGTCAATAAATTATCAAAAAAGGTTTGTGGAAACTGACTTATGTCACTTTTCCCGAGCACTGCAGATATACGAAACAGGAAATGTTTGTTCTTTTCGCCGTAATTCTAATAGCAATTTCAGAGCTTTATTGTCTGTTTACTGGATGCCCTATAACTTATTCATGAACATTGCATTATAATAGATTGAAGAAATGTGAATTTCCCTTGGAATTTATGCAGGTAGGGCCTACCTGTACTATAGCTAGACTAAAAATGTAATTACTAAACTTGTAGGGCCGTATTCATAAACCAGTGTTAGCGATAGGATATGATATGAATTCTGTACTAGTAACCAGTGGATAGCCGGTGCTAGCTTAGTACGCTCGTAGCGCGTGCTGCGAAATGTCTATGAATAGCACCCGTAATGTTGGAAATCGATAGGATGCGTTATGCGTTACGGTGGTTTCAAGTTGAATATCCGTTCACCAGTCAGTACTCTAGCATGCATAAACAGTGTACCTGCTGAATACTCCGTTCGCCAATGACTACCATAGCATGCGTAAACCATGTAGCCTACCTGCTGAATAATAGGCTAATGCCGAAGGTTAAAGGTTCTCAGGCGTATATTTTTGCAGCGGAATTTGGTGAGTGTTTTGAAATGAATGACGGAAACATTACGTGTAAATTATGCAATACAAACATACGAGGTGACAAGCTATATCACATACAGAGACATTGTAGCACAAGAAAAGAAAGGAGGAAACTCAAACCCACGAATAGTTCTATGATAATTTTTCTGCACATAACGAAAGGTACGTAAAAACATATCTTTGTAATGTTATGTAGCGTATATTTACTTTTACAACTATCCAGATTTGTTTATGTACACCTTGTTATCCGCGTAATCGATCGCAGAATCAAGTCAGTGTCCTCGTACTAGCTCATGTCCCCGGCCTATGTACCGTGCTGCAGTCAACTTGTATAATCAGCCCCCAACATTACAAGCCTAGTAATTACGTTTTGATACTTCATAACATGACTGACATGTAAAGTATCTCAAGTGAAATTCGCTCTAGAACAAAACATAGGAAGAAATAATTGATCTTGAAATGATTTATTCTCGTATGAAGCGATAACATAAGTATAAACAGATATAGCGAGCAAGCAATAATAAATACTAATATTACACCAGGATTCTGAAGACCTTCGCTTATTTCGTAAGTCCTAACGTTTTTACTTCCTGAATAAAGGGGAAATATAATTTTTGAAAGAATCAGTTAAGGGATATTGAGGATATTGACGAAAATACATGATTTCAGTATCCGATACCGAAAAATTAGTATTCAGTACCTATGAGTCACCTCATCTGGAAATTGTGCACGAAATTAGATGCTTTTATTAGTAAGGATTAATGGTTTAATTTTAAATAGAAGTACAATGACGATCCATTTCAAAATTCCGTAGACCATTCTCGTCATTGTTTGTATTACAGTAAAATGGACTAGACCCTACTAGCCTATATAACATTGAGACAGTAAAGGTAATATCGACTGAAAATGTTTTGTTGGGATAAATTAATTATAATGATATATGAAATCATTTATATTTTTGTTGCGATTGTTTCTGTGTTGACTCCTTTGACTACAGCAGCGGAGGGAAAGCCAGAGACTTCCTCCAGAAAGAATTGCCATATTTTTTTTTTAACAATGATGCAGCATCACTTTTAACCGCTGGCTTTTTTGTAAGTAAATGATAGGCCCCATAAATGATTACATATATTTATAAATATAACTAATTAATTATATTTAGCTTATAATACCTTAGCACGATCAATACTTTGATATGGATGTGAAACTTGACCATACGAAAAATAGATTCACAGTACAGGTGTAAGCAGAATAACAGCGAAATGAAGTTTATGAGAACAGCCGGTTATACAATAATTACTGGAAATGTCTTCTGATATAACCACTTAGAGACCTATATTACAGTACTAATAGCAGAAACACTTCGATACACGTTTCGAACTCGCATTCCTCGTCAAATTTTTGTTCGTAAAAGAGATCTCCTTTAGAAATACACTAAAAAGATGGCATGAGATCATAATGGATCATTAGATTTAATACATGGAAGAAAGATTAATTACATTTATATACTTTAACACTACAGGGTATTGACCAAACACCGGCAAAACAGACAATACTCACGCCCGTAACTGCCTGCCGCCAGGCTTGGGTTCAGGCGCAGCTAGAGAGCAGGTTAAAATTTAGGACTAGCCCATTCAGCCAGGTTTTTATAAGCCCAGTCCAGCCCGGACCCGAGAAAGCCTGTCTGTGTGCTCGTATTGTAGAGTGACCTGCATTCAGGTATCATGCTTATCATGAAACAGTACTAGTTTGAAATCTACGTTCGTTGGCTATATAGTCACTTCAAAAAATCTGTATTTTCTGGTAAAATACGGCAGAAAATTCTTGATTAAGTAACATAGATTTACAATTTATTGCACTACAGAATTTAATAAAATAATAAGATAAATATTATACATTTAATTTTCCTGCAAAGTGTATCTGACTCAACAAAATAGTTAAAAAAAAAAGAAAACGAAAGGAGAAGAGAGGAGGGGAAGGGAAGAGAAAGGGGAAGGAAAAGGAAAGGGAAATGGATAGGAAGGGAAAGGAAAGGAAAGATGTTTAAAATACATTGGTAACAATTATTATGAATATCAACAACTATTATAGGAAAAAATTCCATTTTAACTTTTTCCTTATCAACAACTAAAAACCTCATGGAGACCTGTAAAATATAAAAAAAAGCTTTTTGTTCTTTCGAATATTGATTTGCTATTTAACTTCTGAGGGATAGATTTCTTTTTATTTGTGAAGTTTAAAATTTGAAGAGAGTGCATTACATTTATATTAGTCTACTATGATGAAAAGAAAAAGTGTAAATAATCTATAATAACTGTTGGCATTTAATGGATATTATGCTGACGAGAAGTAGTTTTCTTTGTATTTATTACGTTTCAGAAGCCGATTAATTAAATTTTAAATAGTTTGTCTATATCTGTATGCTTCCTGTCGGGTTTGGATGAGACTTGGTTGATATTTGTCATGAACCTGAAAGCAGCACAGTCTGGCGCAGGTCGGCGGAACAAAACTGTCCTTTCGGGTCACTATTAGGACTGTTTGGGAGTCACGTGCAACCACACTGCCTGCCTGCCTGTGAGGAAAGGTTGGTTGACGGCAGGCGAGCAATACCGTGCGTTAGGCCACTCACGAAGGTAAACAGTAATGGGAAACCTGAATGAGGTTTTGCCTGTCTCTGGTGTTGACTTAAAATGTTTTACTTTTGTCAGTTATAAAAAATTATATTGAGTGAAATGTAGAAAAAGGAAGATAGTCTATTTATTATTACACCGTTTCTTTATTAGTGATCATTCGATCGAGATCGGATAGGAGAATGGTACCTAGTTATTTGTTTTCTGTTACGAAAGTTGTGTTGAAGGTGGTGGGCTGAAAATCTTAGAGTAGTTTTCCTATATCGCTCTTACTGTTAGACAAAAATACCGAACTCCACCCCCCCCCCCAAGCAATTTTTTTGTTCAAAGCAGAAAAAAAACTCTTGATTATGAAAAAAACTATTTCAATTTTGGGATCAGTTTTTCTTTATTAGACTTTGTAGAGTCTTAGTAATTGAGGAATAATAATGTTATGCACCATATATAAGCTATGGATCTGTATTTGGAGTACTTAAACAGAGAATATATACAGCCATGCATTGGCGTTTTTACGCCGTTTATTTCCATTATGTACGTTACAGACTCGCTATCATTTTATCAAAAGGACCCCGTATTTATGAGCACTATCTGATATCGCTTGGAACCTACAGGACCTAAATCGTGTTTCTAGAAAGAAAACCAATCTTTTGTTGTGCTTAAGGGCTAATTCTTTGACCACTTTTTAGTGTCGTGATTATTGTCCAAGTTCATTAGTTTTCGTTTCACGTTCGGTAACGCATGAATGGAACGCGCTTGCTTGTGCGATTCTGACTGCGGAAGTAGAGGTTGATTTTATAGGGTTTCCGCGACTCGTGAAAAAAATTCTCCGAGATTAATTTGGTGAAGACGGGTTTTTCGCTCGGTTCTTCCCACGCACATAGTGATTTAATGGAGTCACCGAAGTCGGCAAGGTGTTGACAAAAATGGTGGGTAGTGTTATTTGGTAATCTCGCCAGGTAGCAGCACGTCCTGCCTCAATGGCTGCTATCACACGGCTCCTCCCTTCTTACTCTTTCGTATGGAAAACTATTTTTTATTGCCTTCTCCCTCCCTACTTTGCGTATACCCTCTCTACTCCTGCCTCCCCTCCACTTTTATACAATGGGTGGGGCTTCTTTCCACTCATAACTAAGTATTATGCAAGTAAAAACGTTGGTCCTTGTTGCCCCCGTTGCTTCTCCTTTGGCGGGGAAGGGCGGACAGCCTTGATACGTCACTTGGCGTTTCCGGTTTGGAAGGCGAGGGCACATTCCTCAGGAGTCTTTGTTTATTGGCGTCATGATGACTTCTAGAGACCGGCCGGCCAGTGAAACTGTAGACCCAAGAAACTTCTTGTACAGTCTTCAAAGAAAGTAAAATATTTTTCAAAGTGCAACATCAAATAAAGCCAGAAACCTACCAGTTTAGTGTACATTTTACCAAATGGAGTTAAAATGTTTGTTATTTACGATCCATAAATGAGGGGCTCACAACCAGAGTGGACCAAGTCCACCAGTGATGAGTTTGTGGATTAATACAATCTCGGATGAAGAAAACATAGATTTATTCATTGCCATAACAAAGTCCATAACTCATTTGTTACTCCACAGAGGGCAGCATTTACTTTGGAAGGTGAAGGTTGGTAAACATGAGCCAGAAACTTTGAGGCAGTATCTCAGAACTATTCCAGATGGACTTGGTCCACTCTGGTTGTGAACCCCTCAAATGTTGATTAAAATTGCAAGATTCCAGCGCCTGTTAAGAACAAGAAAAGCAAGATTAGAGAATTATTATTATTGTACCCTTTTAGCAGAGTGACAATCTCTTCACGGACATGAATTAAAGGGAATCGTAATTTGACAAGAGAGCGCGTCTGGTCGCGAAATCAGGTCGCACGGGTTTGAATCCCGGTTGGGACAAGTTATCTGGTTGAGGTTTTTTCCGAGGTTTTCCCTCAACTTAATATGAGCAAATGCTGGGTAACTATCGGTGCTGGACCCCGGACTCATTTCACTGGCAATTATTACCTTCATTTCATTCAGACGCTAAGTAACCTGAAATGTTGATACAGCGTCGTAAAATAACTACTAAAAATACTAACCTTACGAAGAATGTCTTTACAAACAGTATGCAAGTATGTGGGTGAGTTTCATAAGTACTTCCATTTTCTGCTCTCTATCTTTACGAGTTTCTTGCAATAAAATAATTCCTAACAAAACTTCATTAAGTCTGTGTATGTAATTATAATACTCTACTAAACTTTCAGAACGGCCCCGAGGTTCACTCAGCCTCCTATAAAATTGAGTACCGGGTCTTTCCCGGAGGTAAAAGGCGGTCAGAGCGTGGTGCCGACCACACCACCTCATTCTAGTGCCGAGGTCCTGGAAAGCATGGGGCTCTACCTCCATGCCCCCCAAGTGCCTTCATGGCATGTTACGGGGATACCTTTACCTTTTTTTTTTTACTACTTTACAGAATAATGTGATTCAAAATCACAAGTTCTATTTGGATATAAGTGATATACAACAACGTTAGACGGTTTTACTTTCTCCCTTAGTTACTCAAGTTCGTGAACTGTTTTTTCTGAATAAACCCGTCTGTTGTTGAATTTATTCACTATGTTTACCAATGATCTTCGCACATTGGTATGTACTTTAATTAAATAAAAATACTACATTATGTTCCTTGTGAAATTGTAATTCTAAAATTCTGTTCAGCTCATGAAACATCAAGAAACTTTGACATCCTTTTTTTTTTTATACGTGGTAGAAGAAGAAGAAAGTTGGGAATGGGCAAGTTAAGTAAACAAATAATGAATTAAAGTTTTGTTTCAGTTTCCCTTTTGTAAAATTAAATGAGTGAGTTTATTAACCATTAACAATATGTTGGAAGGCATTAAAACCATAGAACTTTAGTTGTTTCGAGTTTTGATAAAAAATATATTAAAAACTATTCTGTGATACTGGTGAACAGCTATCTGTAAAGAAACTGGATTTTGCAATCAAACTGTGTAGCGCACAGTAACACGTAGGAAAAATTTAATACGGTGTGTTTGTTTTGTTATTTTGCCTTCACACATTATACCGGTATTTTACTTACGTAGAAATGAAGTTGGTTGCTTTAATAACTGCCACAAAGTCTGTACAACTTACAAAAGTACTGAGGTATTTTGTGGTATCGTTTATAATTGTGAATTGAAATTAATTGAACAGTAGTGTAGTTTATGATTGTCCGTATATTAAGAAACTGAAGCCAATACTTACAGAAAAATAGAATGACGCAAATAATGTAGAAAATTTTCCAGACAAACTTGAGTACTTCAAATGTAGTGAAGCTTTTTCTTCAAGACTTAACAACATAAAGTTTTCAGAACATCTCTGTTGCCAGGAAAAATGTTGTGTAATGTGTTGTATAAAATGCGTAATCCTTTGTTATAATTCATCTTAGATGCCGTATCTGTCGGAAAAACATGCTGTATTAAGTACTAGGTTATTTATCGTCGTTGGAATTTACGATAGCGGGATAGTATTTGGCGGTATGAGGCCGAGGATTTGCCATAGATTACTTGACATTCGCCTTGGAGGAAACCCAACAAGGTAATCATCCCAAGCGGGAATCGAACCCACGCCAGAGCGCAGTTCCGGATCAGAAAACAAGTGCCTCTGCCGACTGATCTACGCCATTGGCTTGTTTCATATTTATCTTTAGAACATTTTGTTCAAATACTTCCAAAATTTGGTCAATGAAGGCGAACAGTAGAGACTCGAAAAGGCATTTACATCTTACCAATGCGGTACTTTTCCTGAAAACAGTAAATGAATCTATAATGAGTGCAAATTGGGACAAAATTGTAAATTTCAAAACTGAAAGTGAACAAGTAAAGTATAAAACATTAAATAAAGTGTTTGCAGTGTTAAGTGTGAGTGACTCTCCTACAGAAAGAGTCTTCAGTGGTGTGAAAAAAATCAGAATTCAAGCCTACATAAATACATCAACACAGGATTCACCTCTAATCCAGAAGATCGAGATGACACCGCATGTAGAAGTATATATGCAATAAGAAATTTGCACAAAAGCATCCGATAGATAAGCATTTCTTTCCAAGAAGTGGCAGTTAACTTGTAATTAAATGTAGGCCCAGGCCATGGTTTACATCTCACTTTGCCAGAAGGGGCCGCACACGCAATATGGAGTTGGTAAATTGGCACCTCTTTCCACAACAAAGGTCTAGACGTGAGAGATCTGGTGACCTTGGAGGCCGTGACTGCTGTCCACTTCGTCCAATCCAGTACATACCGAACATGTTATTTAATTTCTCACTAATAATGCTCTGTGACCTTCAGGGCTGGCCCACATCTTTGCAATCGCATCCGTTGAATGTTCATTGGTAGCTGATTTTGACCGACCATTTCGTTTCACATCACGCACCCTAAACAATGTTTTAAAAATACATAGGCCTACTAAACGTCTATACTTTGCTGTGAAGGTTTTGGAATATCTGGATGGATTGCCTGAAACTCATCTACAGCTTCCTTTGTTCTGTGATTGTTCCCACAGAGCATCATTAGCTCCACTTTCTCAAGGAGATGATGGTAATGATGATGATGATGATGATGATAATAATAATAATAATAATAATAATAATAATAATAAATCAGCTTGCTCTTTAACCTAATGATCGTTTCCATTTGGTAGTCCTTTCTAATAGCAAAGTATGACTATGTCAGAGATATCAAAACGCCACTACTGCGTGCTCTCAAGAACCCGCATAACATATCCTTAAGAGCGATGATTGTACTTTGTCTTGCCAAAAAATGAATCTTGTTGGATTTGTATTGCTTGTAGTATGAGCACGTAATAAAGGCGCTTTAACATTCCTAGACTACATGTAATGATCATCCTTCTTCTCCCTCAGGAACTACAGTATCATCAAGGTGTTTTGTGCATTTTCACCAACGCTAGACTCTTGCGCGTGGTTGATCTCCCTTACCGTATAGTCAGAATGATGCATTGCCACCGCAGAATGTTACGTGATACGTACAAGACTAGAAACACCCAGTCCCATAGAAAGGAGATAAATATCTGTCTACACCAGGAATCAAACTATGAGCAACTTGGTTGGGAAGGGCACGCACTATCACTTTGAACCATATCTAGTTGCGGATGTTTGTTACTATAATAACTTCTTTCTTTTATTTTTTCTCTCTGCCTGCCCCCTTTTTTTGCTTTAATAACCTGACTTCTGGCCATCATATATTATGGATTCCTATGTTGTGGAATTTGCACATCTGATCTGTAACTGACGGTATTTCAAGTTACAAATTGTGAAGTTTAGATAGAAGAATATTATATTTTCCTTAGTGCCTAGTTTATTGCTTCATGCTTGTAGTGTCACTTAATTTATATGACCAAACAATTAAGTGTAACATATACTCTGCTGTCTTTCTTCAACCTCTCGTTTACTTCTTACAGGTTCGTTTAACTGTTAGTCTATTAATTATTTTGTTTACTGAAATTTTGGTTATTGGTGAACTTGTTTTTATATCAAATGGATTAAATTTCTCAAAGCTTGAATTGTGTAGTGATCTACTTCTTCTAGTATTTGAGGAGAACATGCTGCGGACAGTTTGCTTTCTCAAAGTTTTTAAAATGTTAAGGTTACAATCCACTAAGGTTAATTAATTGTTTGAGTTGTTAATCATACTTTCATCTAATTGGATGATACTGGAAGGTGGTGCCCGAGGAGCTCTCAGAGCATTGTTCCACTACAAATCCATTAGGAAGAAGCTGGATCCTGTCCACACTTTCATGTGAAATATTATGCTTGTCATGCGTGAGCGCTTCGAGTGACTAGGACCTATCAAACATGTTTACCTGACTCGCACTGTAACTAAAAGCCCTTCACTGGAGCTGCCTATGTTAGTACTAGTTAGTAAGATTTGTCTTTTGCTTATTTTGCTTATTTTTTATGGTGTGTGTAGAATAGTGTGTTGTGTAATGAACCTGAATTTCGTAGCCTCCTATCCTATCCTCACACCACTCTCTGAGCCAGCACAGTTGTAAACTTCACAAGCGTCCTTACCGCCAAATATTTGATGTAATTCCACTTATTCTCAATACGTTTTAAATTTTATGTCAAACTATTTTGCCTTCACGGTCTATATCGACGGTCATCCGAATTCGTTTCTAGCAGGAAAGTAGAGCATTTACAATGGGAGAAGAATGGTGGATTTGAAGTGGACAGACAGAATAAGAAATAAAGTTGTGTTGGAAAGAGTGGGTGAAGAAAGAATGATGTTGAAACTGATCAGAGAAAAATGAATTGGTTGGGTCTCTGGCTGAGAAGAAAATACTTTTGCTTGAAGGATGCACTGGAAGGAATGGTGAACGGGAGAAGAGTTCGGGGCAGAAGAAGATATCAGATGATAGACAACATTAAGATATATGGATCATATGCGGAGACTAAGAGGAAGGCAGAAAATAGGAAATATTGAAGAATTCTGGGTTTTCAGTGAAAGTTCTTATGTGTATGCAGTATGTATGTATGTATTTATGTTTCTTTTGATCTATCAAGAGAAAAGAGAGAAAATTATATCTAATAATAATTAAACACAGGAGCCTAATTTTTGTCATGCTAGTCTTTATATTCGAGGTTCTGGAATTCAGACCCTGCCCAGGGCGATGGATTTTAAAGGGAGGTAATCAATCCTTAACAAGTTTTCTTCTAGGACATGGTTGGCGGGGATTTACTGGTTCGCGAACCGGAAGTGCTTCGAAACTTGCCTCCAACGCCGGGAGATGGGGCTGTGATTTACAGAGACGGTCTGTTCGTGTAAGTCGTTCTATACCGTACAGATCAACCGTCTGAAGCAACCGGGTATAAGTGAACTTTAGTTACTTTTGAAAAAAAAAATATTGAAAATGTTTAAACTTTCGTTAATTCTGTGAAGTTTTAGTTTTAATTGAAATAAAATATATATATTTCTGCACAGATAGAAGAGAAGGTCCAAATATGGCTGCCAGTTTCATTTTGTGTAATTTTTCGAAATCAGTGCAGGAATAAAGCAGAAAATTACTTGCAAGTATATTCCTTAATACTAAACCTAAAACAAATTAATATAATTAGCAGTTTTAAGACAGAAAAAATATTTTACTGAATTTGCAAAATTCATAATTTTAGTGGAGTGGTCCAAATATATTTTTTAAATACTTCTGAAATGTTGGGAATTAAAGTAAGTAATTATTATATTGTTTCGCATCGGTTAAATGAGATTTAAGTGTTACTAAACTGTAAGATTACATTCGTACTGTGTAATCGATTCAAAAAAATTCAAACGGAGGAAGAAAATATTGTTCATCATTCAAACAGCACAACTTATTTACAAATGTGACACATGTACTCCTCTTTGTCTCCGCCTGTACAGCCACTGTGTTCCCACATCAACACATAAAACATCTTATCTACAGTTCACCGACAGTGTCATCGGAAAACTTTCCTTCACAGAACATGCATGCTGTATCTTCATCGTCCCTCGTTTTGTTTTGCCTACAGGATAATCAAGATCACTAATACCACTCTCGACAAGTTCCATAGGCATACCTACATTGGACTCAGAATCAAAATGCTCTTGTTGGAATTTCATTGCATCTCTCCCTTGTGATTTTGCTTTCCCTTTTCCTTTTCCTTTGTTCTTCTTTCTTTTAAGACCCACTTGTCTATTTCCTCCAGCTTCTACTTCATCCTGATTTAAACACCTCTTTGTAGACTGAAGTCTGGGAGTAGTTTTATGCATGATTCTGAAAGTCCAGATTTGTATGGGGATCCAGTTATAAGGCAAGAACCCGCATTCTTTGCCCCACTTGCCTTGCCTTCTTTGATGCCACAGGAAGCGGTGATATATCAAAAGGACTCACTAGAGTAGCTGTTGATGGTCCAGGAAGTTGACTGGGTGTCCCGGGCTGATCTGACTTGTCAACAGGAGGTGAGATAGAAGCTAGCTCTTGCGACGAAGTCGATGGCTGCGATACAGATTGTTGTAGAGATGCTGATATGTTGCCTTCTTTACTGCACGTCTTCCTTGATTCCGCTACAGCTGCTAGGAAGTCTGCCTCAGAAAATATGTTCCTGTTTGGTGCACATATTCCTGTCTCCTTGAAACCATTGACGGCAATTTCCCCAGTCTGAACGTTCACATATGCCTTTCCAAAGAGTTCCATAATGTCGTTGGTTGTGACAGATCTTTGGGTTTTACGCAGCCACAACCTTATTTCCTCACTGTAATAATTCTTCAAAGGACCCATGAATGTTTTGTCAAGGGGGTGCGTTTTATGTCTTCAATGAGGCGGAAAGGAAATTATTGTGATATGATCAGCTCGTGCCATATCAATCACATCCAAATTTCGAACTTGATTGTAATGGCCATCCGGTATAAGGAATACTGGAGATTCTTCTTTTGGTGCAACTTTCTCAATGAAGTGGATGAGTCACTGTGTAAAAATATTACTTTGTTCCCACGCAGATGTGTGGGCAAAACCAATGGATCCCGCTGGACTTCCTCTCATGGGCTGATCTGATATGTTCTTCCGGGGAAAATCACTGGTGGTGGTACAAGGTGCCCACTGGCACTCATACAGGCAATGACGGTGATTGTAGCACCCCTTTCCGCTGAAGTCAACGCTCCTACGTGCCTCTTTCCTTTTCTTCCATTGTAGTGCATTTTGTTTTGCACTATTGTCAGGCCTGTTTCGTCCACGTTGTAAACCTTATCCTCCGGATAATTGTGTTTATTGTAGGATTCTAACAAAAGGTCAAATCATTTTGTACATTCTCCGTATAAAACCCTAATGTTCGGGCAAATGAGGTGCTGCATGGTTTCCGTATGGCGTTGAAAAAGGATTTACCCAAGACCTTTCTGCTTCATCTGATACGAAAGGGTGAGACAGATTGTTCTTTAACGCAATCTGAAAAGCCATTCTCCTCAGATCACCAAGAGTGCACCCAAAAACTCTTTCTTCCATAGCAAGTAGGCTAGATAAGCTACAAGAAGCTTCTCCAGTTCCTCTCCAAGAAAGGGCTTTCGTCCTAATTTTGTTCTCGCAGCATCGCAGGAGTGACTAGTGTCTTCTTAGACAACGTTTGTAACGTTGTGCGAAGAACATGGAAATATTTCGATGCTTTTAGAGTTACCATCTTCCCCTCCCTCACTGCAACTATTGCTTTGTCTATGTCTCTGCTTCCTATAATTTTCTAGCATCTTTTGGTACATATTTCGGTTTTGATCGTGGCATCCTGAAAATTCAAACCTTTTTGTCGGCTAAAAAATGTGGTCTGAATATGGGCTACTAGCCCGTATTCGGTCCATACAAAGTAGCCCATAATTAGACCATCGTGCTACTAAATTATATATATATATATGTATATATATATATATATATATATATATATATATATATATACGTTGTTGGTAGTAAACGAAATTTGCATCGCTGTACGAAGTCCTCTCTATATACTATACAATTGATGTAACAGAATATTCGTAAGTTATTTAGAATAGTAGCAAAAAATTATAAAGACTTACTGGTGAATATTCTAATAGCAACCGGAATCACAAGCAACACTTTAACACAATCTACACTCTTTCTCTTGTCTAGCGGACTGGATTCGGCAACAACCCCCTCTCTGTGACCTTCAGAGGAACCAATTCCCATATTCACCTTTAGAATGCATCATCATACAGCGTCGAAAACCACCCTAGCCCGTTTTTAGACCATATCCCAGCCTTGGACCTTCTCTATTAATTCGAACTGAAAATTGAGAACAAAAGCATTTTCCAGCTTTTTTAAATAAGCTCGGTCCGAAAGACTGAGACGTCTGACAATACTATGCCTGGACTGTTTAATTTTTTTTTTTAATCATGTAGGCATTCCGAACATTTCTTCAGCTGCTTTCACCATAGAAGTTTTAATGTCTTCTCCGTCAATTGTTTTAGATATGACCATGCATGCCTTTTTTTTCTCTTATACGGAGGAGGGACTCGAAGGCTTGCACTCCAGCCTGAAGCTTATTGTGTTTAGTTACCACTCTATTCTGTGAATGATTGGGTAGCCAAACGGTCGCGCTCTTGTGCAAGTACAGCGCACCGCACCATGAACTTATCCGGGCTAAGGTATGGATGATGATGATGATGATGATAAGTGAATTATTGATGGCGAAATGAATCTAACGCGGTGGACCATGCATGCCTTACGAGAGCCTGAGCGATGTCAAAAGATAAAATGCAATACTCGTAATGTTCATGTGATCTTCGTGGTTGGTCACGTAATGTGTTTGTGAATTGCCTTTGTGGACACCCATTAATATTTTTTTGAACATAAAAGGCAAAGAACATTTTCTCCTTTGACACCATAGAAAAGCAGCTCTTCTTCTCATTCATCATGAAGTTTGTGTTTAAATGATTATTATTCCCTCGTATTGTCTTGAAAGCGCTATGACAATAATTAACTCTAATTGATTGGGTCAAGTGCAAAGGAGTACAAGTGTCATTTCAAAAAAAAATCGTAAGTGCATCCAAGGTAAGCTAAAGCATAAGCAATTTTAGTGGCAAAGGGATGTATCTTTTAATCAGGTCACACATTAAAATTAATTGCATATAGAGTGTTAGTTGAGAGGCCGGAGGAATAAAGAACTTTGGAGAGGCCAAGACATAGATGGGAGGATAATATTAAAATGGATTTGAGGGAGGTGTGATATGATGCTAGGGGCTGGATTAATCTTGCTCAAGATAGGGAACGTTGCCGGGCTTATGTGAGAGCGGCAATGAATCTCGGGGTTCTCTAAAAGCTAAGTTGTTAGTACACATTAAAATTAAAACTTCACGAAATTTACGAAAGTTTAAACATTTCCAATCATACTTTGCCAAAACTAACTAAAGTACTCTTATACCCCTTTGCTTTTGACTGCTACAATTGTTTTTAATTTGTACGGTATAGAACGAGTGATACGTAGAGATCGGCACTGTAGATCACAGCCCCATCTCTCGGCGTTGGAGGGAAGTTTCGAAGCAATTTAGGTTCGCGAACCACTGAATACCCATCCAAGGTCTAGGAGATAAGTAAAGCAGTAGGTCCCGCATCGTAGATTTATGGCAGGTAAAATCACCGTTTTCGTGGTAGGGACGTTGGGGCAAAATTAGTTGGAAATGTTTCGTTCAATTTAAATTTAGACTTAAATAAACTTCTTAATTGAAAACAGCGGTGAATAAACTTCTATTACTACTACTATCACCATTACTACTGTGATCATCACCACCACCACTGCTGCTGCTACTACTACTACTACTACTACTACTACTACTACTACTACTACTACTACTATGTATTGCCACTACAATCACTACTATTATTACTACTACCACCACCCCTACCACTACCACCGCTACTAATGTCACTACTACTACTACTACCTCCAATGCCCTTTCTTCTCGATGTAGGATAGTTCTCGGACAAATAACCGACCTGTTGAGGAGAACGAGGAAAATACAGGCCTACTACAAAAGAAATGGACAAGTTTGAAGTCCTGTAAAACAAACTATTCATGGTACCTGGAAGCACTTTGCACTGTTTTGTAGGGGAAGTCTTGAAGTTTAGTTTATGAAGTCACAATAGTTCAATTGTGTAATCCCTTTGTCAGACGACACATGTCAAGACGATAATCAAGTTCATTCCAAACCCGATGTAACTTAGCCGCTAGTTTATGAAGTCACAATAGTTCAATGTGTGATCCTTCGTCAGACGACACACATCAAGACGATAATGAAGTTCATTCCAAACCCGATGTAACTTAGCTACATCACACTTGCCACAGCACTTCTGATACGTTCTTTCATTTCATCTAAATAATGCGGAAGTAAGGGACTAAAACTCTGTCGTTGACAGATCCGTAAAGGAAAAAGTCACACGTCCTGAGATCGGGACTCCTTGGTGGCCAACGTGCAAGAGCATTATTGTTGTCCTTAGCTCGGCCAATACAACGCTGTGGTAGAATTTCATTTCAGATAGTCTAACATCTGTGTGTCAGTGGGGCGGTGCTCCATCTTGTTGGAAGATAAGTTCAACTTTCTCTTCTGATACGGGCGGTTTCCCGGGCTCTTTTCTTTGCACAAACAGCTTGTTGTCTCAAATTTTCTGTGCCATTCATATATTGACTGTCTAGTCGGTGGTGGTTTTTGGAAAAGTGTTCTAAAATGTCGTTGGAGAACAGTTACAGAATTTGTTTTAGGAAATTGTAGCACAGAATATGCTTTTTCCACAGAATTCGCCATTTCGGCTATTTCTGCTTCTACAACAACAATCACAAATGGGATTAGCAACTGCAGCACTACCATGCAATTTTTCAGAGTTTCTTAACATAGTACCGCAAAACGTATGTTGATATCACACATAGTTGTTGTTTTTTAAGACTTCAGACTTTTCTATTTCTTTTGTAGTAGCCCTGTATATGTGAAACTATTATGCATACTAGTACTATTAGTATTACAATAGGGCTTACTACTAATTCAATCATCATCATCATCATCAAATTTTGGGCCCTTTGTGAAATGTTAACGTCTTCACAAGAGAAGAAATCAATCAGCTGATTCCTTACATCAGAATTCAGGAGGATGTAGGCTAAGTCGAAAATCTCCATCTTGAGATATGGCGTCATGAATGTTCCCATTTTCACACAGTTTTATTAAGCTTCCTTTGAATATCAAAATAGAAAATATATACGTAACTCTGCAGCCCTTTAATTCGGGAGTACCAACATCAAAACAAGCATAAAATTGTATGTATATATATGTGTGTGTGTATATATATATATATATATATATATATATATATATATATATATATATGAATGAAACATGATCAACGATTGTTTGTTTTGATGCTTGCTTACTTTTGCCTTCTGACGCAAGATTCTCTGACCATGTGAAACCGTCCAAGTCCATCTCTTAAAACGACATAGGAAATAGACTGCAGTAAGCAATTCATAGAGGGATATATAGGATATCTCTGCTACCCTGGTAGGTATCGTACCCGGATCCGTTGGGTTTGTAGCCAGGTACTCCTCCACTTAGCCATAGCGGAGAACCATTTTGCAATTTTCCTATTGAATTATCAAAAGTTTTATGTGATTTACGAATTTCTGCTTAGATCTGGATTCTACTCGACTGGATAGAGAGATTTTTCAGATGCTCGATATCAAAGAACAGCCGAAAGTTTTTTTTTTTTAATTTAATGTGTTGAGTATATGACTTGTGCAGTACCAGTACTGATCTAGAACGAACGAGGCTTTTGTAGCAGACACAGTTCATGTTTGTTTCATATAATTAGTATCCCCATGCGTACACCAACAGGGAGCTTTCTGGGTGGAGTTTGTAACTTCAAATTTGCAAACACGAAACTTGGGAGGATTGAAGTGTCAAGTTTTAAATTTATATGCATGAGAACTGACACGTGAAAACGTGAGAGATTCACCAATTTTTTTGCCTTCCTTTTCCACTCTTAATTTTATGCAGAGTTTGCCTTGGTTTCCTACCCAAGGACCTAAGTAGGCCTACTAAGGTGTTTACCCATATACTGTATTGAAATAATTTGCGATTTCTGTGTCAAATTTCGAATAAAGAAAGCCTGTGTTCGAACTTTCCTACATAGCTACATTTACGATGCTAACGGATATAGTGTGTTATCTTCATTTCAGAATTAAAATTTCTTTAGAAGTTTGGTGTTACTTGGAATGATAATGTTCTAATAATCTCTTGCAAATTTTTTGATTTCGCTTTATTTTCCCCATAGTCACTCAAAGGCTTTCCTCGTGTCCCACGCTATGGAAATTGTTGCATAAATATAGACTATTATTACTAAGTAGTTGAGGCAAATATGTCCAGTGTTCAATACTGTCAATGATTGGCATATGATTCATTTTCCAGTTTCGGATCAGCTACTTGGATTGGACGCGAAACAAAAGTAAACAGGATAAAGCTAAAATTTAATGAACGTGAAAAGTGAAATAAGAACATTGTCTGTTTATGGACACAGTTAAGAGAAGATGAGTAGTAGTTGCTAAGGAAATTTGTGAGCTGTTTAGGATGATTAAGGAGGAAAGGGCTATATGTTGAAGAATGATTAGTATGGACGATTGTGAAGGGAAAACATTATATGCCTAAACATACGTCCTATTTTCAGTGATTTCTGAGAAACAGCTATTTGAAAATAACACATGAATCTCGTTTTCTTCCTCCGCATAATTGCTCACATTGATATAGACACAATAAAAACATTAGATCGTACTATTGCCTTTGTCGTGTTGGACACTTGCATATGAGCATGTTATTTGCGCATGAAGGGGTGGAGGGATGAGTCTTCTTTCTGGCTCGCCGACTGTGTCTGTGTCTGTCAGGTTATAGCAGTTTACTAAGTACGAGTACATTCTGTGTATTGAAGTTACAATGTCACGACCTTTACACTCTCAGAGTATGCGAACGTGATGTCATTTCTTGGCCATCGAGATCACCCGATCTTATACCATTAGATGATTATTGTTTCTGGTGTTGGCTAAAGAGTGAAGTGCATCTAGGTTGGCGGTAGCATTTCTGAACATATTATGTTAAGATAAATTGATATTTGAACACAATACACAGATAACGATATCTTAATTTACTATTAGACTACCTGCGCTGTTCCCATTTCATGATTTCGTTGGGTTTCTTCAAAGCCGTTGGGAATAAGATGTGTTTATATAATGTTTTTTTAAAGTATGGCCTTTTCGTCCTGAATCACCCTGTATAGTGAAATAACCAAAGTAATAAGTAGTCTTGGAAGTGTTCTGAAACATGGTTATCATGAAGTAGCCAGAAGGAAGGTAGGCAGGATCACATCGAAGCCCTCCAGAGGACGACGTTCTGCTTATTAGCGTAATATTATGTAATTGAGGTAACAAAAATAATAATGCAGACAGTATTATTATTTAAGCACAATTTTCTAACCCTTGAGAAGCATTATAGATTCGATATATATTTTTTGTATAATTTTTATTTAATTAAATGTTTCAATAGAAAAAATTCAATATAGGCTATTAGAGGGAATGAAATTAGTTTTTGCTTCGCTATATTTTCTGTTAATAAATTATTTGCATTCTCCTGAAAAAAAAAATATATAGGCCTATATATTTTTAATTTATTAATTTAGGGGGAAAAAGTATAGGCCTAACTATCCTCTACATGAAAATGATATGCTGCACTGTGACCTACGGCATAATTTGTGCTATAATTACTGCAGTTATGTTTTTCCTTTACCTTGGATGTTAATAATTTAAACTTCATTATCTTCATAGCTGAGATTAGGCAGTGACGCCCGTTCCGTATTCACAAGGTTTCAGTTCCTAAATAGACTTTTGTTCCTGAATCATTATTTCTATCATATCATTATCTACTCATCGTTGCTTCCGAATATTAAACGTGAATTTAATTACAATAACTGTAGCGCCTCATTTGAGTGTCACTCTTGTCAGATTCAGTCCACTTCGGGCAGGTGTAGAACGTGATGCTGATGTTGCGATCCGAGGCCCAGTAACTGCTCAGTCTCTGTCTCTTTCTGGAAGATTGTCGGAATTTGCTAGGCGAGATTTTTGAGTGACGTTGAACGAAATTGTACCGGAAATTCCTGCCACCTGTTGGCGGTTGCTGCAGATACTCACCTGCGCTGGGCCGTGAATCCTTATCTGAACGTGAGAGCAGGTGCATTCCGTGGCCTGTAACACTCATCTCGGACTACTCAGACCCTGAATCATCTCTAAATCTGCTGGCTCACGCACCCGCCCGCTCATCGACTGACTAGTTATTGCCGGTTTATTATACCCATGATGATTATGATGATGGTGATGATGATGGTATAAGCAGATTCTTACGAGTTAAATGAAATAGTCCTTAGCTGAGATTCAACAAATAATTAAGGTTTGATTAATAATCATCTGCCTCCAAGATACAGAGCCGTTCGTCTACCCTCCTGGATGATTATGAACCAACAGTAGACACTCGCAAATAATTTGACTTCGCTGATCATTTGGCCATTAAGACGTAAGACTTTGGTAACTGTGACATACGACAAATAGGACTCGCCCAGTTGGTGTGGGGAAAGGATAAAATAAATATCCTAACTGCCGGAAAGTGACGTTGAGTCCACGGAATACAGTATATTACTAGAACCACTGCGGACTAGCCTACTACATTATTATTAACATCATAATCATATATTATCATCATCTACTACTACTACTACTACTACTACTACTACTACTACTACTACTACTACTAGTCGACTAAGGCGCTTGCCTGTCGATCCGGAGTTGCGTTCGGGCGCGGGTTCGATTCCCGATTGGGATGATTACCTGGTTGGGTTTTTCCGAGGTTCTCCCCAACCATAAGGCAAATGTCAAGTATCTATGGCGAATCCTCGGTCTCATCTCGCTATCACCAAACCCATCGACGCTAAATAACCTCGTAGTCGATACAGCGTCGTTAAATAATCAAAACTACTACTACTACTACTACTACTACTACTACTACTACTACTACTACTACTACTACTACAGATAACCATAGTCATAGTCACCACCATTACCTTTTCATTGCGTCACCGTTACCACCACCACCACCACCACCACCACCACCACCACCACCGTTGTCAACGTCATTTTTCAACTGTTAACTTTTCTCTACTTCATACTCTGCTGAGGTTATGTGCTTTTAACAAGGGGGAGTAAGGGAGTTGTAGTTGGCGAGAATCCTGGTCAAATGGTCAACACGATTGAGGTGAGTTTAGTACAGAAGAAATTTTATTGAGTTATTTACAGAGAGAAATATGTGACTGGAGCCGTTTCAAAAATCACTTTAGATATATTATTTAATCATCACGAAACTTTACAGTTACATATAAAAACTCCACAAGTTCTTTTTTTTTTTTTTTACATGTCAAAAGTGTCTGATATATACCACTCTAGTGACTCTACAGACATCACTGTAATCAAGTTCGTTCCACACTCGATGCAGCATGTCCGTGTCAATTTGAGTAGGTCCACTAAAAGCATTGGTGATGCGATCCCGCAGTTCTGGCAACTTAGCCGGTAATGACGGCACAAGCACCGGATCTTCTACATACACGCATACAAAAGAGTCAAAAGGGGTTAAGTCAGGGGAGCACGGAGGACATGATGGCAATTCGTGACCAATACCTATTCCTGACACGACCGATCCATCGGTTGCGCTGTCTGATGTTTAAGAAGTCACGAACGGCGAGGTGATAATGAGGCGGAGCACCATCCTGTTGAAAGATGAAGTCCACACTGTCGGTTCCCAGCTGTGGCACGAGCCATTTTTCAAGCATATCCAGATAGCTAAATGTTTACTGTAATGGAGTTTTCGATCAAGAAAATGTCGCCGTAAACTTTAAAATTTGAGACCGCACAGAAAACAATGAGTTTTGAAGAGTCACGAACGTGCTGCACGTAAGAACGGGGATTTTCGATTCGTATATTGTGCCTGTTCACTTTGTGCTCAGAAAAAAAATACTGCTTCACTGAAAAACAAGTTTATCATAGAACTCATCCTCTTCCAAAGCTCTTGAAATCGAGTACAAAATTCTAAGCGACACACTTGGTCTTTGGGCAAAAAAATAAGATGAGGATATTATCTTAAATACTTTACAGTATATTTAATATAAGAACAAGCAATATTATCAGAATAAAATTGGATCAAACAGATTAAAGGTACAGTATTAAAAGCTACATTAAGTAGGCTTGATAATACACTATCTACACATTTAATAAAAATGGAAAAGTCTGTACTCGAACTTTGTACATTTAGAATGGTATCGTACCACTTATTTGCTGCTGCTATCTGAACCCACATTGCTATGGTGAAATTTTGTTGTTGAGCGTACGTCATAAAACTGCATGAATTTGACTTTTGAGAACATTTTATGACTTAAAATTAAACCACACCGTGACAATCTAGAACTGAGCTCAGGAAATCGGACTAACTCCAGTACACCAAGCTGTGGTTGCTGAAAGGTGATTGAACAGGTTTCAGAACTACCCGCCCGAGGCGTGCGTGCCACCGATTGAGAATCGCGATGTGCCTTATTATTTTTTTTTTTCGCATATGTAATGGATTATGGAGGGTAGTGATCTTGGTGTAAAGTGGTGCGAAGATCAGGCTCAACTCCGTTCATTTTGCAGGAATGTTTTAAGACGTAAGTAACCGAGCTATTTAAATATAGTTTTACACATTAAGACATTAAGTATTTTGTATTCTAATTTGTTTTTCTGTCTGCGTATGAAGAGTTAATTTCACAGTTAATTATTGATCTCAGATGTAGTATATTTTCAATAATTATTGGCCTTAAAATTATTATAATCTATGTAGCTTAAAATTAATCATTTACGCCTTAGGCTTCAAAGAAACTTATCATTTTAATCTTATAATTAGAAGAAAACGTATGCGAGGAACTAAGATAGTGGTAGATAACTGCATAGAATAACAATATATCTGTTCATGTACATATAGGGGAAATATGTGACAAAGGCTAATGATTTGACAATTTCATGTGGTAACTTTATTTATGATGTGAAAGTGGGATTTGGATATTACGAGAAGCTGAGAAACTTATAAAGAGAGTTGAGACATTCAAAACTAGATTTCTGAGATTTGTAATGGGGGTAAACTTTGAAGTTGAATAGAATGGGGTCATAAAACAGGGTTAACCATAGCGAGAAGGATGGTATAATTTCATTTCATTTCATTTCATTTCATGTTCTGCCCAAGGGCAGGTCTTTCACTGCAAACCCAGCTTTTTTCAGTCGTTCTTATTTTCTGCCTTCCTCTTTGTTTCCTCATATGATCCATATATCTTAATGTCGTCTGTCATCTGATATCTTCTTCTACCCCGAACTCTACTCCCGTTCACTATTCCTTCCAGTGCATCTTTCAGTAGGCAGTTTCTTCTCAGCCAGTGACCCAACCAATTCATTTTTTCTCTGCCTGATCAGTTTCAGCATCATTCTTTCTTCACCCACTCTTTTCAACACAACTTCATTTCTTATTCTGTCTGTCCATTTCACACTTTCCATTCTTCTCCATATCCACATTTTAAATGCTTCTATTCGCTTCTCTTCACTTCGTCGTAATGTCCATGTTTCTGCCACATACAATGCCACACTCCATACAAAGCATTTCACTAGTCTCTTCCTTAGTTCTTTTTCCAGAGGTCCATAGAAGATGCTCCTTTTTCTATTAAAAGCTCCCTTGGCCATTGCTATCCTCCTCCTGACTTCCTGGCAGCAGCTCATGTTATTGCTTATAGTACACCCTAAGTATTTGAAGCTGTCCACTTGCTCTTCTGCATCATTTTTTTTTTTCCTGTGACATGCTCTTAGTCTTATTTGCATTTATCTTATCTACTCACAGTTGTCATTTACCTCCAGTAGCATATCCTTTAGTATCATTTCCTCTTCTGTTAATAACGCCATATCATCAGTAAATCATATGCACTTTATTCTTTTTCCTCCTACCGTCACTCCTGCCATGTTCTGAAAACAGTTCTTTACTAAATCCTCTAAGTAGAAGTTGAACAGGGTAGGTGATAAAGGGCATTATCCTTGACGTAGGGGTGAGCCGGGTAGTATGGGACATCGGGTAATATCGGACAGTGAGTTTCTTTCATCTACCACACGATGATAGTATTATACCTGATTGACATGGTTACGTTTCTGTGATGTCGCATGGAGAAACGTAACCATGTCATTCACGTACTACCATATGGTGGCAGATGAAAGAAACGCACTTTCCGATATTACCCGATGTCCGATACTACTCGACTCTCCCAGTTTCACTTCCTTCTGACATTTCTTCTCCTATCCTGACTTTCACGCGTTGATTACTGAACAGTCTTCTCTCTATACTCTTTATACTCGAATAATTGAAAATAAGTGATAACCTCACTTTGAAACAGTGGTCCATGATCATCTTGTTTTGGGAGTAAATTTGCATGAAGCCATAATATGAAGACTGGATTTTGAATGGCTTGGGCGAAGCTGATGATAATTTTATTATTACTGATAGGATCCTTGATAGCTTCCAAGACTAATCATTGCTTTGGTATAAAGAAATGATGTCCCTTTGCCGTATAAGATAACTATGTAAGATATTATTTGGGTTTATTTTCCTGGATATTTTATCCTTCCAGTGCTCGACTTTTGCCCTTTTCTGCAACTTCAACTTAAAAAAGCTGCACTTGTTGGAGTTCCATGACTGAAGTTAGCACGACGCCAGGCATTCATCTGAAACAGCACAGATCATAAAATTCAAAACAACTACATTCGAATGGGCAATCGTAGCCTAGCCTTTACGCAACGCCATAATTGTTTCCAAACCATTATCTACGTACATTGCGGCCAGCATATTTGAATTACTTTTTCTAATTACGATTCACATGATAGTTTAATGGCTTTGCGCGATTATTACAGTAAATACTTAGGTAATGACAGCTTAGCCCTGACATCACACTGGACGCAGCTCTTTGATATACAGTATACAATTTTAAACTTAGAAAGGAAATATGTTTACAACTTTCAGAATAGCGTGTCAGGTTCCCAAGATCATGAAACTTTATTGTTTTCTGTAAAGGCGTTTTCTAGGAAAGTTTCCCCAATACGTTACGTCCGGAAGAATGTAAACAAAAATGCAGTTAGCGCGTTTCATGTTGCATTATCTCCAATCTGTGTTCATTTCTCAGAAGAATTGTTCAGGGTTTATTGCACTGTTTCGTGACGTATAGAAGTTCTATTGCAGATCCCCCTCCCTCTCTCCTAGAAGGTGCTTGCTTCTCTTTTAGGGGTTAGTAAGAGTTGAGACGTCCTTACTTAACATACTATTCCTAACTGTATAGATAATTACGGAGAGGGATGCAGTTTTTTTTTTTTTTTTTTTTTTTTTTTTTTTTTTTTTTTTTTTTTTTTTAAGAATCACTGTCTACTCATAAAGTAAACGAATCGCTTTCTTTTAATTGGTTCGAACTCTGGATTTTCTCAACACGATACTATTTCGACAAACTCACTCACCGGTTCGATAAATTAATTAAATTAAATTGTTTTATTTAACGACGCTCGCAACTGCCGAGGTTATATCGACGTCGCCAGTGTGGCGGAATTTTATCTCGCACAAGTTCTTTTATATGCCAGTAAATCCACCGACGTGAGCCTGTCGCATCCAAACACATTTAAATACCATCGACCTGGATCGGGTCGAACCCGCAATCTCGGGCACAGATGGCCAGCACTATACTCACTGCGCCACCCAGTTTGACCCAGTTGGATGTTGTAGACAGGTTTTGACATATAACTTGCGAGAAAAACTGCTTATATTTTCTCATGCCTTCTGTAGACGAATTTTCGTGTCATTTTCTTTTCAAACCGAAATTAGCTTGTCATCAAATAGGCATTTTACGAAATACGATGTTTCACAAAGCTTGAATTTCAAGTTTAAGTCCTGTTCTGTTCAGAAGCTCTTGGCAGATTTGAGACTTGGAATTTCAAAAGATGATGGAATACAAAGAGAGGGGAAGAAATATAATGTAGTTAAATTTATTGGAGTGGAAGTGGTATAAATTTGCAGATTGAAGGCGGTAATAGAATATGCTAAAATAAAATAAAAACTGTTACGCTATTTGTAATTAATTGGAAGATGAGACTGAAAGTCTGCTTAGTTTGGCAACAGCGCGTCGCCGGCTGATTTGTGAAAACCGAGTTCCGTCCCTGGCATTGCAGCAGGGTTGCAAGACTTCCTAACGACAGGAAATAACGATATGTGTTAATATATTTATTTAAGTAACGATAAAATCGTCCAGTTTATTTGATAACTGCAAAGGGATAAATTATTCCTTATCAGTTTCCGTAATTACGAAAGCAGAAATCTGAATCGCCTGCTTATAGAGTAAAACAGTGTTTAAATTTAGAGGAAAAGTTTTTTTTTTTCTGAGAAAAATATTCATTTGGGACTGATAAGGTTCTGTGAAACTGAAGGTGTAGAGGCCGTTGGAGTTCTCCTCATCTTGAAGATACTCTTTCATATCGTGGTAGAATTTTCAAATGGCCCGGTTTTTTGTCTCTCATTGTATTAAATCCGTGGCGCGACAGCCCCTGGAGAGCGAAAGCCGATCAACCAACTGCTAGCCTCACGTCCAAATGCTTCGGCAGAGGTGAACGAACAACCACCAATACGGAGATAACATGTGGTCAGAACTACGATTTCCCCAGTCGCTATATCTGGCTTAGGACACCGTATTTTGCTACTCACTGTAGTTCTTCAAATTCATCACGAAGCTAGGTAGGTACCGGTTCAATACATAGGTCGAAATTTCGAAGGAAATTCCTGCCCCCATGAGAACTCGTGGTGCTAGTCCAATGAATGATGCCTTAGGCCCACGGAACTACGGTGCGAAATTCCTATTTCATTACACTATGTTGTTTTCCATTTACACTATGTAGCCCAACATAATTTGTATCTTTAGAGAAGTAAGATAAACTGTTTCTGCTTCATTATATATGCAGGGATTCCAAATGTGATTTTTGCGGTTTGAATTCCTATTGAAGTTTGCCATTGTTCCACCACAACGGAAAAATTGATTTTAATGCTAATATACTTGTGTTACATTTTAATAAATTTAAGCAACTTTAATTAATGTAAGTCATTTATTGTCTATTTTTAAAACACTAGTTTTGTCATGGAAGATGACAAATGCTTTTATAATGATGTTACTTGCCTGGTGAACGAATTAGATAGCAATCGTGATCAGAGAGAGTGACGACTGCTAGATGACTAGTCAGAATTAAGTTTAAAAGCATTTTTGCTTCACTGCATTACATTCCCTTCAATCCCCATTACTTCACGGAACAGGATTCTGTGCATGCTGTAAATAGGATAGGCTACATACGTATACATCCGAACGATGCGAGATAAATCTATCGCGTCGGGTTTGAACCCGTGAATCTTGGATTAAATTTCAAGTATGGTCACCAGTAGACAGCCGAGGAAATACTGTATGTGCAATATTTTGAACAATAACATAAATATCAATAAATAGATATTAGTGGCCTACAAGGACATGCAAGGAGATTCACTATGTTAGGAGAAAATTCACAAACGATTAGGGAAAATACGAGAATTTTACTTGAAGCAAGTAAAGCGATAGGTTTGGAAGTAAATCCCGAAAAGACAAAGTATATGATTATGTCGCGTGACCAGAATATTGTACGAAATGGAAACATAAAAATTGAAGATTTATCCTTCGAAGAGGTGGAAAAATTCAAATATCTTGGAGCAACAGTAACAAATATAAATGGCACTCGGGAGGAAATAAAACACAGAAATAATATGGGAAATGCGTGTTGTTGTTCGGTTGAGAAGCTTTTGTTATCTAGTCTGCTGTCACAAAAACTGAAAGTTAGATTTTATAAAACAGTTGGTACCGGTTGTTCTGTATGGTTGTGAAACTTGGACTCTCACTTTGAAAGAGGAACAGAGATTAAGGGTGTTTGAGAATAAGATTCTTAGGAATATTTGGGGCTGAGAGGGATGAAATTACAGAGAATGGATAAAGTTTTACAACGCAGAACTGCACATATTGTTTTCTTCACCTGACATAATTAGGAACATTAAATGCAGACGTTTGAGATGGACAGGGCATGTAGCACGCATGAGCGAATCCAGAAATGCATATAGTGTGTTAGTTGGGAGACCGGAGGGAAAAAGACCTTCGGGGAGGCCGAGACGTAGATGGGAGGGTAATATTAAAATGGATTTGAGGGAGGTGGGATATGATAACAGAGAATGGATTAATCTTCCACAGGATAGGGATCAATGGCGGGCTTATGTGAGGGCGGCAATGAACCTGCGGATTCCTTAAAAGCCATTTGTAAATAAGCCCTTCAATGTTCGAACATCAGAAACTTTCTTCTTATTTCATAGGAAAAACTAATCACAAGATGTGCTAAAATCCTTAGCGGTTAAAACATGAAGGGATGGGTGTGGACAGTGAATATTTTTTTGTAGGAAAGTGAAAGAAACACGACAAGATTCATTCTGGAGAGCGAATATCGAATTATACGTGTAAGACAGACGGAATCTTAATTTGATTTAATGTTTTCTTAATTAGTATAAAACTATTGCGATTCGTGTCTAATGGATCTAGTTGTTTAGAGCGCAGACCAAGCTAACATATGCACAGCGTTATGACTCCAATCCTGAAATGAATGGATGATCGCACGCTCCCGCTTCCTTCCAGACCACTTTTACACACATTTCAGATTGACATTTTTGATTTGACGGAAAACGTCGCCTACAGTTGAGTCCAATTTAATTTGAACTTAATTTTAATTAAACTTGTGTTACAAATAAAAATCACCCTACACCTACACATATCGAAAATATACATTCGTAATCTTTAGATTCGAATGACAAATTAAAATTAAACGGAAACTCTTCTGGATACAGTGCATGCTTTGTTGTCGCTATTATGTTTATGCTTACGAAACATTGTTGCACTAAAGACGTTAATTCTTTTCTCATGATCCGTTCCAGATCTGGCATATGGCAGCAAGTCTTTTCCTTCTTGGTGAAGTTTATTGTGGGGAAGCATGTAGTTCGCGGTGATTGACCCAACGAAGAGAATTTATAGATCAGAAATCCAGTTGCTATCGTGTTTGGAATCCCTTGCTGCCCAACTACCATTCTTTAAGTGCCATTCCACTGTTATATTTTACTAAATGTTAAACGTTTTAATACTTCCTTCAAATGCATTTCCTTGATGTCAGCCTCTTTCTCCCTATACATTCATGGAGCATATTTGTTATCATTTTTATCAAGGTATGGATGGATACTTGATAAAATAAGTAACCAAAATATTACATTTCACTGTTTGGTTTTCGTCATGCAATTGATTAGGCTACATTACCAGAATGATGAATTAATTTACAAGTATTTATGAAGAAATGGTCATCCTCCAGCTGGTCGTGTCCATATGCGTCTAAAACGTAGTTATTTGAGAAAGTTGTTTCACTGTGCAATTTATGTTAGGGACGTTTCTTTCTTCTAGCCACTGTTGAAACAAACGGAAATAATCGCTTAAGTTCTAAACTTTATTAATCCTTGCAACATTGGTTTGGCTTAGAAGTTTTTAATCACATAATCAGGGAAAGGATTTATATGTAAATACATATTTACTTATAAAGCTAATATAATTTATATTTTGCATTATCTTTATGTTTCACAATGTGTAGGGTTGAAAAATCCTACTTTTATTTTCCATATTTTTCCATATTTTAGAGTTTAGTACATATTTTCGTTAATTTCCATATATTTTCCATATTTCATATAAAACAGTCCATATTATATTAGGTTTAACAATAAAACAAAACAAAATTCCATTAACTTTTAAAAATACATTTCAACAATAGAGATTTAAACACATGTTCAGTAATCCCTTTAACATCAGAGTTATTTGAAAATTAGCAGTCCTATCAACAATGGGAAAGTAAGTTACAAAACTGTATTAATTTAATTTAAAATTTTTAACAGACTTCAGTTGTGCAGCTCAACAGTTAAATGCCAGTCAGAGTACACATAGGTTCAGTTTTGTAAATCATACTATAAAGACGGTAAATATGCCAAAAGTACGTCATTCAGTCAATTTAAAATCAAAACTAACAAGTTACATTTCAGAATTTAAAGAAGACAATAAAATATTATTTTGTAATTTGTGTCAGTGTGCAGTATCATCTACACAAAAGTTCCTGGTGCAACAACACATTACAACTAGTAAACATCAGGCCAACAAACAACTAAATTCCAAGCAGAGACAATTGTTTTTAACACAACCAACAACATCGAATGTAAGATCTGAGTTTAACATCGACCTGTGCCGTTCTCTCATCTCTGCTGATATTCCTCTCTACAAACTGAAGAATAAGGTCTTCAGGGAATTCCTTGAAAAATATACTCAACATACAATCCCGGATGAGTCAACACTTAGGAAGACGTATGCTCCATCCATCTACGATGAGACAATACAGAAGATAAGAGATGAAATTAAAGATAGTTCAATTTGGGTTTCCATTGATGAGACTCCCGACAAAGAAGGTAGACTTGTTGGTAATGTAGTTATCGGTTTGTTAAGTGAACAATATTCTGAACGAATTCTTTTACATTGTGATGTTCTAGAAAAGTGCAATAACAAAACTATAGTTAAACTGTTCAACGAAGCTATGGGTATCCTGTGGCCAAAGGGTATTATGTACGATAATGTGTTATTCTTTATTAGCGATGCTGCCCCTTATATGGTCAAAGCTGGACAAGCATTATCTGTTGTATATCCTAAATTGACTCATTTTACTTGTGTGGCGCATGCATTTCATCGTGTGGCAGAAGTGGTCAGAAACAATTTCCCTAAAGTAGATTTGTTGATTTCATCAGTGAAAAAAGTATTTCTCAAAGCTCCCAGTAGAGTTAACGTGTTGAAAGAAATGTACCCTGAAATTCCATTGCCACCAAAGCCAATTTTAACTAGATGGGGTACATGGCTAGAAGCAGTTGAATATTATGCCGAACATATAGACTCTATTAACAATGTTCTCCTTGCATTGGACTCTGAAGATGCAGTCTCAATTGATACTGCGAAAACAGTTACCTGTGACATAAGTGTGAAGAATGACTTAGCTCACATTCAGCATACATTTTCATGCATCATAAAAACGCTCAAAAGTCTCCAAAATAGGCACCTTTCACTATCTGAAAGTTTTGAAATTATAAATAGTACTGTGGAACAACTGAATCGTGGTAGAGGTAAAGTTGCAGATGCAGTAAGAGCTAAGGTGGACACTGTACTTTCAAAAAACCCTGGATGTGAAGAACTACAAAAGGTTGTTGCTGTGATGAGTGGTGAATCAACAGTGAAGATTAACTTGGACTTATCCCCAGCAGACATTGTGAAATTGAATTATGTACCAGTTACTTCTTGTGACGTCGAACGCTCTTTTAGTCAGTATAAATCTATCCTCAGAGACAATAGAAGAAGATTCACTTTTCAGCACTTGAAAGAAATGTTTGTAACCTATTGTTATGGTAACAGACAATAAAAATTGTGTTTTGTTGAAACTACATTGGAAGATAAGGTACGTCCATTATATTTTTTGTTTAGTTTGATTAAAATGTACCAATATTTAACGTACATAGTCATTTTTTTATAATTTTAAGTCCATATTTAATTCCATATTTTGGTAAAAATCCATATTTAATTCCATATTTTGGTAAAAATAACTACATATATATTTACATATTTCATATATTTTTAGTCCATATAAATCCGTTCCCTGCACATAATATATGTAAGTTTATTAGTTAAATGACCTATATATTTTTAAAATTAGGATCTCTATAATTAGATACCGGCCCAATGGGACATGGCATCAGATTTCTAAATAAAAGTTCTCTCCAGTTCTTTAGTATCGTCTGTGTTCACTTGTACCGTTGTTCCAATAGCTATATCATATCATTTTAACTTCTCTGAATAGTCTGTGTAGTTCAAATAAATCACAAAATAATTAAAATAACTACGTGCATGCTGCTGTCATGAGAAGGCTTTTCACAACATAATTATAATAATAGTTATTAGAAATTATTGCTAAAATGAGCGTTTCTTACTGATTTCATAGGACTTTTTTTTTTATCTATCGTAGGAGTTGATTTCTCCTTATCACGATGTAATGGAATTTTAGTCGAGCCATATCTAAGAATTTATCTAGCAATCATTTCGTTTTCTATCGATCTATTGCGTACTTTGTTGTAGTGTTTATCATTAGTTTCGAGGATTTCGGTTCGAAGCACAGTCATCAATTGCTGGCCTTTGAATTAGATCCAGCTGAAGGAAAGTAATGCTTGGAATTAATATAACGATTTCTTCACAAACAAAATATTTATTGTCCACCGCAGTACAGGCGAGGTGCTGAAGTATGTATATACTGTTCGCGCAACTTATCTGGGCAGCTAAAAGAGCGAGGTGTAGCGAGGTTGCTTGTAGCGGTAGCATGGTGGGAGAGGGAAGGAGAGGGGCAGCGAGAGAGCACTAGGGAACTCAAGTGCCTAGATAAGTTGCGCGGACAATAAGTGTAACATTGTAGGAAGACTCGATATTAGGCCCAAATCAAGCTTACAGCATGGTTTTGTGTGTTTCAAGTTGATATGATAGACTATGCTATGGAAAATGCACAGCCGTGTATTGCTAACTCCACGCGATAGGGTCACATCGCGTGTTCGTAAAGAATAGGCCGAGAAAAAAATCAAAATGAAACTCTCGGAGGGTACATGAATGCACAAATAGATGGTAGACGGATAGATCGATGGATGGAGAAGGGATTGGTAAACTAATTAATTGATTGACTAGATTAATTGTTAAATCGGTGGGCAGAGGGGCAGACAGACTTTATAGATAGATAGAATTACATTAGAGACTTTCTTTAGATTGTATTGGCAGATTATGTAGGTTTGTCTTAGATAGATTTTCCAGAGCTAACGGATCCTTAACACTTCAGAGATTTACTTTTGCCCATTGTGCTCCCTACTATATTCGATGATGGTCGTAAGTGCGACAGGTAGCTCGGGTGGCTCTTGTGAATTCGATGCAGATAGGTGGCCCATCTTGCCTCAGCCCTGACAGAGCCAGGTCCTATCTGCAACGAGTAGTCTGATACGCTCCAGGGACCGGACCTCAGACCCTTCCTATATTAGCAATAGAAACGCGTATTACCACCAAGACTTCACTCCAGTCTATTTCTAACTATTGCACATAAAAAAGAAATGAAGGGAAGGTGGAGAACGTTGGTGAATTGGTAGAGCGAAACGAGAGTATTTCGAGAAAAACCCTCTGTAATATCTGCTTTGTCCACCACATTTTCCACCGCTGCCTGGCAAGGGAATTGAACCTGGGCCGCTCGGATGAAAGACCAGATGTAGACGCGGCGACTATGAATATTATTTTAGACAAATTGGTTTAGATAGGTTGCTTATATTGTTACATTATAGAGAGTAGAATATATATCGAGTATTATACACAGGCTACATGTGGGGTTATATTTGTTATGTGATAATTATGACAGCCATTCTCTCTTGAGACAAACTCTGTTCTTCACATCGACAAGTGACAAAACATTCATAGGGATAGGGTATGAGAATTTCGTCGGAATTTGAAATTCATCTCCTTCTGACATTTTTGAACATGTAGCTCTGCAGTAGCCAGTGGCACACGTGGTCTAAAGCTGCGCTCGGTCAGGGGTTCGAATTCTGCTTGCGCCGATTATCTAGTTGGGCTTTTTCCAAGGTTTTCCCAAATCTGTAAGGCGGATGAAAGTTAATTTCATGATAAGTTGTTGGCCTCATCTCGCCAGATACCATCTCGCTATTACCATTTTCAATGACCTTAGATAACATTATACTAGATACAGCGTCGTTAAATAACTATGAAAACATGGAAGTGTGAGATGCAACAGCTAGTATGGTTGTAATCTCTAGTCAACATAGGACGACTAGGCAGTAACAAGAAGCGAGGCTTCCTGGCTTTCTGGTCATGTGTCATCATTGCCGAAAAAAAAAAAAGAGCTACAAGACTGGGCACACACTCGGTTCTTCCGCTTCTCGCCGGTAGTGAACCAGGATACGCTGGCATTGTAGCTGGAAGTACTACTGCCTGAACCAGAGCGATGATTTTCAATAATATAATTCATACCGAGTTGTGAATGATCAATTCGTTCGTGTTGGTAGCAAAGTTTTTTCATCGATTTTTTAAAATTTGAACAAAAACGATGTAATTCAACGTACATATCTTGTAATTTAGTTTAATCACTATTATATAATAATACTGAAACAATTTTTGCGATGAAGTCTTATTGTCAACGTTCTTACGAAAATAGCCTCTTATATGCTTTGAAATATCTCAAAATATCCTACATTGCTTGGGTCATTGAATCCGTGTACCGCAATGGCCGCAGGGTTTCGGAATCGAACCCGGGCCCGCCATATGGTAAGCCGCGCGGTCGGCCAGGTGGCGGAGTCTGAATCGATTCCTAGAAATGCCGTGCCGAGCGTCAGTCATGCGATCTTCAGTCACCTCGATGTGAAACAGCCTTTAGCCTGCTTGTGGGATTCGAGCGTCCCATTTCTCGTGAGCAACTAAAAAATTGCGAGCGGAGTTCATGTTAGATACAGATCATCTAGGGAGTCAGCGAATGTTCACCTTTTGCGATCGCGTCCTGTTATAAAACATGTATTTTAAGTTCGCCGCTGTGGAGGCGATTATGGCTCTTAACTCATCGGATTATAATTCGATTCTCCGGCTGCGTCATCTCGGCTCTGGAGAATTATCTGGTCTCCTCAAGTGAGCGGCCGATTTGGAGATGATTAAGTGTCTTGTTTAAAGAATTTTTATTTACGATATAGTTTGGAATATTTGCGCTTGACTATTTCAATTTTATACCATTGAGAAAACATGTTGCAGGACTCCTCTGTTATGGAGTTACCACGGCGCTAAGTTTCCGTGCAAAATAATACTAAATAAGATTCTGAACCCGCAAGCGTAGTTTCCAGGTGCAATCTTTAATTTTTATTCAGAGGAAGTTGTCATATTTAATGGTCCACAAGTATGTAGGCATATACAGGGTGTTTCCGAGGTGCTGTTACAAAGTTTCAGGGATGATGGCAAAGGGCACATGTATCAATTTGAGATAAGGAACCCTGGTCCGGAAATGAACGAGTCGAAAGTTACAAGCAAAACTAGCTGTGTGAAAATGAAATATTTTATTCCTCTGTACATCTTATTTATATATATATATTTATCTGTACATCTTACACATAATGTATTCATGTGACGTTGTTTACGTTGTCTGCTTACAGTATTCCATTCAGTTCGCTGTCTGAGGGATGGGGACAGGAAACTGCACTAAAGCAATGCAGATAGCGTAATGTGTAACGGACACGGTCGGTCCTGATATGCACGTCTTTAGACAGCAGTGTATATGTACAAGTTGCAGTGTCCAGTCGGTTAGTCCTAGTGAAATGGAGGAGTACACGAGAGCGGAATAAGTAGACCTGATTTTCGAATACGGACGAGCCAATGGGAACAGTAGACAAGCTCACAGATTGTATCGGGGCAAGTACCCACGTAGGAGACATCCGACCCATACCATCTTTCCACGACTGTTCCAAAGGTTAAGGGAAGGAGGGCACGTGGTGCCAAATTACAATTCCATTTCCACACAACTATTTTTGCTTATAAGTTTCGACTCAGTTATTTCCTGACCATGGTTCCTGATCTCAAATTGATACATGTGCCCTTCGTCATCATCCCTGAAAGTTTGTAACACCACCTCGGAAACACACTGTATAGCATTTGTTTGTGTACATCTGAAGTGTGGTTAGTGTAATATGTCTATTCAGCGATGTATGCAATGAAGTGGAAAAAGAACTGGCCACCCTAACCCATTATCTCCTGGCTTAGTTGCCTCATGAGTTATACCTTAATAATGTCACTTATGGGGTTCAAAACTATCTTCGGAAGGTATAAACAACAAGCAGCATATAACTCTTTTTGATCAAGAGATTTGTTTATTTTAATTATTATACTTCTTGCAATAATTTGAATGTGACCATTTTGTGGTGCGTAGTTTTAGTTTAGAATTTTCTCATGCATACAAGAAACTAGGCATAGTTGCTTCACTCTTGTCTGTTTTCCTTTGAATCCACAAAAAATAAATGAAGCATAAAATAAAAATTGTGATACCCATTATTAGCCGACACCTAGGTAGCAATAAAAATAATGTACCCTATGAATCCTTATGTAGGCTAATTAACGGACTAAGTTGAAATCAGTAAATTCCACCAACACTACCTCCCTCACATTTCATCCATTATCTGCAATAGTAAAATGACCACCGTTGTGGAGTAACATGTCTGGCTGTGACACGAGGAGACCCGAGTTGAAATCCTGATTGAAACGAGATACCTGGTTGAGATTTTTTCGGGGGTTTTCCCTCAATCTATTCTAATTTCTTCTCTAGACCCTGGACTCATTTCGCTGGCATCACGTTCATTTCATTCATACACTAGTTAGTGAACTGTTGTTTAGTCAACTGTCCGAGGACAGGTCTGAACCTCACAAGTGATACCAATACGGCACATCTTATGAGGCAACTAGGCCAGGAGGTAATGGTGTAGGGTGGCCAATTCCTTTCTCCCTCCATTACATACATCGCTAATTAGCAATATATTACACTAATCAAACTTCAGGTGTATACAAACAATTGTTATTCCTCTGACATATCAAGTGGAATATACTGCTTAATAATGGATGTATATATCAGCTAGAATCTCAATCAGAGGTAACTAGTTAACTATCGGTTGATAAAGCGCCATAAAATAAACCAATTAAAATAGTAAAAAATAGGATGAGGTGAAGTTCTGTGGTAGTACGGGTTTCCGATGCGGATATAAGAAGGGCTCCTGGGCCTTATCAGGCTACTCATGGCGTTCTTTCAGTGTCCGAGGCAGGATGGCCCACCTGTCAATGTCTAAATGCCACCTGGCCACCTGTCGGTCTTGAACAATCATTGCATATATAGAGCGCACAATGGACCAAATTGTGCTTAAATGTATGGAACTATCCTGGGTCAGCCCTCGAAAAGCGAAATCAAGCCAATGAAAACAATAACACACCTTTCTCTCTGCAAAAAGTGACACCAATTTTCCCGACTCAAAAACTGATCACAAGAAAGGCGACTTGAATGTCATTTATTATCTTTATTTTGTATTCATAATGTTAACTAAAATGGCTATTAATGTATTAAAATTATGCAAAATAACCATTCTAATTGAGTATAAAGGGGATCCTTTTACACACTGCTAAGAAAAATTGTCCTTAATTCAAACAAGATTCCGAGCGGGGACTAGAAAGTATACATTTTTGCGATAAGCATCCTTATAGGAGAGGGTAATATTTTCTACTATTTGTTACTGCTCTTTATTTTTTACTACGATCCTGAGAAAAAAAAAACATTGCAATACAATTTTTTCCCCTAATGCCTTATAATAGAATGTAACACAGGGAATTTATTCTCTTTATTTAATCTCGAAGATAATCCTATATCTTAGAGAAAAAACCGCTAGTGACTGAGAAACGACATAAAGGGCAGTATTGATTGGTTTAGAGCAGGGATCGTTAGCACCGAGCACCCTGGGGCTAGCGTCTCTTACCCGCGGAAAACACAGTGCACCATGGTGCACTCGTAGCTGCTAACGGTTATGCTCTCTGTCTCTTCCTGCTGCACGACGGTGCACACGGGACGGCACCGCTTACCCTTTGCACATTTCAGCGAGTGCTGACGACCACTGGTTAAGAGAGTTGTGTTCGATTGGCATTGCTGAGTCTATGTGACCCGAGCCCTACCGTTTGTAGACTATAATGTGTGCATGTTTGAACGAAAGACAATAACTTCAGAAACGCAAAACAAATTCTTGTGTGGTGCATATCGGAGAATTTAGGCTAGCTGTTAATAATTAGCTCTAACCTTTGCACTGTTTAATATTTTTGACGTGTCTAGGAAAATGCCACTGCCAGGTTATCATTCCTGGAGTGTGATACAGACTACTGTGGGTTTGCTATAAATGTATAATGCGAGCAGAAGGTTCCATGACGTCACAGCGTTGTACCTGTATATCTTATATGAAGTAGTTTCTGTTCGTGCCGAGAAATGCTAATGCAGGAATGGTGATAAATGTGCGAATCATGCGTGTTTCATATTGCTCTCATAGGATCTACAGGGAGGTTCGTATCGATTTGTCATGCCGTCTCACGCATCCTTAAATATTTATCTTAGGAAGACAAACGAATTGTGAAGCAGAGGAATTGGATTCCCCCCCCCCCTTTTTTTTTGGTCACGGCGAACATCCAACGTCTAGAATTCCACTTATCCATAAAGACAGAAGGATGCTCGTCATTCTCGGAATGCTCGTATCATTGTTTATTTTATAGATTCTTGGGAAAGAAATTATGCTGTACAGATTAATTTACTTTCCCATGTACGTATTATAGGTAGGTACATTATTTCTAGAACTGGGTTAGATTGGCTTTCATCATAATATTCACATTGTACGTAGCCTATATTTTTTTCTGTATAGTGTTATAACATTAACTCAGTTTTATCCCTCTCAACAAGTCTTCAGAACTTTGAGGAAGATTGTATAAATTCGACTTTCTCGTTCTTCCGATTTTAACGTCAGAGACTGTCGTAGTTCACATCTTTCAGCAAAAAGGTAAACCTAGGTAGGAAAATAGTGAAACCGTCTGGAATCCTAGATACCTTTCAAAGGATATTATTTTCAGTCTTTAAAAGTAACCATTATAAACACACATTTTTCATACCGAGTATACTGTATATAATAATAATAATAATAATAACAATAATAATAATAATAATAATAATAATAATTTATTTGTGTGTGTAATAATTATTATCTGAAATGGTTACATTGCATACTTTGCCGACTAGCTACATATTACACTAGTCAAACTTCAGATACGTACAAAGTTGTTCTTCCTTCGACACACATCAAGTGAGATGTAGGTAGTCTAAATAATAGATGTACATATCAGCCAGAACCTCAATCAGAGGATTGATTTGCACAGTATAAAATGATAAAAATGATCGGAAATAATAATAAAGACAGATTTTATACAACTTACAGCTTTATTAGAATACTTTTTATGTAATTAAAAAAAAAAACCCCACTCTCAGTAAAAAATCCACTGGTGTTTTTCAGGGGAAAATCATGCCAACTCTGGTTCCTGGTATGATGCGCTTCTGTCTACAGTGTTACATTTGCTGGAAACAGCCGTGAGAAGCTGTTTTTCGGATTTGTCCGAAGATTGCGATGTGACTCTTACCTTTTGTGCTGGACAGAAACTGTACGACAATTTGTACCAATTAAGCATTGCACTGCGACCAATGATCCGTTTTGATTAGTGTCTTTTTGGAAGTTTTCTTTACTTGGCAATTTAACGACGCTGTACCAACTACTGGGTTATTTATCGTCCATGGAATTGGTGATGGCGAATCCTCGCCCTCATCTCGCCAAATACCATTTCGCTATCATATTACCTGACATCTGTCTTACGGTTGGGAAAACCTTGGAAGAAATCCAGTCGGGTAATCAGCCCAAGCAAGAATGGAACTCACTCCCGAGCACAACTCCGGATCAGCAGGCAAACGCGCTACCTCCTGAGCTACGCCGAAGGCTAAGTTCTGTTTCTCTGCAGTTGCTGTGTGATTTGTCCTGAAGGAACCATCGGTAGGCGAGGTTTCCTACAAATACCGGTACTCCGGTTTAATATGTTTTAGATATGTAATTTTCGTTTTTGTCAATGTTGCAATATTGACCTACCTATTCCGCTTTGAATTGTATCTGTAATTATACTGTTCTTGAATAATCTCTGAAGTTATTACCTGTCATTTTTGTGCATTTATCACTTTACCAGTGAAGGAAGTAATGTTTCTTCTGTCGTCCTTAAAAACTGTAACAACAGAATAGTAAATTTAATCTCTCTCGATTAAGATTAAAACGCTTTCTTTATGTTTATAAGTAATGGAGACATTGTTTGATATCTTTTTTGACATTACTCTATCGTCCCCCGCATATCTCCTAGTAATACATTCAAGAATGATTCTCAAAGCACCATTTTGATATAATACGTGGCTTTATAGAACATACGAGAGAGAACGAACGCATGACGTGAGCACACTAACCTAGTCCTATTTTTATATTATTGGAGTTACTATTCGCGACTTTCGTCTGTCTGATGCTGACTCCTCATTGAAGGAGCCCTCAGTTTTTCATCTTGTGTTATGTCGAGTAAAATTCAAGAATGCACTTCAATCTTGGCTTCTGAATTCTGCTTCTCAAACACATTGTTAACTGCCGTTTTATATTTGTTTGGGGAGCGGAAGTGTGGAGCAAAGGTTATAGTTAAAAAAATTATTCTTAATGCTTATCATAACTTCGGAACTTCATACTCTAATGATTTTTGGTGAGCCTTAATGAACTCACAAAAACTGGTACCATAATTCCAAGTATTCAGGAAGTTAGCCTGTATGATGGCATAATTAGGGTTGGTGTTCTATGATAAATATGCATTTCAGTTCGTTGAGCATATGGACGTTCGCGCATGCGACAGGGTTTAGGAGGCCTTTTGCACTTAATGGAACATCAGCTGTCCGTCCTTCCTAGAAAAGCACGCAGTATAACAGCAGGATAGCTACCTGATTTTGTGCCTCAATTTTACATCACATTCAAGCATACTGCTGGCTTCCTGTACTATAGTAAAGTTCGATCTGAAAGGAAGTGAGTAGTTTTCAGAATTTAAGAAGGAATTGGTTTTTTTTAATACCTTGATACGCTATTAGCAACTTCACTCGTAGACCTATCCCTCGATTGCTGTAATCGGAAAACATTTCAGACACTCTTGTACAGTAAGTTATAACCATTTAAGAACAGATGAAATTGGGAGCGATATGTAGCCTAGACTACTGTTAACCACAACCGATGATTGTATATAAGCCTTTCTCTGTCTTCCAACTGCGGGCCACCAGCGTAACTCACACGTTAGCGCGTTTAGCTCATCCGGGGCTGTGCTCAGGCGTGGGTTCGATTCCCGCTTGGACTCATTTCTTGTTGAGTTTTTTCCGAGGTTTCCCCCCCACTTGTGATGTGAATATTAGGTAAACTCATGGCAAATGCTCGGCCTTACCTAGTCAAATACCATTTCGCTATTACGAATTTAATCGATACTTAATAATCTAGTAAATGATTAAGCGTCGTTTAATAACTAAAAACAGCGTGTGAAGTTAATATGCTTACTGCACAAGCGACAAAGACATGGTGTCGTCGCTCATAACATCATGAAGGAAATTTACGAAAGCGGATCATTTTCGCCGAATAGAAAGCCTCCCACATTGATGCTGAAGGTCGCCTGTTTTGAACACATACTTCGAATGTTATTGTAAAATAGACTTATGCTGTGCGTGAATAACAATGAATGTACAAGTTAGGAACGCTGTTCTTAATTAATTATTTGAGTACTTCGGGATATTTAGCGGTGTCTGTGAATCCATAGTACTGCTGGTTGAAACTGTTTCCAGGTTTGGTTTACTTCAAACCCCCATGTTACTCGCGATGTTATTATGAAGCGGTTTGAAGTGTCTTGTTCTTTTATTGTGTATATTTACGTCATATCAAAATGTACACATGGTTATATTCATGTATAAAACGCATAACGTCGGCTTAGGGTGTAAACCTGCTAACCGCCAAAAAGAAAATTTTACAAATGAAGCAAAATACTGAGTTTAAATTAACTCTGAAACTTTAGGACCAAATCCAAGTACAGATACAAATGCCACCTGTACTTTGGATTTGGTCCTAAATTTTTAGAGTTAATTTAAACTTAGTTTTTTGCTTCTCTTGTAAAATTTTCTTTTTTTGGCGGTTAGCAGGTTTACACTCTTGAGGCTGTTTCACAATAAACCGGGAACGGAAACGACAACGAGAACGGAAATAATGTTAAAATAAATGCATTTAAATGTGAGCGTTCACAATAGTTGATTGCGAATTCTCACATTTAAATATATCTATTTTTAACAATATTTCCGTTCTCGCTCTTATTGCCGTTTCCGTTCCCGGTTTATTGTGGACCAGCCTTAAGCCGACGAAAACGATATCCAGTTTTCTTCTTTTTGTCTTTCCTTCCTCTTTTCATCTTACCCTCTTTTCTTCCCCTTTATTTCTGGTATTCCCTTAAAAAATATTTGTCCCTTGATACCTTTCTCTTCTTTAACAATATTCTTTGTGTAACCGTTTCCTTTTTGAAAAAGATATACTTAATTCTCAGCTCCTTCATTTTTCCTTAGTTTCGATGTATTGTGAACTTCTTGCAAGAGTAATGGTTTTGATCACTGAGCCCCGACTTATTAACCGGCGTGGGGAGTTTGTATGTGGCTTCTTCGAGGAAAAGCAGTCTACCTTGACAGCAACCCTTATCAAATTATTGCCATATGGAATACGTACCCTTACGAGAGGGCGTACGTTAATCATCTCATTTGAATGCAACTGGTACGCATTGTCAGAATGATGATGTGGCTGTTACTTCTCATTCCATTAGAATTAACATTTTGTTTTCTTTCCTGACCCCCGAAGATTACTGGGTTGTTATTTAAAAATGAGTCATTACGAAGAAAATATTCCAGAAGCAGTCCTCTCTTTCTCTCTCATACTGAGACCGGGCGTATACGAATATGAAAACCTGCTTTTGTCAAAACAGCTTTTTCTGGAACGTGCTCGAACATATTTTCATATGGTTAAAGGTATGACTGGTGAACACTTATCGAGTAAAAAGCAAAAGCGCTACCCCGCACGATTTGGCACGATTATATTACTCGTCAAACATAGCCATTGTTATCTAGTAAAGCATTTTGTTGTGCACTTGCGTCTTTGACCTGTCAACTGCTGTCCACCATATTTTGTTTTCTAGTTTAATACATTGTGACTGTGATTCATTTATCGATTTGAGTCACTATGGAAATATATACAGAAAAGTTAATTGTTTTGATAAAACAGAGACCTACTGTAATTTGTGTCATTATACAATATTGTATGCCATAGCTATGATTAATGCATAGGCTATGCTTTTGCTCTTAGAAAAGCAGGAAATATTATTGCACATTGTTTTTCTGAGCAAAAGCGCTTTACTAACTAATCTGCGCTCGGCTTTAGGCAGTGGACATTCATAGTTAACAAACGTATGATGCCATATCAGTTGACTAATTGGCCTTAATTATCTGTGGCTCAAGTGCTAGAGCGCTTGTCTTCCATCCCTGGATTCGATTCCACACCGGGTCGTAATTGAATTTGTGGTGGGTAAAATTGACGTTGCAGAGTATTTTCCCTGGGTATTCCCGTTTTTCTCTATAATTCTACCAACATTCTACCATCACCGCCCTTATTGTAGCAACCATCTCCGATAGTTAAAGAAATAGGTTAAGGTGAAGTCTTCGCGGTTGTATGGGTTTCCGTTGCTGATATGGAAACTCATGGGACTTCGAGCCTTAGGTCTTGTCAGGAACTCGTCTGGGGACGAGACATTTAGGGCTTAGACAGGATGGTCCACCTATCAGCAACGACTTCACGAATGTCTCCCAGGCTTCCTGTCGGACTTCGAGAATCATCACTTATAGCATAGGACGTACAATGGGCCAATGTAAGCGTAAGTGCAAGTTGAAAATCCAAGCCAAGCAAATATTCATAAAATAAAAACTATTCCACATTCTTCAGTTTTCTATGTGTATTTTATTTGTCATTATGGAGACATGATATTCGTAGTTTAAAAATTATTGTAATTAGATATAAAGTAGTATTGTTCCCGTAACTTGCGAACCCTAATTTTTTAATAATAATTATTCTCGGTTTTGTTTTGCCCCGCATATTTTACACACCAACATCAAGGACACATCGATCAACCGTGAGCAATGGATTTCCTACTATGATCTCAATAATAATAATAATAATAATAATAATAATAATAATAATAATAATAATAATAATAATAATAAATTGCAGTTTTACATATTTTATTTTACAATATCAACAACTCTTGTTTTTCCTTGTTTCAGTAATATTTTACATAATTCATTACTATTAATAAAATTACGTTAGTAACTGCTGTAGATTACAGTATTTATAATAATAATAATAATAATAATAATAATAATAATAATAATCTCTATACTGTATTTCATACAGTGCGTTTCGAAAGTCACGCATATTTCCTGCTACAGCTAAATAGAAATGTTTTTCGAAAAATTGTCGAATACGTCAAACAGTATACATATTTTGAAAGATACTTTTCACAAAACAAACCATTCTTGATATCATTTTTGTGCGAGTTGTGACGTCATCGGAAACATTCTTAATGACACCCTGTATTTTTCTGTATACCATCTGAAAGATTTTATAATTCTCCATGGCTACACAGGCTATCAATTTTTTTTTACAACAAACGTTGATATGGTAAGAAAATAAATAATTGAATTTCCTGGTGTTATGGAAGCACTTTATTGGTAGAAATTAACAGAAAATAACGATGTTTTTAAGTTGAAGTGAGAGAATTGAGATTTTAGTGATGGCAGGATATGGTAACAGGAAACGTACACAAGATGGAAGTATGTGCACTTTTCAATGAAACACATACAGATCGACCTCCTATTTATCAATCTACTGTGAGTAGAATATAAAACAAATTAAATGAAAATGGACATGTGAGAGATGTCCAAAGATCTGGTAGACCAGCATCAACTACTGAAGAATTGGAGCTAGACATTTTGATAACAGTGAAAAATAATTCACATTCTTCACTTCCTGAATTACAATCTACGTTTGATGTATCGAGAACAACCATCTGGAGACTGCTGCGTCGTAATAAATATCATCCTTATAAAGTGCAGCCCTTGCAGGAGCTAACAGAAGATGACGGAGACAGAAGATTGCAATTCTGTGATGCAATGACCAAACTCTGCGATAGAGACCCCAATTTCGTATCAAGCTTGCTTTTCTCTGATGAATCTACATTTTGTCTGAATGGAGAAGGGAATAGACAAATTTGCAGGTACTAGTCAGAAACTAACACATGCTGGATGGTAGAAACTCACACGCATTTTCCCCAGAAGGTAAATGTATGGGCAGGGATTCTAAGATGCAGAGTTGTGGGCCCCTACATTTTTGATGATACTCTTAATGGAATTTAGAATTTTTGTGTAAACAGTTAATACCAGACCTTATCATTCTTCAACCAAACCTCCCGGATCCAAACTTACTTAATGTTTCCATCTGGTATCTGCAAGATGGGGTTCTCCTCATTATGTTGTTCCTGTACGGCATTATCTAAATGAAGTGTTTCCTAATAGATGGATCGGAAGAAGAGGATTTGTAGAGTGACCTGCAAGATCGGCGGTTCTTTCCCCTCTTGATTACTTTCTATTAGATTATTTGAAATGTAAGGTATTTGCTACGAAGCCTGCTGATATTGATGAGTTGAAAAGAAGACTTATGATTGGAGTGTGGGGGATAGGGAGCGTCCATTGGGTCAGCGGGCGAGGGGTGACATTCGGCCGGTGGGCTGGTACACCTCACCTTCATTCATCCCATAGTGTGGCCGACGTGCAATGGGTATCCCTAACCCGCCCTTGCTACCGTTACCTAAAAGTAGACAAATACCACCAACAGTAATTAAAAATGTTAAACAGGGATTTGTGCTGCGTGTTTTACATTGCTACATTGTAAATGGGCAACATTTTGAACTTTAAATTAATTGACATTTGCTTCTGTAACGCATTTATTTTAACTATTTATTTGTTATCATAACAACGTTTGTTGTATAAAAGAATTGGTAGCTAGTGTAACCATGGAGAATAATAAAATCTTTCAGATGATATAGAGAAAAATATAGTGTTATTTAAGAATGTTTCTGATGACGTCACAACTCGCACAACAATGATAATAATAATTTGTTTTCGTTTTGTGAAAGAGTGTCTTTTCAAACAAAGGCTACTGTTCGACGTGTTCGAGCGTTTTTCGAAAAACATTGCTATTTGGCTGTAGCAGAAAATAAACGCGACTTTTGAAATGCATTGCATACGTCAATCATAGTCTTTTGTTATTTCTTATATAACTGTAATGTAGTTTGGCGGTACGAAGGTAAAAAAAAATGTATTTGGGGGTACGCAAGCAAAAAATGATTAATGTCACTCACTGGTATACACCAATTTACTGACACGAATCGTACATGGTCTTGCCATAGGAAGCTGGTCTATGCTACACCCGTGATGAGATTAGATGGTGTGATGGATATTTGTTGGGATGCTACAAGGGAACCGATCTTTCTGAGAAAACCCAAGTTATCTGGACCACAATTATTTATACGCTCGAATCCGGGATCGACCCCGGTCCACAGGATTATAAGTGTTATAAGTCCGACGCTCTAGCCTCTAGACCACAATGGCGGCGTTTATTTATTATAGTCTATTTAATATTATGTTATTTACAATACATTTCATTATTGGTAAATGAAGATTGTTATAGAAGTTCTTATTGCTACAAAATTGGAATGAAATATTGACACAGCTTGCTGTATTCTCAATAATACTAAAATAAAATAGATGAAAGCATGTACTAAAAAATCCGTGTATTTTACATATTACTCTAATTTCTCAACGCCTTAAAAGGGGTAAAAAGTGCCATATTACCTGAACAATTAATTACGGTAAGCTATTCATACTTCTGCTTTATGTGGCTGTAGCTATGGTATTCACAAATATTATTGAAGAGGAGACGGACAGACATGCCAAATCTTGAAACATGGTGATGATGATGATGATGGGTATCTTAATATATAATTAAGTTACACCATTTTAAACCACTTAATACGATTTGATAGAGAGTAAATATTTGTCTTGGAAAGACTGAAATCGTTACGAGTTTGGGGATAGTTTTGCTTCATAACCATTCCGAGAGTTATTCGTCGTTGTTCCTGCAATAACGTCTATGTGCAAAATATAAAATTGTTCAGTAGGAAGGAAAACATATTTATTCATTCTATGGCAGTAGTATATAGGGGATTGTAAATTCTTAAATTTTCGAAAGTAAGAAGTATAATTACATATAGGATATTTTATTATTTGCTGTATCACTATTTAAGTTATTTAATAGAGCAAAAATCTGAAAATCAATAATATGTCACATAGGAGTTATTGCAGGAACAACGACGTATTGCATTCCTCAATCTGCATTATGACTTGAGCGCTGCATCGTTTTTATCTAGTGGCTAAATCTTTCATACTTAGTCTTCAATTCGTTCTAGTCATAAGTTTAATACAGCTGTTAAGAAGCTACTTTCGCATTCCTCGTGCTTTTCACTAGGGCTATGCTTTATATAGGTTATTTACATATCCATATTTACTTTATTAGCCTGACTTTCAAAGAAAACAAGACCTTACAAAATAGACATCCACACTCGCGCGCGCGTGTTTGTGAGCGCACCCGCCCCCCACTCCAAACGTTGTATGGTTGTGTTTGGTATATAATGCTTTTCAAGGACATTTCACTGACGCAAGGAAGCTTCCTTTAATCTGAAAAGTGGTAAGTAGAGGAAATTGTATTTTGTTCTCTTTAAATATAGTTTTATGTTGTGGGTCCAAGCTATGAAGGTAGACTCTCACGCTTGAGCCAGGGGCTCTATCCTCGACAACTTACGTTGGACAAAAGAATTGTAGAACATATTTCTTACGAATGCTTGGGAATTCTTACCAAACTTCGTTGGAGTGAAAGCCAGCATTACAGCTATCGCCGATGTTGTTTTCTTCTTAACGAATAGAGTTTCTTGTTTTAATTCATGATTAAATAAAATGGTACCATCTTAGTTCCTTTTGTTTTTAACTTTCACGATCAGGAAGTGGAAACTGCTTTGAATTCATAAGTTCAAATATGATGAAGCGTATTTTATTGATTGGGAAGGTGATATTGTGATACATTTTTGAACTGGTCTTAATGTGGGTAATCAATGTAACATTATTAAAGTATGTAGTGCCATTTGAAAAATTGATGACGTCACGTGTATTTTGTACCATAATGTAGTTACATGCACCAAATCTCTACACTCATGTTAGCCCCTCGTTTTAACATAACTCTCAAAAACAAAAATTCCAATACTTATCCAAACAAAAATGTTGTAATAGGTGCACAAGATAAATGGGACACTCTGTATATTTAATACAAAAACATGTGTACTTCGACTGGAATGTAATTTTTAAATATTCTATAACACTCACTTTAACTTACTTTATTCTGCTCCAACTGAGATTCGCTGTATCAGGGGTAGAACACCAGTCTTGCCACCGGCGTTCGCCTGCCGATCCGGAGCTGCGCTCGGACGTGAGTTCGATTTCCTCTTGGGCTGATTACCTGGTTGGATTTTTCCAAGGTTTTCCCTAACCGTAAGGCGAATGTCAGGTGTATTATGGTGAATGCTCTGCCTCATTTTGCCAAATACCGTTCGCCATTACCAATTTCTTTGACTCCAAATGACCCAGTTGTTGACATAACGTTGTTAAATTAATAAGGAAAAGAAAACAAGTAGATATTCATTTGTTTTGCCGGTGGCAACAACCTTTCGGTATTAATTGCACAGCAGCTTTAAAGAAGGAATGGATATACATATTCGGGAAGCTATTAAATAATAACCTTTATTAAAGGTAATGTGTACAAATTCTAGCCATTTTTTATTTGTTTTGAGACCTTGCTCGGCACCTCGGAGTAGTACAGCATCAATATGACATCACTATTGTCGAATTCCCTTACCCTCTTACACTGTATACTGCGTCTGGATAATGGATAACTCCCCAAAAGTAAAATTATGCACCTTTTTATAGAATAATAATAATAATAATAATAATAATAATAATAATAATAATTTATGTTAACATGTAGGCTACATAGATGATACCCTAATTCGCAAAAATATTTTATAGATCTTTTTGAGAAGACATACGAGTAATACGTGCACTAATTATATTAAATATTCGGTTTTAATCATCACGTTGTAGCGAATAAAATATGAACCTGGAAACTGGAAGATAATTCTCCTGTTTGTATTAGGGCACTGCAATGTGTGTTCCGAAAGTAAACTTTCTGCTCATTGCGTTTTGTTTGTAAACCTGTCAATCTGAAGGTGCGCCGTGAACGTTGTTGTGTTTTGCGGTGTTCGATGCGTTTCCAAGGGGAGTTAACAGTTAATTTCACATGGAATCGATCGACGCTTTTTCTGGCCTTGCTCACGACGCGTCCCTATTGAAAGAGTTTGTTGCCCCGCCGACGAATTCGCAGAATCTTGAAACCGGCGGGAATGCCCCGTGGTGATGGAATTGATTGCCTGGCCCTGCCTGACGCACTCACCTGCCCCGCCTGCCCGATCCCTTCCATTTCGCGGTGTTTCTCAAATATTCGACGGCTCGTTTTTCTGGAAGTTGTGTAGTTCATTATTCAAAAGATAGTTGCACAGTGAGTTCCTGAACTACATGAAATATGAATTAATTATCTACTAAGGAGATCGTGTTGTGTTATTTATTCGATTACTTACAAGTTCCAGGTTCCATGTACTTGGAAGATTTAGGTGGTCGTCATTGCTATCGTAATAATAGTACTTGTATGATCCGCAGCGTTGGTGAAATTATGTATGTCAATACGGTTAAAAATTAAAACTTTCTTCACACTCCGCTCACATGTGAGCCTTCACTACTCTAACCATCTGATTGGTTCTTTAGGCTGTGATGATGATCGTAATGATAATGATGATATGGCAGTGTTTATGAAATGCATTTATTTTACAACTCCGTGCTCAGGAAACATGAGAGGATATATTCTTACTGATCAGAGTGCAGTTTTCTTGGAGTGTCGCTCATAATGGGTCGGTTATGTGAGACGACTGTAGCCGTGGCTGTGGTTCAAGTTCTACTGTAGCTCACTGTCTTCGATCCACGGCCAGATCGTGATGAAATTTTTGTGGACAAAGTAGATGTTGCAGAGGGTTTTTTCTCGGGGTACGCTCGTTTCCCTCTTATCATTCCACCAACACTCTCCATCTCCACCCCACTTTATCTATCATCTACAATAGTAAAAATAGGACGGGGTGTAGTATTGGGGATAGTATGGGTTTTCGATGCTTGGGGCTGACGGACCCCTGGGGCTTATCAGGGACTGATGCAGGAGGACCACCTGTCAGCGTCGGATGATTAGGAAGGGCTTATTAGATGTTTCTATGAGATGTATTCAAGGAAATGTTTCTTCCTTCAGATGAACGATACTATTATAGGCTTAAAGACTCAACACACACACATCATCTTCCCTGGTGTCTTTGTTGTAGAAATGATAGGTGTATCAGCTCTTCTGATGAGATTCTTGTGCATTTGTTTGTTATGCTATTCTGTCCGGAGGTAGCCCAATTCTTCTTACACACTAATGCAGGCTTTTCAGTGTCGGTTTACCTCAGGTCAACCACTTTCCTTCCTAGGTTTTAAACTTCATACAAAGTTAGTCGCCGAGTTCTAGTGAAACGTGCAGAGTATAATTTTTCGGGGCGCCAACATCCTTTTGTCTGTCCACATTCCTCGTGTAACAGAGATTCCGTGCGCTCTGCTCCAGGCGTCATGCGTCAGTTTCTGGTGGCACTAGCTATGCTGCGGGCTCTTACATTTTCCAACGGGACATTACAATGCTTCCCACAACTTTTCATGTTTACCCCACGAGCAATATCCTTAGGTTGTTCAGTTTTAGAATACCGAACAATAGATGACATCATTTCACACTATGCTGCGTCATTAACCTAATCTCGTTTTGTTGCAGAATTTAACGTTTCAATATTGACATGCTTAAGGTTAGGCTTCTGCTTGTAGCTTTTTGCTTGTAAATACCTATTAGTCTATAGTAGGCCTATTATAAATTTCAGTGCAAACTGCAAAACATGCCTTTCCCCATGGGCTAAGGATATAACAAAAACATACAAGTACCGGTATACCATAGAATTCCGAATTTTGCTGTCTCGATGAGCCTTATGTTTCTGCGTGGAGTAAGCGATTAAAGCGCGACTAAAGCCCACGAAGGATCAAGGCTGACCAACCAGCTATAGCCTCACGCCCACATGCCTTAGTAGAGGTGAACGATCATCACCAGAAACGGAGGTACCGTGTAGTCAGCACGATGATCCCCACAGACATTCGCTTATTTTCGAAACCGGATTTCGCTACCTATCGTAGCTCCACAAATTCATCACGATGCTGGGTGGGCACCGGTCCCATTATATGGCCGAAATTGTATGAGAAAATTTCTTCCCCATGACAACTCACCCGCGCGCACTCCGTAACGCGAGTCCAGGGCCGATGCCTTTGACCACGAGTACGTCGCGGGGGAATAAACTGCACTTATGGTAAGTATGAGGACGGGCCGTTAGATAGCTAGCCTACGTGTTTGATGTGGTTATATTAAATACTGTTCTTATAGAAAAACACAGATTTTGCAGAACGTTGGAAATGCCATAAAAATAATAGTGAAAGCAATGGAGTTGTTTTTAATAGTTTGTTTACGGGCGTTGTATCAATTGCACGGTTAATTGGTGATAGTGAAATGTATTTTTGAGTACGAAGATTTGTTATGAGATTACCTGCATTCGGCTTAGTATTGAGTAAAATATCAAACCGAGTAATCGGCACAAGAGGAATTCAAATCCACGTTCCAGGACTGTGTCGTGTAGGAGACCATAGGCCTATTCGTATTCATCGTGTTCTAGTAATATCATGCTAGAAAACGGCTGTAATTCGAGATCACTGCTATACACTCCTTGTACACAGTTTCCTCGAGGTCTGCAAAAAGGCCTGCTGCTACCATAACCTCTTCATTTGACTAAAATTTCTTCATGTGAGTTTTTGGGAATAGAAAGAAGTCTGAGGGTTCGAGATCTGGTGAATTTGGGGGGGAGGGGTTACGGCAATAATTCGAACCGTAGTTCGTGTAGTTTAGCACCCGCGATTGCAGACGTGTTAGCAGGTGCATTTTCGTGATGAAACAACACTTTCTTCTTGTCATACTTGGCTTATTCTCACTAATTTTCCCCTTCAGTTGAGGATTGAATAGTATTCTCCGGTAATTGTTCTCCCTCTGATAGATAGTCAATCTTGATCATCCCCTTAGAATCCCAGAACACAGATACCATTACATTCCCAGCCGATTGAACAGCTTTTGCTTTCTTTGGAGATGGAAAATCACTGTGTTTTCATTATTTCGACTGCTATTTTGTATCTGGTATGTAGTAGGAATCCAGGTTTCATCAGTAGTCACAAACCGCCTCAAAAAATCGGGCGAATCACACTATCTCTCGAAATTTGGCATCAGACGTGCTTTTGTTCCGGTGTTAACAAACATGGAGATCTTGGACATGCCCAAGATATTGACTAAGATGTGGCACATCCCTTCAGTTCAGATACGCGTAACCTTGCAAATTTCCGCATCGGTTGGCAATCATTCAACATCATATCGTGGATCTTTTCTATTTGTCGCTACTACTGGGCGTCCACTGAGGGGTCGTCTTGCACACTTTCTCGACCATGTTTATATAGTGCCTCCTGTTTTTTCACAGTCGAAAACGGTGGAGCAAATTCCCCCAGTATAGCATTCGTATCTGCTTCAATTTCTGTTGGACTGGTTACATTTTTTTACGAAATATTTAATGAAAGTACACATGTATTGTTATTTAGAGTAATACCAGTGTTAATCTACACTATTCCTAAAAAAAATAAGCATAGATAATATACTTATTAGGCATACAAAACCTACCTGCTAACTTTGTAAGTAATATGCACAACTTTTCTTGTTATATCGTCCATTTCAGAACCTGATATTGTTTTTTCAAAATGAAGGGAAACATGTTCGAAGCCAGAGAATGCAAAAGATACTAAGTACGTGAGAATTGTTTTAGCCTCATCTCGATTTTTTTCCCATAGAATATGTCTAATCAATTCTTTCATGATAATATGAGGTTCACCGCTGTGGATTAATGGTTAGCCTGCCTAGTCGGGAAACGAGCGGCCTCGGGTTCAAATCCTGGTTGGAACTAGTTACCTGGTTGAGTTTTTTTCCGGGGTTTTCCCTCAACCCATAAGATCAAATGCTGGGTAACTTTCAGTGCTGGGCCCGGACTCATTTCGCTAGCATAATCCCCTTAATATCAATCAGACGCTAAATAACCATACTTAGATGTTGATAAAGCGTGGTAAAATAAACTACTAAGAAACGAAAACATGAGGCGCTCAGCGCACATATGGCCCAACCCACAAAATTATATTTCTACTTTACCTCTTTGTAACAGTCCGCGAAATGAGATACACAAAGGAAACTTGTGTTGAAATCTCATGAAAAACTGGGAATGATGATTAGGCCGATTTACACTTTGAAGAGAACAGTATGAGAGCTCTTTAAAGCAATAAACAAAATATTCAAATTTTGTAGGTAGGGTCATTTGTGCGCTGAGCGCCTCGTAAATTTCATCCAGTAATAAAATTACCCACTTTTCCTGATAACTTATCCCAGACAGCTTTTAGAAAATATTTTTCTCACATCCTATCTGGTTTGGAGAAACGCCTAATGAAGGTATAAGCTGCTGCAGATATTTAGGTTGAGGCAATGACAAGATTTTATTTGCTCATAGTGTTTCATAACATTTTTTGATTGCATGTAAGTAACGAAAGCTATCATCATGCGCGGCGAATAGATTGTTTTGATACTAAAGCCAAGGAAAACTGTTCCCAAAAAAAGTCCGCTTACTCAGGCAAACTATCATCATTAACATTGACTAAGGTTTCTTTTAGATTTGTCATATTTGATTTTACGTTCTGTAAAATTCTGTCTACACATGGCGAAGCTAATTGCTGTAAATAGCTTCACTTTTGAAATAACATATTCATTCCAATAACATCACTTTGGTTTGGTAACAAAGTGGATTGTGAATGAAAACTAACGGTATAGAGAACAACTTTGCCTCTGAAGATCTTGAAAATAATGACATTTTTTAATTGTGTAACAGGTAATTTCTTTTCATTTTTCGTTATTAACTCATCAAATTGTATTATTTTGTCCTCTTCAACAGAATTTTTACCTGACATATTCAGCAATTTTTTTTTTTGTGTCGGCAGCCCTTTCTTAAGGATTACTTCTTTTTACTGGCGGCTTTTTTAAAGATATGCTGGTAACTCTTCAAAAATAAAAAAGAAAATTGTAGGACTGAAGCCAATTTTCAGTCTTGGCTTATCATACACAAACACCTTTGCACATGTTTTGAATCCAGGTACGCATTCAATGCAGTCTGATTCAAAATGTTTAATACACACGACACTTGCAATTTGAAGGAGTCCAGTCTTTCTTGGAATATTTCTCACCCAATTGTTACTTAATATTTTGTCTTTTGGAATAATAAAACACGTCATAAATTCACTAACAACACCTTTCAATGTATAATTACTTTTGCAACCCGGGATACAACACTTTCGCGACATTTTGATAATGGTAAGTCCACCGTTGTTTAACATTGACTTACATCACGCCGTCTCGAGACCGGACGGACCTCTGACGTCACGCTCCCCTCCACCAGTATTCCCGCCTGTAGGTGTAGTAGAGTATGCCGTGGTCTATTACATCACGCCGACACCGTATTATATAATGCCTTTATAATGTTAATAATAGGTGTTGAGATGTAGAGCAGGTTTAATGGTGGAAGGAAACGGGAGAGCCCCGATAAAACCTTACGAATATTGCGCTTTCCACCACAAATACAATTTCACCACCACCACCACCACCACCAGGATTTGTACCCGGGCTACCAAGACTGCACTCCGCTTTGTTAATAAATCCGAAACGGGTCATTCCATAGTAAGTGATCACTATGCAGTGGGGGAGGGGGGAGAGAGAAAAAAAATTCATCTCGTGGTTGCTTGTTATATATCACTTGAAATTTAATTTCAGTATTTTGAAGAAATGTTTCCTTTAGAAATTTCAAATGCGTAGGCCTATATGTTTCATTTAGGTTCGCCACTTTTTGATTAGTTATGGCAGTCAACAATTTCACTGTTAGTCACAGGACATACTTTCTATTTTTTTCAGGCTTTTATTATTTTTCAAAGTTACAAGTAATATAATTGGCATAATGGCTGTAGAATAGTCTATAGACTAATATAAAATGTATTCAAGCCTGTAAACATTATAAGAGATTATCTTTTATGTTTGACAGTGGCCATGGTGTCCTGTAACTAACATTTTAAAATTTTAACTTTGCATCTGACAACCCTGATGTTGGCTATGGTGACAACACTGCATTCAATGATAGGCTTTCAACATGGCTGCTTGGTCCTGAATTGGTGTTCAGGTTAGTTTAAATTTATAAATATGAAATCATTTTTAAAATTCATGTATGCCTACTAGGTTGTTAGTCACAGGAGAGATACCGTAAATAAAATGTCAGAGAGAAATACTTAAAATAATTGCATTTTTAAGTAGGCCTATCATGTTTTTGGTTAGGTTGATATACTACATCATGAAGGTCATTATGGCTTCCCATCAGATTCGAGCGATTACTTTGAGATTACCCATGGCAAGGGAGCAGTAGAAGGAGTTGGTGCAGAAGTGAAAAGGAAGGTGCGGCTGAAAGTTTTGAGAGGAGAAGCTGTAGTGAAAACTACAGAAAAATTTGCTGCAGTGACTGGTGTAAATTTTGAATCCAAAATAGTAGTACTATGTATCTGGATAAATTAAGGTATATGGATCATATGCAGAGATTAAGAGGAAGGCAGAAAAAGGAAAGATTGGAGAATGCTGGGTTTGCAGTGAAAGACCTGCTCTTGGGTAGAAAACTATGAATGAATGTATCTGAAGAAACCATATAAAAGGAAAAGGAAGGATTTGCTGCAGTGGCTGGTGGAGATTTTGAATCCAAAATGGTAGTACTATGTATCTGGATAAATTAAGGAATATGGAGCATATGCAGAGATTAAGAGGAAAGCAGAAAATAGAAAAGATTGGAGAATGCTGGATTTTCAGTGAAAGACCTGTTCTTGGGTCGAAAACTGTGAATGAATGAATGTATGTATCTGGAGAAACCATACAAAAGGGAAAGGAAGCATTTTGAAAAGCAATGGGAAAGTATTGAAATAGGTAATAATGGTTCGAGGTACACGACACTCCATTACACCAGACCTGAGAAATTGCTATAAACGTTTGGAAATGTTGAGTGTTTCGTAACTACATTTGAAACTGTGACCTTACTGCGAGTGTGGTTTTTTTTAGGACATTTGTTTTCAACATAATTATGTGATTATTTTACTCTCTGTAAGCTGCTGTTATTTTCGTTTTAAGAAGACAATAGAGCAGCGACCAGTCTCGTGTTGTTAAACTACAGTGTATAACAATTCGCGTTCTCCACCTGGTCCTTCCTTCCCGTGTTTTTATATCCCTGCGAATCCCCAGTATCTATGCTACTAGAAATATTTAAGTTGAAGCCTCAGTCTCTTTTCTGTGCTAAGTAAGTTACGTAGTGTATGTAGTACGCTCCGTAAATAACAAGTGCATTTTTATCAGGTGGAGGCAGTGCCGTATGTGATCACATGTCAGCATTTTCTTCCCTATACTTGATGTAGAAATATATGTTAATCTTCCTGTAATGCTATTATTATGCAACGAAACAGGGATTTATGTGCAAAACGTGAATGATCTGAAGATTTCATGGAGTGTTGCTGCCAAATACCGAAGAAAATATCAATAAACGTAATGATTTCAGGAATATCTGTCTGATATCGCACTCAGCGAAGATTCTCCTGCGAAAATTGAATCGAATCGACATTTATATTCTAAGTTGGAAGAAGAGCAATTTGGCCTCAGGAAGGGAAAAGGTATGAGAGATGCATTTGAATTGCTCTGAACAATTGGCGAAAGATACCTAGAGGAAAACAAGTAAGTGGATGTAGGTAGTACTTGTGGACTTTGAAAAGGCTCTTGGCAGAGTGGATTGGAATAAACGTACGAAGATCCTGAAGAAAATTTATGTAGATTGAAAATAGAGGAGGCTATTAAGTAATTTTTATATGAAACAAGGAGCGAAAGTCGGGTTAGGAGAGGAAATGTCAGGAAAGTGGAATAGGGAGAGGAGTACGACAAGGATACCCGTTATTATCTACCATGTACAACATCTACTTGGAGGATTTAGTGAAGTAGTAAAAGGAGGAGAAATAAATTGCATAAGATTTGCTGATGGTACGTAGCCTATGTCATTGTAATCTTAAGAGTAGATGATACTAAGGGATATGCTACTGGAGCTAAATGACAGCTGTGAGCAGAATGAAATGAAGGTAAATACACAAAACGAAGACCATGGTTACCGGAAGAAAAGTAAAGAAGGTAAATGTGCGAAATCGAAATGAAGCAGTCGACCCGCTAGCGTAGTCGGTATAGCGCTGGCCTTCTGTACTCGAGGTTGCGGGTTCCATCTCGGCCCAGGTCGATGGCATTTAAGTGTGTTGAAATGCGACCAGGCACATATCAGTAGATTTACTGGCATGTAAAAGAACTGCGGGACAAAATTCCGGCACACCGGCGACGCTGATATAACCTTTTCAGTTGCGAGCGTCGTCAGATAAACTATGTTTAATGTTTAAATGAGTTAGTAGAACAAGTGGACTGCTTCAAACACTTTGGGTGTACTAGACCTATAAATAGTAAACCTTACCAGGAGACTGTCTGCCACACACAGTACAATGCGCAATAGGTTTATAGTAGATTTACGGACACCTCCGAAATCTTCCATTGTTTTCAGTATGTCTACTACCAGAGGAAAAATAGCGCTGCGCAACTAGTAACCAATGCAGAGATTCAACAGAATGTTTCCCCCCCCCAAAAAAAAAAAAATCATTTATCTTTTCAAGTAATCTTTAAGTTCAAACTCTAAAACACATATTTTTGCACTTCCTCATTTTTCTGTTGCATGTTATATCCGGGTTTCAATTTTTCGAAACAAGGTTAGGACTGTCTGCTTCGAAAACCTCAATCTGTTTTAAAACTTACGTTCATTTATAATATTTCGAAAAATTCTTGGCCGCCGTGGTCGTTCAGTAACATAGATCACTCACATACCGTCACTTGTAAGTTCTTGGAAAACATCTGCATTATCCATGTGTATTGCGGGAACCGCCATCTTGCACTGTTGAGCCTTGAACTGCAGTTTAAACGGCAGAGAACTGCCGGTCAAGTTAAACTTAAGTTAACACAAGATTAACTGGTAGTTAAGGTTTATAATACGAAGCAGAACAAAAAACTTCAGATTAAACTGAATGTAAGGTTTGAACGGCGTTTATAATACCGGCCCTTAGCGACTTAAAAATTCTGCATGTCGACTATTGAGGGCTATATTGTAAATGACCATTAAAGAATAGGCCTTCTTTAGATTTTATTAGTTAGATATGATATAGTATGATAATCATATTAATAGGCCCTAAGTTATGTTACACTGGCTTGGCAGCATTTTTTGCTGTCTTTCAGACTTGGGAGTATTCCCGGTATTATTTTAACTGTTAAGCCTGGTCCACAATAAACCGAGAACGGAAACGAGAACGAGAACAGAAATATTGTTAAAATAAACGTATTTAAATGTGAGCATTCACAATTAACTATTTATTTACAAACTCTGCAGTGTGCACTTAATAATTTGCGTAGTCAACACCTGTGGAGTAACGGTCAGCGCGTCTGGCCGCGAAACCAGGTGGCCCGGGTTCGAATCCCGGTGGGGGCAAGTTATCTGGTTGAGGTTTTTTCATCTGAATACGAGGAAAGGCTGGGTAATTTTCGGTGCTGAACTCCGGACTCATTTCACCGGCATTATCACCTTCATTTCATTCAGACGCTAAATAACCTGAGATATTAATACAGCGTCGTAAAATAACCCAATGAAATAATTTGCGTCAAGACTTCGAATGCAGTCCCTTCCTTTGATTGTTAAAATTTTATTCTCGCTTTTGTTTTTGTCGTTGTTTGACTGCTATTGTTCCCAGTGAACGTGAATTCAGTCCTTGATTATAGAAAGCACGTATTTAATAAATTACTAGCACTAAAAATACTAATAATAATAATAATAATAATAATTATTATTATTATTATTATTATTATTATTATTATTATTATTATTATTGTGAAAATCTCAGTGCCATAACCTGTAGTTGAAATTAGAGTTTATGTTAAACGTACTCTCATCCTTCCGAAGAATAGGCAGCACATACTCTACGATTGGAATTCACATTACTTTAGACTAATTTTTATTTTTGTAGTCAGCGAAAAACGTTTCGAATATTTGATTTTTAATCAAAAACAACAAAGTAGAAAATGAAGTCGCATAATGTTATTACTGTACTTAAATAATTGGCCAGTATTAACTGCAATAAGAAGTTTGCTCAGACGATAACGCATGAGACTTGAATTCGGGAGGTCCCGGGTTCAAATTCCGTGTCCGACCAACCTGACTGGGGGTTTTCATGGTTTCCAGCAGTCACAAAGGCGAATGTCGGATTGGTAATTTACATACCATGATTCTTCATCATCTCAATCACAATTAATATAATAAACATTAATCAAAATCTAAAATCATTACTTGAACACAAGTCATTTATAACACACAACAGAAACAGGAATTCAACAGTAGTAAATACGGCTTACTGATGGGATACCCAAAAATACTACACACGCGTTATGACCACAGATGTTAATGTATGTATAAGTAAACTTAGCGCTAACAACAAAAAAAAAAAAAGTTGGTTTCTTTGGTGAACAGTAGGTACATTATAGTGACATTATGTAATTATAGAACAATGACTGAAACTAACTGAAATATCTGTTAGCAAAACAAACGTGAAGAATACTCATCGTTGACTGTACTACTGTCCTACGTAGAGCATAGGAGATAGACTAGTATTGGCTTGAAAATGATCTCAGAAAGGAAAAGCAATAACTTAGATGCATTAGGCCCTAGAATTTCTGCCAGGGAATAGTAGTCATGACGAATAATATAGACTTACAAAATAGGTTCCGTGGAGGATGGATGAGTAATAAGAAAGACTTGCTGATATTCGTTTATATTTAGATTATCAATAAATTGAACAGAGTCTGTGGGCTATTACTCTGAGAGTTTCATAATTTGTGAAATAAATATTTTGATTAGTGTCAGGGCTTACGTAGACGTTTCGCTACAAATGTGTCTGAGATATTTATTCAGCCTGGACAATGTGGGAGGAGATAGTGGCATTTTGTTGTCCATAGAAGCCAGATATATATGATAATGTTATAATAGAAGTCTTTATCGTTTGACTTGTAACTTGGCACTGTAGGTGAAGTTATTGTTACCACTAATTCAGAAGTCAAAATTGCGTTCGTAGCCGTTTTCGATTGAACTGCCTTTAATTACTCGTCAACATCACGACTTATGTTATGAAACAATGTCATGATATTAGTTTCAGACCGTAATTGTGAATTTGTTATGATGTAAAGATGAATGAGGGTGGTAACACTTTGATGTCCTGATGGAACTTGCTATCAGGACCACCATTCACGCCTTTGTCTGAAGAATGTGGGAAGTGCTGTCAGCAATTCACTTGTTGAGATTTACTTCGGTCTTCGAATTATCAGTAGTCACTTTTTCCATGCTGTGAAGTATTGGCAACGTATCGTGACGCAGCATAATGTCGATTTCAAAAGTTTGCGAAAATACTGCACAAACTAAGCTCTAATTACCTGAACGCATCTTTAGAACGTGTTATAGTTCTTTTTTATTACATCATTTTTTGTACTAGAATATGTACAGGTGGATGGATATAACTAAGCTGAAATTTGGAAACTATTAGTGCCTAAGCTTTAACCCTTCGTTACTCGCGTTAAATTTCGTAACGCCAGTACTCACCTGGATTACAATGGTAATCCACATTTGTTTTTGTTTGCAGACATGGTTTAAACATTGCAATTAGATTTAAATGTTAAGAAATATATTGTGTTCAGTTATTACAGTAATGAGAATGAATATGTTACGCATAACGGAACGTATTAAATATAAATATTAATAATGAAACGTATTATAGTACACAAATTGCATTCAAGTGACATGTTTACATAATGTTTCCACACTGGACGTGTCTATGAGTCATAATTTATTGTTGCACCATAGTTATGAGTTAGTTCACTATCATCATAATTATGTAGGTTATCTAGAACTGTTGCCCATTCGCTGTTTGAAGGTCACCCGATCTCTTGATGTAAACTCTCCCACAGGAAACGCAAGTTCACTACTGCTGACCTTTGTTACGTCATATTTGATAACTAAATACCTCACTCAGGGGTGTAGCAATGAAAAAATTCAGGGATGCAACAATCATTCACACTTCACATATAATATTTTACAGATGTTTTTGCAGTTCAGATTTAACGCACATGATAGCCTAATCTACATCTGATTCAATTATCTAAGTAGGCCTACGCATTTCTTCCATACAGTTCAAACAAATTACATGTTTAGTACGTCAAAGAAAATAGAGGCCAGCGTCGTGAATTTCTGCTTACATCATAGGCTGAGCATAACTGTTCCAGGACATTCACAGCACATTTAGTTCTATTATAAAATGATATTATTTCATGTTTCTAGCTGCCTCCCGTTTCCTCATCCATTGCCTTATCATAATGCATGGTTGATAATGCTAACAGTGTTTTTTTTTCTTTGGTACATACGAAATAATTGTGCAGCGTTCATTGAATCCAAACAATGTACTGTTAACTTGCCTGTCTTAGTAGTTGCGAAATGAGGAGGGATTTCTCTTTTGTTTTCTGTCTATGTTCCTACAAGTGTAATTTTGTCATTTTCTAGAAGATCTAAACACAGAGGTATGCTCATGAAACAGTTATCGGTGGTCACATTTCTTCCTGTTCCTTTGATGGGATGAACCAGCCTCTTCACCACTGCATGTGCACTGTTACTTCGGTGAAATGGACAGTCTGGTTGAATACCAGCATAAATTTCCAAGTTATGAGTGTAATATGTTTTCACATCCACCTTAGCAAAAATTTTGATCCAACATTTTGTTGGTTTAGTAGGTATATACTCTTCATGGGACATCGTCCTCTGAATGCAACCAACTGCTCGTCTATAGTTACATATTCGCTTGGACTACAGCACTTTTGTGAGTTCTGAACAAATAACTCTAATACTTCACGTATAGCAGCCAATTCATAAATTTCTTTCCTTTCCTTTTGTCATAAATGTTATCAAAGAGTAGACATCGTAACAAAAATTAGAATCTATTGTAGGTCATTGTCAGGTAAATTGACTCTATTCCTGTGCCATTTTTATCCCATAGTTCTCTTACGTTCAGTCTTCCCGATTTCAAGGCGCCAGCAAAATACAAAATACCCAAGAGTGCCTCAATTTCTACGTCATTTGTTAATTTGCAATCTCTGTCACGTCCGTAATTACGCTTCACTTTTTCAATACAAATATTAGTACCCTTACAATTACATTGATTATTGTCTGATCAATAAAGCAGTCAAAACTCTCTGTGTGGGTCCGCGCAATTCATGCAGCCCTTTTAGGGCTCGATAAATGAATCACTATATTTTGTGCTCGTCTTCCTCCTCGTTGAGCTACTGGTTCTTCCTGCCAAATTGTAGTCTTTTTTTCTATCCGTATAGCAGTTTCCATCATTTATAGACATTAGTCTTTCATCACCACCACCACCATCATCATCATCATCATTATCTTCTTCTGAATTAGAATCGTGAACTTCATTCTAAAGATCTCCCCTGTTGCTTTCATCATCACTTTCATTTTCAATGCCATCATCCATATCTTCATCCAGCCATTTGCAAATGTTGTTTGTAGTTTCCGTACCCATTGGAGCAAACTGCGAAGAGGATGGAACGATGTCACACATTTTTTCATAAACTTACTGCATTGCATCACTTATAACCATATTAAAAACTATTTCACTTACCTGAACAAAAAACTGACGTCAGTACTCGCGTGGATTACAATGGTAATCCACTCGGAAAAATTGTGCATCACTTTATAAAACTTCGTATAACTTTCCAAAGGGTTGCGACAAATACGTCTAAACACCAGTAATGCCTCACTTAGACTGTGACGAGAAATTGCATTGACGCTCAACTACGCAGTGCTGCAGGCAGTGACGTAATAGAGGATTAAATATCAGTGGATTACTATTGTAATCCACGCGAGTACTGAAGGGTTAAGTGTGTACATTTCAGGATGTTAAATCTATCTATCTATCTATCTCTTTGAAATTATCGTACTGAATAAATATTACTACACTTTATACATTCCGTGTTGGTGTTGTCACCTACACACATCTGTCCCATCCACAAAAAAAAAAAAAAAAAAAAAAAAAAAAAAAACTGTGGTCTAGAACGGGCGTAACGTGTCTTCCGTGTTAGAAGTAGTGTTGGATACATCTCCATGTGGGTGCAAAAGATATAGATCTGTTCATTGTCTTGTTTAGCACCATTGAGTGAAATTGTAGAGTACGCGTAGGTTTGCCGTGGAAGTTAAAAGAATCCTGATTTTGATATACAGTTGCTTCTTCCTACTGTCGTAAGAAAACTGCGATTGAGTTATGTAGACCTATATAACGGTGGCTTTCTTTCTTATCTGGCCCAGCATGTACCATCACAACTCCCTTGGAATTTCTTTCTGAAAAATATTAGTCTCGCTAGCATAAATATTTTTCGTGACTGCAGTAGGTAACTGCCTCATTCGTCGAAACTGTGAAAGGTGTGCGTAAGTTGTTTATAATGGAGACTTTTTTTTAATCATGTCTTCTTCCTCAACTGCACCTTGCAATAAGGTCACAATACCGAGCCTGAAGTGCAGTTGACTCTTATCCGTCTCCTCCCCTCGAGCAGCCTGTCATGGCGGCCACGGATTATATTAACATTTTGCCGCGAGATGGCAGCACGATCTGGGTGATATTGGTCCGCCCTTCCCTCCCCTTCTGGACCAAACATTTTGTGAGGAGGCTGCCCGTGATGTGTGCGTGGTGGGGATCGTCGTCCAGCCATAGGACGAAGGAGTAGTACGCTCCTCTTCTGGGTGGGGGAATTCCTCGGTGGTGGGGATCTCGTGTATAGCTGCAATGGACTAGAGGCAGCTTGCCTCTCTGGCGGTGAGCGTTGCTACAGGGACATCGTCGCGACATGCGTGGCAACCGGTCGATGTTTTTGTGCTGACTAGTCGTTCCAGTGAAAGTGGCTTCTTGACGAACGACCGACACCGCTATATTTTCATCAGTTTTTTACGGACGTGGTGGTTTACCGATAATTTTGTTCTTGCACTGACGTCAGTAAATCTGGAAAGTGTGACGTCACCACTTTTGTGGGATGCATTCAGAAATCAATCAGGTTGGGGTGATCGAGTGCAGTGAAGTGAAACAGTATCTTTTTTTATTATAAGATTAGTGTGACTTGTGTGAATTCATGGAGTTTGAAGAAGGCTACGCACCTTCCAGCATGACCCTCTCACCGGACGTGGATAGTAGCGATGATGCCAAGAACGGCGGTGGACCCGAAATGAGGTAACATCAGGGGCGTAACCTCGCACGCATCTTCTCCACTGTAAAGAGTTGTTTACCTATTTGTATTTGCGTAATGACAGAATAGATAATGGAGACCGTAGTATTTTTCTGGCACCTGGTACCGTTCCGTTCATCTCGGTTCTTATCGAATCCGTGTCAACAACCGGTTCCTTGCACGTAGTGTAGGGAGTGGTGAATGTTTACTGTGTTTTGTTTATACTTTGTCGTATTGTTGAGTGGAAACATTAGGACTTCAGTTATTTAAAAAGTTAGTTTATGCCGTCTAATTGTGATTTTTTTTTTTTCAAATACAAACTGCTGATAAGAAGATTTTCGTCCCGGGGGAAGTTATACTAAAATTTATTGTAGATATGTCTAAAACGTTGTTTCGTAATAATTTGATTAATTTCTAGGTTTTCTACATATATTCAAGGCCTAATCCATTTCGTAAGAGATAAAAAAAATAGGTTCCGTACTTCGTAAATTTGCTTAGATATATTAGGAGCCCTTCATGCTTTTCGACTCGTTCGAACATTGTCTTCCTAGATTGTTTCAAATTGCGGTCTTTCATAGCGTTGTAAATTCACTTTTCCCCCCCCCCCCACCTTGTTTTTGGTCTTAGTCCTTATCTTTAGTCCAGTGGAATCCTGTTCATTATTTGTTTTGTCTAGTCGTCCATAAGTTGTAGTGTGTGAATTATTTAGTTATTTCTGTTTCTGTAGTTTTACTTTTAATATGTTCTGTTTACATAGTTTTCTGTTTGTTTACGTTCTCCAAAAATCCACCTTTGCTGCAACCCGATCATTTTATTTTATTTTATTTTTTTTGTTCTGTTTTCTTTTTCCTATCTTACCATCAATAATTAATTAATCTTAATTTTAACTTAAGGCTATTTAACAATACTAGCACATACTAACACACGCATAATCATAATCTTAACATATAGCTCTTTAATAATAATAACACACAGACTCTGGTCTTGTGATCAGCGGGGATCATGATAGTACACTTTGGAATGGTGTGAAAAGTATATTTAATATATTTTAATGCTAGAAAAAAAACCGGTATTAAACTTTGTCCTATTGCAGAAAATTAAGTGACGGTCTGCACTTTGAGATGTGTACAACCACAACTACATTCAACAGTACTGGACATGAAGAGTAATAGGCTAAAACTGAGAACGTCGGAAACTTGAGACGTCAGTGGTGATGTATTCGTTTGAGGAAAGTTATGCAGAGACATGTGGAAATTTTTATTCAGAATTATAATTGAAAAGAATTTTTTTTAAATAGCCATCCATAATCTTAAGAAGTGTCTGGTCAAAATAGATGTCTTCACATAACTGTTTTGTCCATTTTGTCCACATACGTTTTTTTTGTCTTTTTTAAACATCATTTTCCTAACTCTTTGCCATTGAGTGAATCACAGAGCACATAGCTATTTGAAATAACTTAATGGTTAAATGAAACATGAATAGCCTTATCATGAAACATACCGCTATAGCCTATTGATTTGGATTAATATTACGTGACGATAAAATACACATTTAGCTTGTCAAATAAATTCTATCCTAATAAAATCGTGCCCATTCTTAACGTAACCTAACCTGAACTGATGCAACTTAACACAACCGAAACATAAATATCTCATTCATTTCACTGAATATTCTTTTAAATGTAATAAGTTTATTTCCTCGGTTGTGTTAAGTTGCATCAGTTCGTAGTTTGACACCAGAACTTTAAATGTAGTAATATGTAGCAAGTTCAGATCACAAGTTTTGTTTTCGACGTTCTATAGTTTTATTATTCATGTTTAGTACTGTATTTACAGCAGTTTTGTATCTTTTATTTTAAGTTTTGTGTTTTTTTATCTGACTTTGCCTTATTTAATGTAGATATTTATTGAGTGAAGTGTCAAGTGATAACTCAAGTGCAAAAGTGGGGTTGGGGCACATCCAAATAGGTGCTAACTTCCAAATAACATCTTTAATTGTTCTAATACAGGCAACGTGACAATATTTAACTCTGCTGTATATTAAGTAGACCATTTGTCGCATGCATATTTCGTTCAGTTTTCCCCCAAAGAACCGATTTTTCTGAATTTAAAAATACGAAATAATAATTAAATCGCACAAATGCCCATTCATAGTAAATATTTACGACAGGATGATGATAATTATGATAAACATTTTTCCAACATTCAAGGACTTGATTAAACATAAATATATCCTATGCCGTAAAAATAAACTATAATTAAAAAAAAATAATCAACAACATATACAAAAGCAATAAATTTGCGACCTTTTGCATATGTGCTTTAGGAAAGGTATGATAGTTTGAGTAGCGATTTTTAATTATAGCTTATTTGTAATTTAATAAATTTGTACGGATGCTTGGAGATTTTAAACCTTATATAATTATTTAAAAATTTACTCCTATATAGGCTTACAATTATGCGCATAGAAGTTGCCTAGTTGTCACTAGTAATTACCGTTACTTCAGACTTCGTGAGGTGAAGGCATAACAACAATGATGTTGGAAGAAACTTAGAGAAAAGTAAAATAAATAATCACAGTGGGATCGAAGTGCAGTCTCTTTTGTGAAAAACCGACTGCTGCGCTGAAAATTAATTACCTGGTATGTGGTAAATTTTACTGTTGTATTGGAAAGATTTGCAGGTTGATATTGTCTTGGTTGCGTGACATAATACAAAATACCACGGAAAGCAACTTGAAAAATGGTGAAAAATTAAAATTCGTAATTATGAGTGTAGCTGACGATTTCGCTTAGCATTTTTATTATTTTCAATATGAATTGTTGTGCTCTGCGTAATTTATTTAGAGAATAATCGGCTCGGCAATGACTTTTTTTTTTACAGAACATACATTCAGCAAATTACACTATAAATGACAGAGAAGCTCGGACGTGGTTTAAGTTCCACTTGGTTTGATTACGTGGTTCGGTTTTTCGCAACTGTAAGATGAATGTTGGGTAATCCCATAGAATCGTTGATATCATCTCGCCAAATGCCATGTCACTGTCACTAATTCTATCGACGCTAAATAACCTAGTACATCGTCGTTGTTCCTGGAATAACTCCTATGTGACATATTTATCGATTTTCAGATTTTTGCTGTTAAATAACTTAAATAGTGATACAGCAAATAATAAAACCTCCTATATGTAATTATTTCGAAAATGTAAGAATTCACAGTCTCCTATGTGCTACTGTCATAGAATGAATAAAATATGTGTTTTCCTTCCTACTGAACAATTTTATATTTTGCACATAGGAGTTATTGCAGGAACAACGACATGATACAGTCTCGTTAAATAAACCGACTAAAAATTCTACACTAGAAATACCGTTGAAATGAGCGAATGTGAACCATATCTATTCTGTGAGCCACTGAAATTCTTGATCATTGGTTGAATGTGGAGGACTATTTTTTGGTAACAGTATTGTTTTGGAAATTAAGAACATTTTCAATTATCGTTATTTTCTTTATCCTATTAGGCTAGTTTCGCCTTCATCGAATGTTTAATAAAGTTGTACCAAATTTGAGTTGCACTCTGTAATTATGTAGTTCCACAAAAGGAATGAGGTAATATGTTCGTCCTTACTCTTCTTCTGAGCATCTGAATAGGCCTATCACAAATTTGATTATACGTATCTCTTACAAATCTTTTTAAGCTGTTGGTCAGTACCAAATAGATTTGTCAAGATTCTCCAGTTAATATTTCGCTAGACTTTAAGAATATTTTTCTTTCTGAAAAATGCTTTTTGTTAATTCTATTATAATTACTGTCACAATATAAATGTCTTCTGAATGTTACATGAACGAATGAACTCCAGAACTACATTCTGTAATTTTACTCGTTATTGTGTCTTGACTGATTCATTGTTTGGGATTTTTTCACTTATGAACTTTGAATAGCTTATAAGCAAACCATCCATGATCATATTTGTGTTTCAAAACCTGAAATCATTTTTTTAACAATGTTAAGTATTAAGTATATAAAATACGTCTACATACTATAACAAGTTTGGAATATTACTTGCAGCTTTATAATTTTTAGTTTTACTATAAAATGTTATTGGAAATAAGTTATTTTTATGCCAGTATGTTAGAAAAGAAAATTTTAACATATACCTACAAGATGTGACAACGTTTTTCATAACAGCATATATTCACCAGCATCCACTTGAAAATCTCCATGAAATTACAAACATTGAAACATAAATATCTCATTCATTTCACTGAATATTCTTTTAAATGTAATAAGTTTATTTCCCCTGCCTTAATATAAGAAAAACGAATAGTATCCAAAATATGTCAGTAGCAAAACTATTCTATTCCTGAGCTGAAAATCGTTCATCATCGTTTTCCTCACTGCATGATATAGACAAAAATTCATAATGGTAGTTGATTATGGGGAAAGAGTGAGGCAGCAACATACCAGAACAGTTGCGAAAAGAATTGAAAAAATAAATAAAAAACGAGCCAAAGCATAAGTCAAAATCTGGAAGACGAAAGACATTACAAGAGGCGAAAATATCTTTGATATCAATGGCTAAACGCAGAAAGATTTTATGTAAAAAAGTGTTGATAGTACTGAGTGATTTGTCTTGGTGTAATCTTCATTCTGGACAAACGTGGTATGCCCTTGAAGGAAATGCCATAACGATTATGACAACAGGGTAAAATTCTATGATTGACTGCTCTCAAACATATTTTGCTATTTCTCACAAATTGTCTTTTATGGACATACAACCTTTGCATTCTTAACCATTGATATGATATCCATTGGAGATTTGCTTAAATTTACAAGACAGATGGAACTTGGATACAGTTCATGCATCATTATGGAAGTTGTTGAAATCACAGAAATAACAGGAATTTATACGAAATCCATCTTTTGCAAGAATTAACGCACAGAGAAAGTTTGTCAGAAGGAATTTGTTCTGTGAAACATTGCGAAGATAAATTAAAATTTCATATATTTTGTGAAGCAAATCATGTTTATGATGAGGTTTTGTGTTCTTAAATGGCAGCGTCAATTTTATTGTCAGAACTGCCTGCCTATACTTTTGTGTTGACAACCCTTATTGAATGGCACAAGCACATATGCAGCGCTTTTAGAAAATCGATGTGTGGGCACATTTGTCGGGAAAGAGGAAAATTATTCTATATTTCATTAAAAAATTAATTAATATCTACAGCCTTTGTTTGATTACTTGATCTCAGCTTGCACACAATTCTTTACCGGTGCCTTTTTGAAGAACATCAGGCTTCAGCAATTCGGCGTTTCTGCTCATTTTAGAAATTGACATCGTTTGGCTTGGTCATTTCTAGAAAAGAGTGTAAAGTTTTTTTTTACGTTAGTTGTATTAGTAATTTCCAGCCAAACACATACAAAGAAATACATACATCTAATATTTAAACTTTTTCTCTTTCGAATTGATGCACCCCGACAAAATGTTCCTTTTTAGAATTCAAATATGCTTATTCCAAATATGTAAAATTAACACAGTGTGGCATGTTTTTGTCACAATCAGTGCATAGACTATTGCATACTTTTCTTACGCTCCGTATTGTACAGGGCCAAAAAGAAAAGGCTCTCTAATTTTCATTGAATTTATTCCAGAACTATAGAAGTCTGTTTTTGGTTGGTGCATAAGTTCGTAGTATTTTTTCATAAGTATATTAAACACATCAGATACACTTAAGAGAGATGTTAATCACCAACAATATATTCTCCTTCACTATTTACAACAGTCTGCCAACGCTGGAGTAGTTTTTCTATTCCACGCTTGTAGAAATCGCGTGGTTGTGAGTTAAAGAAATCGTCAAGCCATGTTCAGAGCGCATTTTCTTCCTGAAAGGAAGTTCCTTGAAGGTTGTTAGCTAGAAAGCGGATAAGGTGAAAATCTGAGGGCGCAAGATCAGGTAAATAAGGTGGATGCGGAATTACTTCTCAACCCACCTCCTGGATAGTGTTTTGTGTCAGGTTACCAGAGTGCGGATGGACGTTATCGGGGAGTAACATCATTTCACGCAGTTTTGTTGATCGTTTTTGTTGGTTTGCTTGTGCAAGAAGTCTCAGTTGATGGCAATAAATGTCGGCAGTGATGGTTACACTTCGGGGAAGCTGTTGAATCTAATATGCACGCCCTCGCAGTTTCACCAGATGCATAACATTCATTATCTTTTGTGGATGCGCGCTGGCCTTTGCACGGGGAATTACTTTTTTGTTCGGGTTCAACCATTTCTTTTCCTTGTGTTAGCATAAAGACACCATTTCTCGTCACCAGTAACGATATTGTAACGATACGGCCAATCGATGAGCAAACAAAGTTGGACATATGGCCACCCGCTGATTTTTGTGGTTTTGGCTTAGAGCATGCGGTACCTATACACCTGATTTTTTAACCTTGCCCATTGAATGCAAATGTCACACGATGGTGGAATGGTCACAGTCCATCACATTTGCCAGTTCGTTGGTACACCGACGTGGATCGTTGTGGATTAATGTGTTTAAACGGTTTTCTTCAAATCCCGAAGGTCTTTCTGAACGTGGAGTGTAACTAATGACTCTCCTTAAAACGAGAAAACTATTTTCTTGCCGTTCTCTCTCCAATAGCATTGTCCCCATACACGGCGCAAATGTTTCTAGCAGCCTCCGCTACTTTCGCCCCTCTATTGAACTCAAAAAGAAGAATATGTCGGAAATGTTCCACTTTCTCACTTGACACTTCATTTTCTAGCGTCCACGGCTCCACTCACTATCTGCAAAAATGAAAACTTAGGTTGTAAACTCAAGCACAACAATTGAACTTCAAATAAAAAAGACCGATAAATAAACCCGTAGCAACCGGAGTACTAACACGCGAAACAAAAACGCTACGAACTTACGCAACAATCTAATGCACTACTGTCTGTGAAAATTGCAACGCCGTGATGGAATCGTGAGAACTGAATCAAATTTATTTTACATATTATTAATAGCCTATTGATGTACGCAAATGATTAACGTTTCAAACAAATACACATGAGTACAACAGTATTTTGTGAAACCTCCACGAGCTGCAATCAGAGTTGCTATACGTCGTGGCATTGGATCAAAGAGGCCTTGGATCTCTGCTTGGGGAATGGCCTGCTAGGCTGCCTGTATACTGTACGTGCCCACAGTTCATGGCAGCTGGCTGCTGGATGTTGACGAACTATTTGTCGACATATCATATTACTTCTTCAATAGGCGCCATGTCTGGCGAACGGTCAGGCCACTGAAGAAGCTGAATGTGCTGTGCATTGAAGAGAGCTTGAACATTCCTGCAACATGTGATCGGACAATGTCTTGCTGGAATATAGCGTCAGAAGTGCGTTGTGGGAAGGGTATGACTTCTGCCTCTACAACATCCTCGATGTTCCGGTTGCTGTTGAGTTTACCCTCAATACGTAGCAACGGAGATCGTGAATGATACCCAATGGCGCCTCACACCATCACGCCTGGCGTTCGGCCAGTATGACGCTGGACAATGCAGTCTGGATGATACCGTTGACTACGATATCTTCTAATGCGTATACGACCATCATTGTAGACCAAGTTGAAACGGGATTCGTCCGAAAACACCACGTGTTACAAATCTGCACGCCACTCTGAGTTCACGAGCCCATTGTAGCCCTAGACGTCGATGGTATAGGGCAGAGGTTCTCAACCTTTTGAAGTTTTGAGAGCACCGCAATACTAAGTGAGCGAGCGCCATGAAATCGAATAGGTTTAATAGGCCTATATATACATAAAATAAATAAACATATATTTCGAAGCAACTCATCTGGCTAATGATATCCTTGAACTTGAATGTTGCTAAGAATTTCAGTTATATCCAAGGAGAAATCTACAAATAAACAGTCCTGCATATGTGACTTAGTAATCATTCGTGATCTTGTTTTGTTCTTGAGGTATTTCATAAGTGAAAGTTTTTTTTTTTCACATAGGTAGTTTGTCCCGAACGCCGAACATTGAGAGAAAAACTTAGCAGTATTTTGGGTCATTTTATTTATTAACTATTCCCCAAAGGATGTGAATTTCTCCTTTTAAAATAAATATTTCAGCGCTAAGGACTGGATATCAGCAAGAGGAGTCATAGTATTCTCGTGAATAATATTGATTTTTCTGATTAAGTCCACACTAAATTGAAAGGCATTCTACACTATGAAATACGAGATTGCTGTAATTTTCCTAAGATATTATAATGGACGGATGGGAGCACTATTTGTTCCGGCAAATACAACGAATTTTGAATTGAAGAAAAATCGCTTCCGGAACGTTGGTGCTCGCGAGCACTTTTTTACTCGCATGACAAGAGCACCAAATACCATTAAAAATGGTGCTCGCGAGCACCAGGTTCAGAACGCCTGGTCTAGGGCCAAGGGAATCCTCCACAAAAGGAGTGCGTGCAACCAGCCCTCTGCGAAGGAGACGTCGAATAGTGGAAGCAGATAATGCTACTACTCTTACAATCCTCCACCGTTGTGCTAGCACTTGTGATGAAGCTGAACGATCAGTCACTACCATGCGGACGAGATGTCTGTCATTCAGTGATGTCACAGATCGTGATCCACTGCGTGATTTTCCATGTGTCCGATTCTCTCGGTGCACTACTTCCACACTCGCATCACTCAAGTGGCATGATGTTCCACACGAGTAGCAATATCGCGATACGAAAATCCACCTTCAAGCAGGCGAATCATTCGTCCCCGTTCAAACTCTGTTGTTTGTTTATACTGCGCCCTTTTAGCACAAGGAGGCATAATGACTAAACTGCTCGTCTTGCTCCACAACAGCTTTCTATTTATGTACCTACCACGACAGTTCAGAGGGCACTGCTGGGTTCAGGGATGCAAATTCATTTTGAAATTCTAATCACTTGTTTGTCATGCTCTGCGTTATATTTAGTATAATGTTCACATGCCTATCTACTTCCTTCATAATGTTACACTTTTTACAGACAGTAGTGTATATGATCGATCATTAAACTTGAAAAAAAAAAATGTAATTTTGGTTCAAGAATGAAGCACTGATAAATATTGCTTACATATTGCAACAATATGTTAATATTGGGAAGTGTTTTTTTCTAGCACGTGTATTAGAATGCATTGTTAATTTAGAGTGAAATTCGAATGCTGAGAAACACAGAGCAGGTTTGCTATAGGTAAACATATTAGTGAAAAGCTTCAAAACACAGATAACGTATTGAGAAGACGTTCATTGTCGGTAAGATGAAGTATTATACTGTGAGATATGTAAGGTTGTGATTGACACTGCGTGGGCGAACTCACTTGTAGGCTCGGCATTATTTTGTCCAATAAAAGTTTATGACCCGTGGTGACAAGAGGGTCATGAAGTGTTACTGGTCAAAATAACGCCGAGCCTATACATGTAAGTTCACCCACGCAGTATCAATCACAATCTTACTCTGTCACAATATAGGTTGATACATAAATTCTTAGCATTTTTGTTCATCACATCACTGCGTTGATAAGAGATTGTTTATCGTTTGTCATTTATAGTGTTGTGCTATTTGTGGGCTAGAGAAGAAGTGTCAAGTGGAAAAAATAACACTTTCGACATATATTTATAATTGCTTCCCAGTTATGTAACCATAACTGTAGACATTTATTGTCAGCAACTCAGACGCCTTGCGACTGCAATTGAACATAAACGAGCGGAAAGACTGCACCATAATGCACGTCCGCACTCCGTTAACATGGCGAAAGTAGCTATCCAGGCACTTGGTTGGATGTGATTCCATATCCCCCATATTCTCCTGATCTTACGCCCTCACATTTTTACCCTTTCCGCTCTCTATTCAACAGTCTTCAAGGCACCTCCTTTGATAACGATGATGCTTTACAAACTTGGCTTGATGACTTAATCCCGAATTCTTTCAATGGACATTTTAAACACTGTTTTCTGTTCGGTTTCTGAAACGATTCGGTTATGGTTGGTTGTTGGCACTACATTCCTCCGATCTCAGTCCGTATTGGCGATAACTTCTTTGGAGTTTTCTTAAAGAATTTCGTATAGACTACGGAGATAATCCACGCAGTATTGAAGAATTGAAAAATTGTAGTTTGGACAGCATTGATCCACATCAAAAGAGAAATTTATAGAACTTAAGAAATCGGCTGCAAATGCTCTTGGATGTCATTACAACACACATTTACTATGTTGACACATAATTACCATTGTTTTAAGTATACTAATTAAATGCACACAAAATATCGCATTTATTATATAATTAAAAAATTGAGTGAAATTATTTTTTTTCTAATCCCTTTTGTTGAAAGAAGTTGTCTGAGAATTGTTTACCCGATTCTGTCTACTCCCTCTTTCCCAAGTGGCTGCATCATAAGGGGAGGGCGGACGAGAATGCACATGGAGAAATGGACAGCATCTAAGACACACTATCAATTAATTAATATTAGTAATTTATTAGACATCGCTTTCAACTACAGAGGTTAGTTAGAGTCGAAATTCAAGTGGGCGAGATTATGCTTACCCTGTCATATTGAACGTTGTGTCCTGAAGTTACTCGCTTTATCTAGGATTAATAGTGTGTCCTGGTTGTGTGCACTCTGTCAAAGGTGAAGAGTTTGTTCTTAATGGGCGACCTCTGTCGGAGGTTAGTCAATTCTGTATGTACGTGCCATGTCAGAAATTAACAGTGTTCCTATAGGTACGTGCCTTCTTATAGATAAATATTGTGTTCTAGATGTGCGTACTGTAAGCTATCGAAAGATGTCTTAGATGTGCCCACCCAATGAAGTTCGTACTGTAAGTACATAATGAGAGATTAAACATGAGATTTTAACATGTTTCTATGTGTACCTATACAAATATGAACAATGTATCCTTGATGTGCATGCCATAGCAAAAATTATTTTTGATGTGCGCCCCGTATAAAAATGAAAGTGTGTTCTGCATTGTGCACATTCGTTCAGATGACCGGTGTCTGTGTTCATGATAAACAGTTTTTCTTGAAAGTGCGCACCCCTCCAAAGATGATCAAGGTTAATTGATATGCGCATCCTTCAAAGAACATGTCCTGGATGTATGCAGCCTGTCAAAGATAAATACAGTAGTGTGTTTTCCTGAATGTACGTACCATATCAATGATGAACAGTTAGCCTTTGTTGTGCTCAACCTATTAGATATGAACATTGTGTCCTGAATTGTGCATAGGTGGTCACCTTATCAAAGATGGTGTCTCCTGGAAGTGCGCAACCTGTCAGAGATGAACAATGTATTCTGAATTATACGAAATCTGTGAAGAATGACCCTTGTGTTCGAGATGTGGTCAAGCTTTACGGTACATTTGAAAAGTTCGTGACCTGACACGTGGCATTGAAAACATGTCAACAATCCCGCCATTGTTAGCGGCCATTTTACATTAGTTCAGTAGTACAAAAACATCATAATTTTCTGGTGACTACTTTTGTGTAGTTTAATTTTTTTGAAGTTAGTGCGTCGAACAGATTGGCAAAAATGGAAAATACCGAGCTTCGTACTGCCATTAAATATTTCGTAAAAAGGGGAATGAGAAACAGAAATTAAAGCAGACATGGATGCTACGCTGGGGGAATCCGCTCCAGCGTTTTTGACTCTGGAAAAAATGGACGACAGTATTTAAACATGGTCGAAAGAGTGTGCAAGACGACCCCCGCAGTGGACATATAGTAGCAGCAACAAAGTAGAAAAAATCCACGATATGGTGTTGAATGACCGTTGACTGATGCGGGAAATTAGCGACGTGACGTGTATCTCAACTGAACAGATGCACCAATCTTAGTCAATGTCTTGGGCATGTCCAAGATCTCCGCAAGGTGATTCCGTGTTTGTTAACACAGGAACAAAAACACATTCGATGTCATATTTCGAGGGATTGTGTGACTCGATTCGAGAAAAATACGTCCGATTTTTGAGGTGGCTTGTGGCCACTGGTAAACCTGAAACATATCAGAGGCAATACTACAGTCGAAACAATGGAGGTACATTGATTCTCCGCCTCAAAGAAAGTAAAAGCTATTCAATCGGCTGGGAAAGTAATGGCGTCCGTGTCCTGGGATCCTAAAGGGACCATCTAGCAAAGGGGAGAATATTATTCAAATCTTCTGCAGGAACTAAAAGGAAAAATTCGCGAGAAGAAACTGGGTATGGCCAAGAAGAAAGTGTTGTTTCATCACGACAGTGCACCTGCTGACACGTTTGCAGTGTTGCTAAACTACATGAACTACTATTCGAATCGTCGCCGCAGACATCCCACCCCCACACTCACCACACCTTGCACCCTTAGACTCTCTTCTCAAAAGCTCAAAAGTTACTTGGCTGGAAGAAATGTTCGTCAAATGAAGTTATCGTAGCAGCCGAAGACTTTTTTTCTGTAGACCTCGAGGAATCTGTACAAGGAGGATATAGCAGCATTGCAGCACCGGGGGAACAAATGTATGAATCTCGGAGGATTATGTTGACAAATATTGTTTCAAAATAATCCTAGTTTATTTTCTATGTCAGGCTTTGTACCTTTCAAACAGTCCTCATATATGAGCCGTTCAGAGCGAAAGTGGTGTAAGTCAAAATTGGGTAATGAGGTTTAAAGTAAAAATTCTGTAAAATACAGCGCAAAGTAGCAATTAATATGGCCTTTTTGCTATCCACTTACTACTAATAGTTTAAATAAATCGAATATTAATTGCTACTTTGCGCTGTATTTTACAGAATGTTTGCTTTAACCCTCATTACCCATTTTTGACTTACACCACTTCTGCTCTGAACGGCTTATATAGACCCGTTTCTTGTTATTTTTGATGTAACTAAAAGTGGTTTTTAAACGTTTTTCTACTGTATTTATGTAGGCCTAATGAAATTAGTCTGTTTTTTTCTATTCTTTGCATTGCTTAAGAGCTTTGGTTCACTTATCTGCTATTATAATAGGAAAATATGTCTTATAATAATACCAATTTTTCTGACATTTTTGTGACTTCCGTAAAATATATGAGGCGTTCAGAGCTAGAGTGGATCAAGTCACAAATTTTTATAAATAGAGTTTAATTCATTTTCTGATTATCTGTAGTTGGATCTTTTCCGAGCAGTAATGGATCAAGTCTTAATTCCAAGCATTCGCCGATAGGTGACACCAGTCACTTATGGCTTAGATTATTTGTTCACGATGTTCTGAGCCATAGTGGACCAAGTCACTAAAGCGTTGCATCAATTAACATCACAATTGTTTATATTTTATAAATCTAGAATTTGAGAATGGAGGAATAAAATTATTGCTAGTCAAATTAGATAATCCACTAGAGCAAGTTAACTTTCTAAGTCCTACTATCTCAAAACTACGTCTAATGGACTTGATTCACTTTAGCTCTGAACGCCTCAAATCCTCGTGATTTGAAACACAAAATACTTCGAAATAGTATAATAACGGTGGACTAAGAAGAAACTTTTTATCTGCTTCTCACGCATAATGGTAGGCTGACTTTGTCCACTTTCTTGACAGATTTATCTAATTTGTAATATTCTATTTGCATAAATAATATGTTTTGTTATTGTATTTTGGAAATGCTGTTTCAGTTCACTGACCTAATACAGCGTTTATTAAACATGTCTATGTCTATGTAGAAGACTTGCCTGTGTTCAAAACAAGAAGATTAAATTATTAGTTTATTTACTCTCTTAAATAGAATGTAAAATTGCAATGTTTTATCGCAGTGGCACGTATTGTTGATTTAGAAATCGTGTTTATTTTCGTCTCGCACCTTAATAATGTTGTTCATCGCAAGTTTCATCTTGAAGTAAGGTTTGGATTCACTTACGTTAATTAGATATTGAATTATTTATTTAGTCTAGTCAGTAACACAATGAGAAGGAGAAGTAGAGTGACTTGTGTTTCGGTTCTCATAATGTAGGTGTGCCGGATATTGTGCTTATTTACAGGTGTGTGTGTGTGTGTGTGTGTGTGTGTGTATGTGTGTGTGTGTGTGTGTGTGAATGCTTAGGTATAGAGTTTTTTTTTATTTTAACTTAATGTGTCAGAGCTTTCTTTCTAAATGACTACAGTACTTCATTGACCTCTTGATAACTTAGTTAAATGTACTAGAAATAATAAGATTTTGAAGTACGAAATGCACTGTGAATATAAGTGACAGGGAAGAAGGTCCAATACTTTCGGCAGTAGGAATTTTTCCTACTATAAAAACATCAAATTTGTTCTTTATGATTAACTTCTTGTAATACAGTGGTTCCCAACTCTCAGCTCGCGAAACCTTTCATAAAGTTGATTGTCCCCTTTTAAGTATGCATAGCCAAGCACATAATTATATTCATTTTTAGGAGATGCTGTTATTAGCATAAATGCAAACTATTTTAACAGTTCTGGTACATTTATCATGAAATGGAGCTTATTTTACGACAGGTTTTGAAAAAAATTGTTCACCTAAAGTTACTATACTTACGGTAAGTTAGCTCATATTTGAGATACCCACTACAAATCGATGATGTTCGGGTAAAGGGTGATAAGTCATAAAATAAGTGCATAGCCACTTGTAGAATTTAAATCGTGTATAGGCCCACACCTGGGGAACAAATCTCAATTTGCACCAAATGACTTAAGTCCCTTTATTCCAACACCATCGAAATAATGTAGTAACACTGAAAATATTGAATTTATGTATGTATTTTAGTTATAGTGACAGAGCGAGAAGGCTCAGAGGTAACGCACTAGACTCGCACTCGGGAAGTCGCGGGTTCAAACCTTGTGCCTGACCAATCTGACTGAGGGTTTTTCATGGTTTCCCTCAGTCATAAAGGCAAATGTCGGATTGGAAATTTACATGCTGCGATTCATCACCGCCTTAATCACCATAATCATAATAAGCGTTCAAAATTGGATATAGTTAAAATGAATACAAGCCATATAGGATAACAATTGAAACAGAATCTCAATAGTTCACGGCCTACTGATATACCCAAAGATCACATACACACTCGATGTGACCTAGCATGTATAAATAAAACAACAAAAAAGTTGAAGTTGTTAATTTATTTTTTTCAAATTAGAACAAATCAAATAAGCAGAATAATGCACGAGGTATATTTTCTTATTTTAATAAGAATTTCACATTTCACGTGTTTGAAATTTAAAGTGGCACTGAAAATTATTACTGTTTTAACATTACCGTAAAAGTGGACAACTTTGCACCACAGTTTAAGGTTTTCTTAAGAGACTTAGAATAACTCGACAAAAAATTATCCGTGTTTCTTAGAAAATATATATGTCAATACTATGATTAGGAACCAAACATTTATTCTAAATTCAGATCTTGGGAACAATAAATACATTAAGAAAAAAATTTTTCAAAAGTGGTGCTATGTTGTATATAAATGTGGGACATCTTTGCACCAAACGATTCTTCTTGCTATATTTCCCTATTACACTCAACTGATGCAAAATTACAACACTACTTATAGTTCAACTTTCACATCATAGAGATCATGTTTATTAGCACAATAGTATAATGAATTCTAACAATATTGATACAATTAGAACATTGTTACATCGCCATATAGCCTATAGTTCCCGCTTTTTAATCAGTTTAAATATTTTGAAATCTGTGGAATATTAAAGTATCCCCTGTTTGACACTTCGGGTTCAGATTTCAGCACTTGGTCGGCTTTTACACTTAGAAGGCACAATGCTGACGTCAGTTCCACCATCCAAAATTACATCTAGCTATATCAGATTCACTATCAGAGAACTGATTTGCTGTAACATTCTTCCTCTTTGCTGACTTTTTAAGAGCGCCGCCTTCTTCTGCTTCTATTTTGCTTGATGTCTCTCCTGTAGTTCTTCAAATGAGACATGGAGTAATGCTTAATGGAATTGAATAATATAATGCCTTAGTAGCCTAACTACTAAAAATGCGTATTCTAAAGCTATTTTATTCTGATTCATACTACAGCTGACTATGAATGTGGTTCACTGATACACAATGTGTGTTGTAAATGCCACTTAAAAGATCGCGGTGCAAAGTTGTATTCCAGAGTAAGTTGTAAGATTTCTGCATTGCACTCATTTAATCCGTGTGGATAATTATTTTAACGTTTTTCAATATGCAAACCAAACCCTTAAGTACAGAAATTAATATAAATTTATTGTTAAAACTTACCTTTTTTCAATATATGATTCGAAAGTTTCAGTAACAATACAAAATGTTCATCATTTCAACAATTCATTCCGTAAATGATGGGCAAATAAACGACTGGAAACTTAACTTGCACCAGATGGTAGTTCGAATCACCGACTTGAAAAAGAGCTAGATGTATAGATGTATAAAATGACAGGTATAATTCAAAAAGTGTTGGTAGTGCAAAGTTACACTCATGGTGCAAAGTTGCTCAGTTTTACGGTGCTCAAATACTTTCTGTAATCACAAAATTGCATGCGGGTTTATGTTACTGCGTAGTTTCGAAATTTTATACCTCTGTCTTAACCTACGAAATGTTATGAAGAGTTATTACTTACCTCTTTGCGTGATTTCAGTGTGAAGGATGCGCTTGCTTTGGATGACAAAAAGTTCGAAAGCAGGAACCACAGAAGGTAAATAACGGTGACAAATTTGTAATGGCGTATACCTAACACTGAAAACTGGAATCAGAAACTTATTAATGGCAAAGATTTATAACTTTTCTGTAATTGAAGTCGGTCAAAATTTGAGAGAGCTGCTATTTCAGTCACGTTTGCTGTGGAGTATTCCAGAACTATTGTCTCTTAGAAGGAATTTTTTTATTCATTTATTATAATTAGATTGCAGGTAAATATTATGTGAAGGTTTTTCTCTTCAATTGTTTTCGTCTATAGAAAACGGTCAATTTGGTTGCTAATTAATTACGTTTCCGAAATGTTAATATTTATATTAATGATTTGATACGGTCTTGAACAGTATAGTTTACACCTTAATATTTGACTACCAGAAGAGAAAGGTATAAACTTTTCTTATATAGTAAATGTCTGCCGTTTATCACAAAGACGAACCGCGTTTTGATCTTGCACGCATTTAGCTTTGTGAAAGGAATAGTTGGTAAGAAACACTAAAATTCAGGAGTTGGGTGAAAGAAAGGCACTTCTCTCAAATACAAGTTTTGAGAAAATTGATGTTGAAAATTCAAACAGTAATAATGTTATCTATGCACGCCTTTACATTTTGGGTACTCCTGACCTCTATCATCACAGTATTGAACTACAACTTGGTGATCATATGCATAACAGATCAGAGAACACAATAAAGCGTTTTACTCAAAAAGGCACATCCTCTAAAATGCCCTTCTTGCACCCAGCCCCTCAATTTCATGTTGAAGTTCATACAATCTTGTAAGAGTTCTACCTGAGATAACTACTTAATTTCAATGTGAGACAAACATTATGCGTTCCATTTCCTCACGGGGTGTTGTAAAATTCTGGAATTTGTAGGCGGGGCTTAATGAAATTAAATATTTCAATTGTATAATGTAGCATAATTTTCAATCCTTCGGGCATGCCTTCGGAAAACAAGATTTTGCCTATGAATGCAGCAATGTATTCAACAAACGTTTTTGCACGATAGTGTGCTTTCTCGTCGTTACAGCAAACGGCCGCGATTAAAAGTTGATTTTACTGAATTCAGAGTTGCCAACCTACATAAGTATGTTTAAATATTATTCATAACTGCTCTAGAGTTGTAATGAAAACCACTGCCTTCTATGTATGCTACAATTCTACAATGCATGCAAAATTCATATGCAAAAGGCAGTGTTAATTAATATAAATTATACGAAAGAAATCGCTGCATTTGAAATGTACTGAACTTTATTTAAACAATTCAAAATTCACTTAAGAAAAAGAAATAAAAATTATTACAATTGAACACGAAATGTTACAAGTACCAGAATGATTTTTTTACTCCTTCACATTGGAGTTCATGATGAAGTTTGTACCTTGGCCAGACTGCTAATCTTTAGTTAGCTATTCATAGGGTAATGTACGTACTGTATATTAAGATGTTTATTATTTTCAAAATATACTATCGTGCAAAAATACTGTACAACACACGTTTGTCAAGTGCATTACAAAATCTCGGAAATCGAAAAAGTCACTCTGCTCGTTTTTCAAACTTTTCCTCGCTCATGTAAAAAGCATTCCCAACCTTGTATCGTAATATACTATTATCGCTACTGATTTCATTCTGGCAAAAAATTCAACACAAGTCATAGACAAGTCAGCACAAGTCATAGACTTTGTACCATCTGTACAATGCCTACACAGCGAGTTCATTCTATTGCATTTCTGCGAAGTGTTCATCTGTCAACTTATTTTCCGGTAGTTGTCTTTCTATTTTAAGGTCTGCAGAATAATAATTAATTACTCTTCTACGGATTCCTCATCAATATACCCGGTAAAAAGTATCAACATGGCTAAATTGGCAAATTCGGTCTAAAGTCATATGTAAGGTTTTTCAAAAGTAAGTTCCCATTTTGAAACAGCTGTATCTTCTGTACATATCAGCAGTTTGGTTTCATATAAGTACATTACTGTTTAGAATTGTTGGTTTTTTTTTTTTATCGATGCATGTTTCGTTGCAATGGTAACTGTGTCTCGCTTGTATAAACAATAATTATTGTTCAGAATACAGACGGCAGTTGTAGGAGAGTAAATTTTCATAACTTTACAATGGTTTTACCTTCACTAGTTCCAATTTGCCTCCTCCAGTGCTATTACGATTGCAGTAGACAATATGCATATGCATCGAGAAGATTTCGAACGTTAGGGCCTACATTGATTGAGAAATGGACGGATGAGGCACATTTCGAATTGAACGGAGGTGTTAATACTCATAATTTGCAGGATATGGGCAGAAGATAATCCGAACACAATTATACAGCAAGGATTACATGATATCAAGGTTACTTTCTGGTGTGGTTTTAAGTCACATTTCATAATAGGACCGTACTTCTGTGAAGAAATTGATAATATATAAACAAAAACAGTGACGGTAACCGGGCAGCGATATTTTCAAATGTTGCAAGACTTTGCAATACCAGCGTTACTTACTTACTTACTTACAACTTTTAAGGAATCCGGAGGTTCATTGCCGCCCTCACATAAGCCCGCCATCGGTCCCTATCCTAAGCAAGATTATCCATTAATATTTGAGGAGAAAAATTCGCTCCGACGCCGGGGATCGAACCCGGATCCTTGGTTCTACGTACCAAGAGCTCTGACCACAAAAGGGAAACATTGAAGGAGGAGAGTTCGATCCGGTGCTGTGGATTTAATTCGGCGTAGTTCAGTGGTCAGAGCGCTTGGTACGTAGAACCAAGGACCCTGGCTCGATTCCCGGCGCCGGAGCGAATTTTTATCCTCAAATATTAATGGGTGAAGTTTTCTTTTACTTCCCCACCCAACAGTTGAGTAGTGGAGGTCACAGTACTGTCACCCCGATTCTTTCCAGGGTCGTAGAGCCAATCACTGTCAGTACTGTAAAAACTAATGTAGTCGATATATTTTGTAAATTGGTTGCGCCATACTCGCTTAAGTATAATGATGTATAATTTTTTTTTTTTTGGAAATGAGGTTATTATTTTGAGTGGCGTAATATAGCCTACTATTAAATAATAAAGATACGAAAGCACAGTAGAGCGGGGAAGACCTGTGCTGTGATCTCATCATGTGCCGTGGCTATATTACCAATGGGTATGGAGGGGGAAGGTAGGTATAATATTGACCATCATGAAACAAACTCTCTTTCCCCTCTCGCAGAGCTCGCATGCTAGGTCTCGCCTCCTCATCTGTATGTTAATCTAACGTTAAAACTGTATTCATTTTAATATAAAGAGTGAAGGCATGGGTAATACTAAAATTGTTTAATTTGAGGTCTTCGTAGAGTTGTCCCAAATGCAACCAAATGTTGAGAATTAAACATTAAAAGATTCCTTAGAGAACTTGTTTATGATGTGTCTTGCTTGTTAAACAATACTATTGGTATGTATTCTGGCTAATTTAAGTGTCGAATACTCTTGTTAGCCCACAGATGATACTGATAGACATATGAGCTTATTCCAGGCCACGTTGCTCTCTCTCTGTTCTTTCTGGTGCATTTACAGGGGGGGGGAGAAACTTACCGATAAAGGCCTTTAGAACACAGCACACTAAAAAAGATCAGAATGGTCACTATAACTGTTGTAATAGACTATTCCTTTCTCTAAAATACAGTAGGAAAACATGACGAAGAATTCGATTGCTTTGTTCCCCTTTCACCTACCTATGTTTCTTTGCTGTTCTAAATTGTGTATTGATATATTTGTATTTTTGGCAGTCACGTCCGATTTTATTTTCATATGTGGGCATTTTATTATATACAAGTAAATCCCTGTGGCATGGAAGCTGTGTCCAGCGTTATTTCGGAATAGGTCTCTGGCTGCCAGAAAATGACAGTTCGTAAAGGAACTAGTCCTTGTTCGTCTTTGTTGTGCTTGTTAACGGATAAGATTTAGTCTGCTCATAGTTCATATTTTATTACCATTTTTCTTGATCGATTTCATATTTTATTACCGTATTTTCTTTGGTCTATTTGTATCTATGACGATAGTTTGGTCTGTTTTACAGAATTGCTTCGAAACCAGATTTGCGGTTTATGATATTGAGTTGTATTCCGATTTTGTCCACATTAATAATTGGTCGCATTTCTTTCCTTGTATGTGTATTTCGTACATATTAATTGTTTTGTCGTAATCTTACGATTACGCATGCAAGACAGAACTCGGTTGCTATAAGCCTTGGTAAGTTTTACGGATAATACTCGACGATTCTTTAGTTTATGTATTGTCTGGACAAACAAGGAACATTTTAAAATTATTGCATGACAGCTTTGATATCGAAACTGATTCTATAGGTTTGTTTTGAAATGACGTACAAAATGAATGGAGAAAGTTCGTAGGGTTTTCACATAGTGCTGTGTCATTTACAATGATTAAGATGTATCTTACCATGATAGTGTTGCAGATGTTTGTGTATTCTCTGGTATAGCGTTGTGTTACACCTGGACACTTAGAAACAGGTGTGTGCCCGATAATTGAGAGCGTATTGATAAGTGAATTCATAATCCAAGTGTGGTAGCTCCGCTTTCGCAGCATGCAGTGTAACATGACAGCTCATCGGTGCCAAAATGATGAAATCTGCCGGCGATGGAAGCATTCCATTTGCTCCTGACCTTACTCACTCGAGTGAGTCACTTGATAATCGTCGTCCAAAGAGCAGATGATGTAACATGTTCTCTCTATGTTGAGGACGGTGTTCTTGATTTTGTGACATTTGTCTTTTGGTGAAAAGCTTTCTTATTATTATAGGAGATATAAAGAAAGATTGTGTTGCTACAAAAATCTTTTTCGAGATTTTTCGCTTTCTTAACGTCCTTGGATACGAAAAGGATGTATTGGGCAATCTATCCGTCTGTAAGAAATGGTTTCTTCTAAACTATAAGGCTACTTTTATTCGGTTTTAGTATGTACAAATCAATTTATCCGCGAATGATGCACGTGGGATTTAATAATTACAATATAAAATTAACATGTTTTAATTTGAAATAAACGTGACACTCCACGTCTAGAATAACCGGACGCGCGCGCGCGCGTGTGTGTATATTTTTTTTTTTGTATTGTGTAGAATAACTTTGAGACGGCCGAGTTGTTATTGAATGAAATATGTTGCTAAAAATGTATTTAATGTTCTCTTGTACTTTTCGTTGCGGATTTGTTCAAGTCCAGAATGAGCAGGTGAAAGAGGATAATAGATAGTGCAACCAGTAATTTGTGAAAGCTTAGGTAATGTGAACAACTGAAGCATGATCGGTATGAATTTTCACACAGCCTAATTAGTCATTTCTATTACAATTTACCTCAGCATCAGTTTTAAATGTTGATTTTAGTAAATAGAATACTATTAGGAATGCCAATATAGAGTTGTTTTATGTGGATTTTTGTGAAATTAATTCCACATCGGCATACAGTATACATATGTGTTTTAATGCGTGCAGTTTATAAAATAAAGCTTATGTCTTCGGGATTATAAATAATACATACGTATTATCTGCAATCCAGAACACAAATTCATTCTTTTTCTTGAGACACATATAAAATAATTGTATTTCTTTGTGTTATGAATCGATGGCCATAAAATATTAAAAAAATCCTTTGGTGCATATTAGCTTTACATAATTGGTTAAATGCTTCGGATTTATCTACATATAAGAAAGGAATTTTAACGATAAATCTCTAGCGATTCCTTTTATGAGCCTTCAAATTAATGTCGTTTTGCGTATGTTTGACAGCAGGTTTTTTTTTATTCCAAAATACATTTTAAAATAGAATGGAAATATTAAATTTAGCACTATTGAGTGTATGGAGTTTATCATGATGCAATAATTACTGCGTATTTCTATGATCTAGATATAACTCTTTTGTTCGTTGCATCGGCATGTCTTGATTTATGAATTATTGATAGACGTTCGTAGTGATGAGGTCATCGGAACAGTAAGATTGACTCATTTATGTTACGACCGAAAATCGTTAATGAAAAATGAGTAATAGTATCAGTTTACATAATATTGTATTATTATTCTGTCACGATCATCATTGTAATCTGTTCGTCTCTTCTTCTAGAAAGTCGTACTTTGAGACTCTTGCGGTACACATGAGGCCTATAGAAGCTTTAGTGGTTGCACGTTAGTAAGAAATTCTGTCACGGAGTTGCGGATACAAATTTTAACAAGAAATTAACAATGATTTAATTCATATTGGACGAATCGTTTGCCGAATAGTTAGCTTATTAGAACTGTATGCAAGAGACTCATCTTCAAGTATTGGGAAGTCTAGATTGAAATTAATGTTGAAAAGTAGCGACAATTATAGGTATCGGCTAAGTGCCTGCGTTTCTCATTGTATAAATTGATCAGTTGTGGAATAACCAACCTTATGTTACAGCTCCATAAACAAGTGCACGTCCTTTCCAGCCAATAGACCTATAGCATTTCCCTTGGGATGCAGTATGGACCATCTTTTCTGACTACAAAAAAAAATAATCCTACTTTTCCTGTAATCACCAAGCAAGTGGCTCTTGGGATGCAGTATGGACCATCTTTTCTGACTACAAAAAAAAAATAATCCTACTTTTCCTGTGATCACCAAGCAAGTGGCTGTTGCACCGATATTATTAGTATTGTTTCTTCTCTTACAATTACTTTGTTTTATGTGGATTGCTCGGAAAGTAACATACCAAATTTTTCTCTCTTAGCAAATATTTTTTCTGTCGTCTAGGAAATTATATAATCATATAAAGCGATGTCTTTTTGACACGATTTTTCAATACACAATCCCTGTCACTAGTATGGCCTTGCAGCTACGAGAAACGAGTATATGTATGTCTTGTCTGTACCACTCTGCTTTCATGCAGCCACAATCTCACGGTCCTAATCTCGCCGTCATCGTTCTCAAATCTCGTAACACTAACAGCAATTTTCAGCTGACTGAAAAAATGAAAATCTAAGGGAGCTAGGACAGGGCTGTACGGTGGGTGGGATAAATCTGTTAGACTACTTATGGGGTTCCCAAACTCGTGCGAGGGCGTGCATTGACATGCTGAAGCAGAATCTTAGCAGGTTTCATGTCGAACTCTCCAATAACGCCTCTTTGTATGGTTTCTAGGTCTTAATAAAGATTTCTGAGTTGGTGTCCATTTGATGTCACATCGATACAAATGTCACATTCGCAATTCCAAAACACAGAAAAATAATCTCTTTCCCGGTGGAGGAACCGCTTTTCAATTTCTTCTGTCGACGGTATTGGAGTGATGCCATTCCACCGAGATTTTGTTTCGGGTTCAAAATAATGGATTCGGGTTTCATCAGCTATGATAATGAGAAGCAAGAAAGGCTCACTACTGGTCTCAGAAGTCTTTTAACAGGTCAGCAAATTTTTTTGTCTTCTCTTTGAATTTTGAGTCCAACTGTGAGGCTTCGCGAAACCCATCTTGCGTATAGTTTTTGAGTGTTTGAGAATGCTCAATATCTCACAAACACTTCGTTTGCTAATTCGAAGATCCAAACCCCAAATTATGGCTTGTGATATTGTGTCGATGCTCTGAATGTGGCTTCTTCACCATTCTGCAACATGCCTGATTTCAAGAATGTTGAGGGACTGCCAGAGGTTGGGAAATCATTGAGATCCGTTTTTCCTGTCTCTTGAAAGTGTTACACCTTCCTGCCCAGCGACTGTGTTTCTATCTATCGCACATGTTCCATGGACTTGCCAGATATGTTTGTGAATGTATCCTGTCGTTTAATTTTTAGAAACAGTAAAATTACTTCAGTTTGTGACGAACATATGACTGATACATTGCTGCAGCGGTACTATTTGGTGGAATGAGCTGTAACTCCGTCTATGAATACAGTCAACAATTTGCTATACGATATTACTTTCCGGGCAACTTTCGTACTGACAATACAACTACCACGACTGTTTGCATTTAGTGTATCTACCATCACTATATTTAGTAATATTACAATTCCGCCACAACTGTTGTTACTAGCAACATATTCACTAACAATTTTAAAACTATTAATGCTCTCATTCCATCACTATTGCTAGTAACATATCTACTGTTAATAAAACATTGCACCGCAATAAAAGTAGGTTTACTCGACACACCACCATATCGTTATAACACTACTGTTAGCACTCACTATCTCCATGTCACATACATAGCTTCTTCTGGTATAGTTTTTGCCAGCTTATAAAAAGATTGTTTACTGATCCAGTGTGTATTATTGTATCCATTAGCTTGCCTCAAACGGAACACGTGTCGCAAATCACGTGTGCCCGTGACTCTCAAAACTTATTTTTATCTGCATTATGTTTAATCACATGGACAATGAGGAGTTGAAAACATAGCTTTGCTGAGCGCAGGTTTGTTATGGCATGTGGTGATATTTAGTATCAACTTGATAAGCGGCACACACCTTCTAGCGTTTTATAACGTGGTGGTAACAGTATTGAAAAAGTACCATCACCTCGTCACATCATTACTGGACATGTAAAGACCATACCTCCTCATTCCACTACGGCGAGTATTGAAAATACAATACCAACACTTCGATACATCACCATCGTCAGTACTGAAAATACTACCGCCATTTCGTCACACCATTATAGCAAGTACTCGAAACAGCATACCACATCGCACGCGTACTGTTAGTAGACCTATTGGAAATACTACCAATACTTCATTCACCACTGTATGTGGCCTGATAGGGCACTTGAAACAACATCTCGTCACACCGCTGCCGCCAAAGTCCACTTGATCTATGCTGGAACATGATTTTTTTTAGAAAGAAAAGGACATACTTACTGTCTCACTTGCACATATGCTTAGAATCTATATTAACACAACTGAAATACTATCTAAGTCACAGTGTGAAGACCACCACTGACAGCCACCAATTTACTGACTAGCAGTACAACAACTAGGAGGAAGGTATGACAACAGAGTTTAGTTTTTTCCGGAAAATCCTAAGCCTTATTGAGAGTTTTGCATCGTACTTCACTAGGGATGGAAGCAGGTCGTTTGTGAGGAAAATGTCTTAACATAAACTAAAATAAGTAATGTAGTTCTGGAAGTACTATAACCACCACTATTGTGGCCAGTACTGTAAATTCTACCACCATTTCGTCACACCACTGCTGCTGGTATACTGGGAATGTTGCCTCCCCCTCACCGACACACAATAAAATATTGCTAATACTGGAAATGAGTCCATTGTTGTGGAGTAACGATTGGTATGTCTGACCGTGAAACAAGTGGACCCGGATCCAGATCCTGGTTGGGACAAGTTACCTGGTTGAGGTTTTTCCCAGGTATTTCTTCAACTCATTAAGAGCAAATGGTGGGATCACTGTAGACGCTGGACCCTACACTCACTTCGCAGGCATTATTTTCCCTACATTTCACTCAGACGCTAAGATAACAGTTGATAAAGCTTTGTGAAATAAACCTTAAAAAGTACTGGAAATATCTACCGCTGCGGATTAACGGTTAGCATGTCTTACTGTGAAACAAGCTGGTTATTGTTTTTCCGAGATTTCCCCTGGGACAACTGAAGCAGAATTGCTGGGCAACTTTCGGCGTTTGGGCCTCATTTCGTCACATACCATTATCATCATTCATTAGGCCATGTTGGCCTAGGTTGATTTCACGGTGCAGCGTGCTGTGTAAGTATGCAGTAGCGTGACTGTTCGGCGACACAATATCATTCACAGTAACAGGAGAGTTAATACAGGTAATGTTATTTTTGCCTTACACTAAAACTCCTAGTACTTTATAACTACCCGCCTCACCATTCACGACTTGTGTTATGGTTTAGTGCCACAAGATTGCTATGCCACCACTTTGTTACTAATACTACTGTTGCTGCTGCCAGTAGGAATAATCTAATCTTTAAATAACATCACTTCAAATGTCTATACAATTAACTGTGTTACCGGAGCTACTACTATCACTGTCGCCATAACTAGATGGTGCTGTTTGTTATTCTTGTAATAAGAGAATTAGTGTAAGATGAGCTCATAATTCTCTCCTGGTAAAGAAGACATTTGCTGAACTTGGATTACTCATTGCTGAGATGCGCTGTACATAAGATAAATTCTCGAAGAATGCTATATTTCTCGAAATTCTCCAAACTAGATTAGTTTCTGGATTCAGTTATGAAGCAGACATGAGGATCAAAATGGCGACTTCCATCGTATCCGTTGGTGCGTCACTTCCGGTGCGCACGGTCGCCCTAACTCCCCTCAATGCCTGCATGAAGAAGGGTCGTTAAAACCATCCCAAGATTTTTTCCTCTGACATATCTGAGCACCGCACACTTCCGGTTTGGGTTTGGCGACTCTACACCGCAATTGGAAGTTTTTCTTTTCTTTTTTTTTTTTTTTTTTTTTTTTTTTTCGTTTGTGTTGTGGAAGGTGGACGAACTTAATTTCCAATTCAAGTGCAGCGAGAATGGTGATTTTATGGTAACATTCGATCCGTCATAATTGCAAAAGAAGTGTCACTGAATACGATGAATTGGCGTTTGACAGGAGTTTTGCCTGTGGTAGAGAATGGAAGCGGTGAGAAATTTAATTTTTATTTGCTACTAGCCGTACCTGTGCGCTCCGCTGCACCCGTTAAAAATAAATGTAAAGTAATTACATAATTAAAATAGGACATTTGATCCAGAGCACATTCGTGTTTGATAGAAGGATAAATCGTTTAATATGTTACTTAATTTAAATTGCATCCAAATAATTAAAATGCGATCATTTTGGTCCAGAGAGACTCATTTGGTGCAATGACAATTCCTTTAACATATTTCTTAATTTTTATTACATGCAACCATAGTTTAATGAATGGTAATAACTTAATTTTAACCCTTGTTTTCTAAGTATTCAGTAAATGGCGCTTGGCCCACTATGGTTCTGAACCCTTCAAATAACTTAAATTACATATTATATTATATTATATTATATTATATTATATTATATTATATCAGAAGTTACTGTAATAACATTATAGCATTATGTCCATCTAGAGAAACTACACTTTCCAATGGTGAAATAATAATTATACAAATCGGTTAATTTAGCTTCCGATATTACTTCATACAAACACAGAAACATTCTCCGTAGGCTATCTTTCATAGCTTTCGATTGTTGCTGTCCAAGGCCCTTTATAGACGAAGTCATTTGTTTTTTAATTCATTACACGGCCTTAGATGGCAGTAATTTTAATTTTAAAACTCATCTCATTAAATATCAGTCATATCAAAATTTTTCAAGGAATAAAACTTATCGCAAATTATTTTTAAAGAAACTTTTGTTATGTAACATTTTTCACAAAAATCAATAATAAGCGAGATATTTCGATTTATTTAATTCAGGCCCCCTTATAACCCCCCTTTTAAATAAAGTATTTTGAATGCCATATAGCCTAAAATCTAAGTTACAACGAACTTAATTTATATTCCAATTTTCATCCAAATCCGTTCAGCCATTATCGCGTGAAAAGGTAACAAATATACAGACAGACATACAAACAAAAATTGAAAAAAAAAAAAAAAAAACGATTTTCAGTTTCAGGGTGGTTAATTATATATGTTAGGACCAATTATTTTTGGAAAATCGAAAATTACCAGAAAAATTTCGGCTACAGATTTATTATTAGTATAGATTAATGGGTATTTATGTAATATGTTCCTTGAAAATACCAACAGAATTTTAATTATGTAACAAGCCATGAGGCTTGCGTGCCCTGTGAATCCAACGTTGAACGCCTCCGGTCGGCTTCGAGAGATGTCGTTACGCAAAGTATGTCTGTTAACCGGAATCATTTTCCACAAATCCTTTTTAGGCTGTTTCATGTAGAAGTTTTACTTTGTTATACAATTAACAAAGGGGGAGTTGTGATGGAACCAAATGATTGATTTGGGAACTCTGTAAAGTAGGCTTGTACTGTTTTAATATATCTAATTGGGCTTCGTTTATACAGAATAATTACCACGTTTATACAGAATAATTACCACCGTAACTTGGATTTTGTTCGTATTGAATATACATGAATTAATGTTCAGGTAAATATTACATACGCACAAGTAAAGAACACATAATAATTTAATTTCATGCTCCCTAATAAATACTTTTTCCTCTCTCGTAACATTGTACATAGAGTAATGAATTTCAAGTCACATGTTACTAAATAGCTGCTTAAGTTTAGTTTTGGATTGCTGAATCAATGTTTATGTCCATGAATTTGGGCTATTATTATACGCAATAATTTGATAAAGATTAGTGTACTGTTAGCAGAGTAAATGATGGGAAGAGAAGTTGTATTTTCAGGTATTTAAACAATCTATGTGGATTATATCATTTTGAAATACCGTATTAGCCTAAACAAATTAAAAATCGCGCTCACGTAATGTAAAATTTCTTAAGATAATGTCAGTAAAAGTTTTAAATTGAGGTTATGTTGACAACCTAAAATTGTGTAAGGTGCCCAAAAAATTTGAAGCTAGGAGCTTTTCGGCTAAATTAATTACGGACACTTTGAAAATAATAAACCTACAATTTGAAATGGATCAGTGAACAAAATCCATAATCAAAATATTCACTACATTTTTTGTGGATGTTCAACAATCTCCAATGAGCTTGTTTTTCCTGAACATGTTACCTATTTATTCTTGACCTGTTTGTCTAAGAGGAAATTTCTGATATAACATCATGAGTTCATGACTCGTTCCAGAGATTAACTTCATTTAAGAATGTGTTTATGGTTCAATTAATAGTGCATTGAACATATTCCGCAAAATTTGATAGAATTGGGTTGAAAATATATTCTACAAACAATCTTATGGTAATTGAGTAAGCAGTAGTATTTTTGGAATCAAAAGCATTGTTTACTTTCTGTGTATTTTGTAGAATTTGCAATTATGGTGATCTTTAATAAAAGTCCTAATACATTGTAATCATTGTGCTTTGAGGGATATGAGTGATGTAAGAAGGCTTTATCTACATTGTTGAGAAATGGAATTTACATGACTTCAGTATGTGACTGAAAGGTTTGAATATTTTGAACAGAGTAATTTCAACATTAATACACAATTGACCTTTTGTAAACACAGTATTTCGTCATCCTCACGGCTACAACACCATCGCTGCAATAATAGGTTCGGAATATACTTGGGTGCGTAAAGAGTTCATGTATTTATGATCTTTCGAATAGGCGGCTATTTCAATGCTACTTCGAACATTCCGTTCCTTTCCTATGGTCCTGTACACCTAACAGTATTCGGCCAGGGCTGGTTCTGGTAAGTGCGCAGTGCTTGCCTGCACGCAGGTGGTCAATCTGTTAGGACTCCCATGAGAATAAAGTCGAGATGTAATTGAATAATATTTTAATTTTGGTAGTGATTGCCGATGTAATATAGGCCTAACACAATTTCAACCCGCTAAAAGTCGTATGCCTCATTATTTAGGCCATGCTTCTCAAAATAATATCCTATCGGTTTTAGTGAGTGGCTTTTAATAAAACATGAAGGAAATTGTAAAGAAATCAAAACACTTTTTGTAATTCTCGACTGCACGTTAGACGCCTCTCTAACTGAATAGATATAATTTTTGTAGTAAGAATTATCAACTATTGACTCTTCTGATGTGTGTGTGCGTGTGTATGTAAGAAAGTCTCTTCAGACTTTCAGGTCCGAGCTGAGCTGGTGTCTGCACACTAAGGCACCCTCTGTCCTACGGCCGGGGACATGCCTGTGGAGATCAGTAAAGCCCGCTGCGGTGCATTGCATTGCCTTGCCTGTGGATTTGGATGGGGAGGGTCCAGGTTAAATAAACTGTGATGCAGCATTCCTGGACGTTGACGGGGCAGGTAGATGCACCGCAGGGAGATAACTATTTGCTAATTTGAAAACATATTACTATACTCGTTGTTTTGGCTTTTTATTTTTGAATGCTTCAAAAGAAATTAATGAAACCTTGAAGATGGATAGTAATGTTCCTGAGAAACTAGACATATACATAAGTTATGGCAATATGTTATCGTGTACATTACACAGCATTATTTGGGAAGAGGCATTTTTGACCATAGTTGGAATCTTAGACATAGATACAGAAAATTACGGTACTGGGTTCTTTAGTGATCTGATAACATACAGAACTTTGCACAGTGACTTTACAGAAACTTGGCATTTATTGTCAAATAAGTAATAAATAACCTGATGTCATCATTTCCGAATCTGTGTATAGCTTTTTGTCACATTATCATTTAGGCCGGCGCGACAAGACAAGTGATTGTTTTATTTAAATATGATGATGATAATAATAATACTAATATTAATAATAATACAACATCCTCTGCTTGAGGTTCTGGCTGATATGTACATTTATTATCAGACAGTACATCTCACTTGACGGTATGTGTCAGAGGAAGAACAATTGTTTGTATGCATCTGAAGTCTGACTAATGTAATAAGTAGCTAGTCGGTGAAAAGGAGGGGGAAAGGAACTGGCCACCCTACCCCATTATATCCTGGCCTAGTTGTCTCAAAAGTGGTGGCTTCTTGGTATCACTTGTGAGGTTCAGACCTGTCTTCGGACAGTTGACTAAACAATAATAATGATGATGATAATACTACTACTACTACTACTACTACTACTACTACTAATAATAATAATAATAATAATAATAAATTTGATACCCAATGGGTATCAAGTTTGACCTGATACAGTACGAATTACAGGAAGTAAGTTCAGAACCAGTGGTTGATCACATCTGCATGGTCCAAAACCTTTTATAGCTGAAAAATGTCATTACTAGCGACATTCAATGTGCAAAAAAGTAAGCAAATGACTAAACATGATCCTACACAGTACCGTCATGCTTGATTATTTTAGTAGTTGTCAGAATTGGAATGTAACAATGAAGGAAGCTGAAAGACGACTAAAATGTATAGATACTCGTGTTACAAGCGGAAATTGCTATCGTGATCATTGTTACTGGCGTTTTATTGGTGTTAGACAAACGATTCAAACATCTCATAAATCCTCTCACTAAATTAGGTTACGTACACTTCAGAAAACAATTTTATTTTGTGACAATGCTAAAGTTTCATAACTACATATCGCTGGAATCGTAATGAAATCGGTATCCTAAGAATGTGTTGTTTTCAGTTACTTTCATCGCTGTTTCGTTTCAACTATAGTTGGCTACACTGTTACATTTGACATCTCATTCAATTTGTTTCTGCTTGTTAGTGTCCCATTAAGTTATGGATTTAATTTGTTCAAGAATGTGCAAACTGTATGTGTATTTGATGTCCCATAATATTACGTTTCTTTAAGTCAAAGTGTGTACAGTATTCAGTAAAACACAATATTGCTTTTTGATACTGTGAAGTATACAGTTTTGCTGATGATGCTCGTTTTATATTATATGTGTGGCTGCCAGTTATTAATATTGTTGCTTGCTAACCTAACCCGCGCCATGTGTGTGTAGGAACAGATTGGAGAGAGTTATCGTGTGCGATGTTGAGTGTAGCATCACGTATGGCTTTGTGCGTGGGTGTGCGGTTGGAGGAGAATAGTCTTGACGGGCGGCGTGCCATCGTTTCCCGCCAGAGGGATCCGGCATCTGACCCGCCCAGTCCTCCGAAAGTTGTCGAGTACCGGCAGGAAATTTGAAGTACAGTTTGTCGTACGATTCAAAGATATGATACGAGAGCTCACCATTGTTTCAAGTTCATTTGTGTAACAGTATGTTACAGATAATTACAAGAAAGTTCTAAATTAATTCATTTACAAGCTGTATTACCTCCACATGTCTGTTTCAGTTCCCTATTGATGTCGGAAAGTATGCAAGCTGTGGAGTAAAGGCTGGTTCACAATAAACCGGGAACGGAAACAACGAGAATGAGAACGGAAATATTTTTAAAATTAACAGTAGATATATGTTACTAGCAATAGTGATGGAATGGGAGCATTAATAGTTTTAATAGTAATATACGTTACAAGAGCGGTATGATGACAGTAACAATATTTCTGTTCTCGTTCCCGTTTCCGGTTTATTGTGAACCAGCCTTAACGATTAGCATATCTGACCGTGAAACGTGCGAGTCCTGGTTCATATACTGTTGGGACAAGTTGCCTGTTTGAAGTTTTTTTTTCCGAGATTTTCCTTCAGCAAATTCGAGCTTTCGACATTGGACTTCGGACTTATTTCGCCATCATAATTACTAGTGTTGTGGGATTTAAGCGATTGACCAATTTCTGTTGTAAGATTAATCGATCGAAAATATTTAATCGAATAATTCTCGTTTAAAATTAATCGGCTGTAGTTGATATTAATTATTGTTTTGTTAATACAAACTGATACTAAAATTTTCGACAATATTCTTCTCTTGGAAATTGCTTACTTAAAAGCACAATAGTAATGTTATTTTCTAACTGCAGAGCAGGTAGAGTAGGAAAACTCTTTGCACAAACACTTCAGAAAGAGATGGAGATATGAGGACAGTGACCTAGTCTACCTTTATTGAAAGTTTAAACACAGTACGAGACCCTTATTAAGTTTTATGGTTTTTCCAAGAAAACTTCCACGTTGTCAGCTCATTTTCCTAGCATATGAAATACATACTTTTCTGTGGTCTCCCTCATCTCTTATAAAATAGGCATGTCTACACTGTGTGCAAGTAAGAACGTAACTACCTTCTTCTCTTTTTAAAATCTGGTAATTCGATTACGATGGGGGCCAGTCTTCTGTTTCGACAGCTGTTTGCAGTTGCAGTTTCTGCGCTGAGTTTGTAGACTATATGAAGGTTGTGTGTTTAGTTTGATAAAGAAAAAAAAATCAGTTTTCTGTGGTTTGTGAAAAGTGTAAACTCCATATATGAGAATTTGAGAGGTAAACTCGGTGAAACGTTTGTATTTAAATTGAACGATCGTGGAGAAGTGCTTGACAGAAAAAAGTTTTTTTTTTCATGTCTAGTGATGCAGGAAACATTGTTACTAAACGTAGAGCGGCACTTAATTCGGAGCATGTGAGTGCACTCACATGTTTAAAATCATGGATGAAGAAGTATTAACTAGGTGAGTCTTCGTACTTTTTGTTATTTATGTTTATCTAAAAAATTCCCGGAGAAATTGACACAATAAATTATAAGCCTCATAATAAATATGTTAGTAAATAATTAAAATAGTTGTTTTGTAATATAACGATACAATATATACAGATATACGACATTAAATACGCTTATCACCGAAGACAAGTTAAATTTAACAATAATTGTGTATTGCAATATAGTAAAACGATTTTTTCAAATCGATCAAAACTCAATTCAAATAGTTAATCGATTAAATATTTTGATCGATCAACAGCACTAATAATTACACTTTCCCTCTTTCATAATCTCCGTTCCGTCCCCATATTTCGGGCTTGCTTCGATGTAGAGTCTGCTGCGGGCCGCCACCGAACTTGGACTCCATGGTATGTGGTCATTTGTTGCTAGTGGTAGTGCTATGTACCGTGGATCATCCAATGGACCTAGGAACCGGGGTTGAGGGATCGCAGTGTTGCCTAAAGGTAAACACATTCTGTAGGTTGTAGGAGAGTTTGAAGCCGTCCGCAGGAAAATCTGTCCGCGGAGGACCTTAGGGCGTGCACACCATTCTATTCCGGATAGTACAAAATTAGCCTACCAAAGCGGCATATGTGCGAGGGCAGTCCTTCTGCTCAATGGGACTAATAGATATCGGAAAACCTTTTCTTTTGATTTACTGATAGAATTGCATGCGTTACGTCAATCGAAGACATTTACTACACTGTATCATGATATAGAATTTATGAAGAGCATATTAGGTTGTCTCATGCGTAATGTGCATATTTCAAGTTTGGCTTTTTATAGGATTTTTATGATTTCCTTCGTTGAGCATTACAATTTACAGGACGCTATTATTGCGTATTGTGACCATGCGATAGCCGTAGCTAAATTGTTAATACAAAAAAATATATAATAAAAATTGAGTTGATGAAGTTCGAGTAAAGGCTGGTCCACAATAAACCGGGAACGGAAGCGACAATGAGAACGGAAATATTGTTAAAATGTATTTAAATGTGAGCATGCACAATTAATTTTCACGTTCCCGTTCCCGGGCTTCGGAAAGCTTCTAGTTAATTGTGAATGCTCACATTTAAATACATTTATTTAACAATATTTCCGTTCTCGTTCTCGTAGTTTCCGTTCCCAGTTTATTGAGGACCAGCCTTTAGTGTCCTTCTAACTAAAGTCTAAAGCAATACTGGAAACAAGATTATAAAGCTGCTGCCGCGGCTCGAAGGATATGTGAGGTCGAAGTTGTAGAACGGTGTTGTTAGTGAGTGTGTAGAACAATTACTTGCTATCCCCCATGTGAAATTTCGGCCCGAGTATTATTTCTGCGCGCAGTGATTGCTTTCCGAATTCGCATTTTCAAAAAGCTTTTACTACATGTGTGTAAATTGTAGGTTTACTTTATGGTGCGCCGCTGTCCACACTTGTGGAGTAACGGTTAGCGCGTCTGGCAGCGAAACCAGGTGGCCCGGGTTCGATTCTCGGTTTGGGGCAAGTTATCTGGTTGAGGTTTTTTTCCGGGGGTTTCCCTCAATCCAATATGAGCAAATGCTGGGTAACTTTCGGTGCTGTACCCCGGACTCATTTCACCGGCATTATCACCTTCATTTCATTCAGACGCTAAATAACCTAAGATGTTGATAAAGCGTCGTAAAATAACCTACTAAAATAAAAAAAAAATTATGATGCGCCATTCTTATATTATCCTCATCTTTTCGTATGTTCATTCTATTTGACAACGCTGCTGCATCTAGGGAACTATTATGTGATACGTTACATTGTATAACGACGCTTGTAAAAGTATTAGGGCCTGTATGTAAGTTACAATACGAAACGTTCATGAGGAAAAAAAGAGCAACTTGTGTATACAAAACCAGGTAGAACAAATTAACAGTTATTTTTCCCTGCCTTGTGCAGTCTCTTTCTTTTTGGGACATGTTATTAACAAAGTCAATTAGTTTTCTCCAATTCGTATTAAGGAGTGGCGATCAAATTCTTCCCAATTCCTACATGACTTGGAATTTTCATAGATCATTATACAGTTTTCTGAACATTGTAAGGACTCAAGAAGCGACCCTTGTATACAGCGAAAAAATCTACCTGAATATAGAAGTGCATTAATGTATACATAGTACAAATCTAGATTTATTCCGGACATATGTATGTGGAATATGGAATCAGTGGACAAATACCTATTTAACGTCATATTTCGATCTTTGCCCACATTTCGGAATTTGTACGTACCATATACAAGTACTAAATGTGTCTTACACTTGTCGAAAAGGAGGAATAGTTTTTATACGTTTTTCTGAACGTGTCTTATTTCACTTATGTAAAGGCTAGCGTCGTGTCTTTTCGAACAAATCGAGAAAGAAAGAATATTTCGTTATTTGAATGAATAATTTCTAAGGAAGAAATAAGAGTGTTTAGATAGTCTTTTGTAAATGTGTTGCTATCTATCTATTGCTATAATTAGAAGAGTGGAGGTGACAAATACAGCATTTGAAACATCTTCTTAATCTAACCAAACCTTGTTTTTGTGCAGGTGTGTACTGTTATGAATAAGGCAAAAAAAAAAGTTTTGCTGTAGGGTTATATTACCTATTTTCCCAGAAGAGATATTTAGATGTCTCCTAAATGGTTGATCATATCTTGATGTGGTCGTACAGTCCTAGATCCGTCCTCGTTCCAGGTTATTTCCGCAAAAGGGAGGTTATTTTTCCATACGAATTTGAGAGGGTCTCATTTCTCGAATAGACTTAATTTGTACTAAGAACCTGATGCTGACCACTCAAAATCGCGTGTGGCGAGAATATTTGAACTATTAAGAGCGAAGTCCAAGTTGGGTAACATAATAAAGAAAAGCGTTTCTTGTTTTATACATCTGTACTATTGTTATCCTCCAAGTGGTGAATGATAGAAAGCCAATTACAAAGTAGAGATGTATTTATACAATAGATATAATTTAAGCCATTAAAAACTTTTTCGCAGCGTGCTAATTTTTGGTTTAATGAAACATGCAATCACGCATGTATGAAAATGGTTTTTTTTCTATGAATACATTTGTTGCCATAACAATTTTGACGTGAAAGATAAGTAAACAACATTAAAGAAATTCTGCGTCGAATCTTTTCTCCACTTTTACTAGTAATCTGAAAAGTACTTATTCTTTATTCATATTGGCGTCCAAGGTTTGTCTTCGATTATACATGCTTCTTCTTGGATTATCGATTATCGATTCGTAAAAGGATTACAATCTCGGAACTGCTCTTCAGGTAAGGACGAATTCAGCATTCTCATCTGAAATGTAGTCATGTGTTCACTAAAGGAATTTGACAGGAAAGGCAAACTATGTTCATTTCTTGTAACATTTTGATTTCCGAGAATATTACTATTATCTGCCAAATGGACTTACATTTTTTGTGCCTCAGGCGTTATACCGTAATATGGGGCTGCTTTCCGTTAGAAGGGAATCGTTACAAATTCCCAGGAAGGGGAAAATGGATATTACGTTATTAATTGGTAGCAAGAGCCCCTCGATTCGCAAGCCCTCGGGCAGGATTCACTTGAACATTGATGTTTCCTGATTATCCTGTGCCGTCCGGAATCCAGGGTTGCAAGGATTTGTCAGCACCTAACCAAGGATAGCGAATTAGTTAAGAATTACGTTGGCAAATCTTCAAATTTAAAACGATTATATATCTCTTACGGGAAGGAGGTCCACAGTAGTTGCTATTGTGCTTCAGAAAAATGCGACATAAACGGATATATGTCGAAAATAATCATATCAATTGAAGATTACTCCGTTGAGATGGTTTGCTCTGTGTGCATTTGTGATAAGGAAATATCTAGAGGTCATAATCAGGCTTTTTCGTAAATATAACACTTAAGTCACTCTTCATTTATGTGCACAATCCTTCCACGTGTAGCTGTTATTAACTATTACTTTCGCTTTATAAAATTCTCTGCACACCGAACTTGGGAGGATTAATACGTAAATGAAACTATTTGTAAGAGAGATCAGTAAGTGTATGCTAGGGGTTACAAGAATTATGTTTCGTTCCTGAATGGTTCACCAATCATTACTAGACATAGCAAATAAAGGGACACCATAGTCATGTGGTCAGCATAGAGCAAAGCTAAGGCATAAAACAGGAAAATCATAAGGCATGCCACACAGAAAAGCTCATTTTTATGTGGCGGTGTAGATAAGTCTCCACTTTCTGCCGGGATTCGACGTCTCTTATGTTCGGAAGCGAAATCGCTTCGGTAGCGCCTTCTGTTATTCACTTAGGCTACATAACTCTGCTACGTAGAAATATATTTACAGTATTTTCAAAAATTCAGGAGAAAAGTGGGCATTGTATTTTGATTGTGTTTGAAAATTCGGAACAGAATTAATTAAGATACATATTTATAAATTTGTTCGATTGAGATGGCAGATTTTAGAATTTGTTCGATGGAAAGGGTAGATAATAAAATGTTCAGTGATACGACGTTCTTGAAAAAAAAAATGACAAACTCTTAGTGGCACATTGAATTCCCAGTAGATCAGTGCTATTCGTAGTGCTGCGTTAGAAGAACATAAGGCATGGGCCACACGGCTTCATTCTCCAAATCTTGTTTTGTTTATGAAATTGCATCTCATCAGAACGTTGCGACCGGATACTTGTCCTGCTGCTGCCAGCCAGGTATGTGACGTCAGAGAGGAACCGAATTCCACGAAATACGTTTCTCTCGTCCGCCCGCTCGCCGGCCGGCCGGCTTTCTTAACTTTGCTCTCTGCGGCCTGGTTAGTCGAAGAGGCTCCACACAATGATGATGGATCATTGCCGATCATGAGGACGGCGGCTGCGGCGGTGTTATTCTTGTCGAGGCTCGAGTTTTGAGTTTATGGAGCCGATAGGACTTCGATTATTTATATGTGTTTTGGTGCCACCTCTAGTAGACAGAACTTGCCATACTTGTTACATAATCAAGTTACATATTAGTTAAGCCTCCCAAAATTGTCTCCTTTCTCATCATTGGCTGTAAATGATATTCATCGTGCAGAACAACATACAGTATATTTTTAAAATGTTACTATCTACTGCCTGCAAACAATAGTATTGCGACTAACCGTTCTCTTCTTACACGTCAGCTCATAAACGTAGAGGAAAATTTCCCAATACCGAACACTTAAGCCTTTTCAAGAATTGTGGAAAATTTAAGTAATTGATTGCAATAATAGTACTGCAACTATGATCAATTAACTTTTACTCTCACAATCTCCATGAATCCACACCTGTGGAGTAATGGTCAGCGCGTCTGGCTGCGAAACCAGGTGGCCCGGGTTCTAATCCCGGTCGGGGCAAGTTACCTGGTTGAGGTTTTTTCCGGGGTTTTCCCTCAACCCAATACGAGCAAATGCTGGGTAACTTTCGGTGCTGGACCCCGGACTCATTTCACTGGCATTATCACCTTCATATCATTCAGACGCTAAATGACCTAGATGTTGATACAGCGTCGTAAAATAACAAAATAAAAAAAAATCTCCATGAATTTAATGACCTACAGTTAAGACAAATTACATAAGCAGTTAAACAACCTTGATATTACAGTACAGCTAAAAAATGAATCCCAGTATCTGACATACAGTAAACACCATTTGTCATACAATTTAAAACAAATATAAGCAATTAAAAGGAAGGAATCATTAGCATGAAAGCGTTTTGAATCGAAAATGAATATTTTTTATATAAAACAATCCTTTGCCACACTGTTTGAAAACACCGCTTATGTGAGAGAATTATTGGATTTACTGACAATGATAACATATAAAACAGTCAATGTTATCTGAATCGGTATAGTCCAAATGCGTCCAATTTCCACATAAAGTTCACCGTACCCAGGATTCATCACTTGCTTCCAAACAGATGATGCATTCTGTTTCATCTTATGTTAAAGTCGATAGTTCTCTTTTATGATTCCATTTGCTTTGCCATATTTGCACTATAGTAATTGAATTCCCTGATTTTAGTTCCTTAACAATGTCTCCTAAGGTACTTTCAAGAACATAGACATGAACAACTGCCTCTCTGATAGTGATCCCCTCTTCCCATTTGCGCCTCTTATTATTTTCCACGTCAGAAGAAAGGCCTTGAAATATTCCCTTGTCCGGTACTGGGGATCAGATATTGTCCGGTACTAAGTGACTAGCATGTTGACCTAAAATTCCTCGTTTCCACATCATCACTCTTGTCATTTTTTTTGCTCCTGTTCGTATTTTCTTGTTTTCTCCATTTCTGGCCGCCCTATATTTCTTATCATTCTTCCCTTCTAATTTTTCGATGTATTTCCTTTACCCTCTTTAAGTCTTACTTTGCTTCCATTGTTCTTACTAGACAACGTAAAATACAAAATATAGTAGTGCTGAAGTGAAGTTTGAAATTTTCACGAAATTGCAATTTTAGACACCTTGATTTTTTCGTTGTACGATATTATAGGCGCGCGACGACTAGCACCACAATTTTGAATGGGCTCTTGTTCTTTACTATTCTTTGACTACGAATGTTTGTTGAAGTCAGAACAATCGCTTTCTTAGTTGAATGGTGCAATCTGTTGATTCAGCAACGCAGGCTTAAAAGTTCCGATGAAGTCTCACTGGGGCACCGTTTCCCCTTCCACGCCGAAAACGTATTAGGCCTTCCCAAACTTACGTGATCAATACGCCAATATTGGAATGGAGAGTGACTGTGGAATGAGAACCCCGAGAAGAACCCTCAGGGTCCTTAGCTTCGTCTTCCAACAATATCCCTCTGCTATGACCGGGATTCGAACCCGGGACCGCAGTCATCGTAAGCCAGTGCTCTGCCAACTGCAGTATTTAGCATAAACATTTTACCGCAAAATTTATTCTTCTTTATTTGAGTGGAAAAATATGGTTATTTGCCCAATCAATTCCAGCTATTTTATTTTGTGATATTTTTGTTACCAAAAAAAAGTTATCTCAGGAAAACCTGATCAGTGCCATTATTGTTCATCACATGCGCCACATTCAGAGATTTAAGATTAAGGCCAGTGTAAAAAAAAATATATCTCATTTGGTCAATTAGATTCATTGATGAAAGAATGATTCCTTGTTAATACAGTGCGTCTGGGAAGTCCGTATACTCCTATAAACCATTTAATTATGAGCTCGTAGGGCTAGTTCCCCAAGGGATCCGTATGTGCTTCATCGTGTCGGACACGTCTGTACACCTCAAGTCTTTCGTGACATTTTTTCCAACATTGCAGATATTATCGAGACATGAATCCCGTACGGCTTGTTCCAGTTCACCGTTGGTTCTGTACCAACGAGCAGCAATCTTCATCTTGAGAATATTCTATACAGAGTTACCCGGTGTCGTGAGGTCAGGGCTACGTGGAGGCTATGGATGTAGAGCTGGAGTTGTTGGGGAGCCACGTCCAATCCAGGCTCCATGTTTCCGTCCCGACAGCTCGTTGGCGAAGGTCGCACGATACGGCCTCGCAGATAAAACCTTTTTCAAGTGAGCGAACATAGCCGATCGTGAAAGATCAAGTTCAGCTGTCGCTTGCGAACATTTCCAAGACCTTCCTTCTTGCACTTCTGGGTCCATCTTTCACACTTCCCATAATATATGCCTTTCTTTCCCAGGAAAGCAGTATCCTTTTCGTCGGTGCAGTCTTAATTAAATCATTGCATAAAATTTTCTTGTACTGTATTTTCCTAATGTTCGTCCTGTTTAAGGGCGTTCGTGTATCTACACACTCGCAAGCAATCTCTCAACAGAAAAATAATGTGCAATTTTAATTCTAACAGTGAAGTACAGGCTCCTTGCGCATGCACCTACAGAGTTACGCGCTCATGACTCTACCCTTCAAAGAAACATCAAAGACTGTAAATAAAGGTTTATGGGAATATATGAACATTACCAAGAAATAATGGGAGACCTTAAACCCGAGTGTAAGATTAGAAGAGAGATGATTTATTGGAACATTTCGCTGCCTGTACACCTAAAGAGTCCGAGGGACAAGTGACATTTTAATCTGTCGTTCTTTCATTTTTAGGAACTGCTTTTTCATCTTTTATATATAGCTGGCTAGTCCAACTGTATCGAAATGTTTTTTTTTTTTTTGTCTACCTGGTAGCTGTGTATTAATTTTCGTTTTCTAATATTCGTGCTCTGTAATTAATTGATCAGAGGGTAACAATCTGACGCGATTTAGGACTATTCCAACGAGTTGTAATTTGAATTGTTAAAATCTCGGCTCTGGTGGAGTTGGTTTCCGATGAACAAATGCAAGGTTTGAGAGTTTTTCTAGGGGTTTTCCCGTTTTCCCCTCTTCATTTCTCCAACACTGTCCACAAGTTTGTTGTATTAGATTCCGATTGGCATTTGTGGTAATTTATGAAAAATACAACGTGGCGCTGGCGTGGTGCACATGATCAGAATGCGCAAAGGTGACTATGTGAACGCGTCTGTAGGAAGTGTTCTGTATTTTTTCACACTGAAGCGTGTGCAAAGTGCATTTTTGCGTGAATTTAACCTGAGACTAACGATGCGTGAGCGTCGTTAAATGGCCATGCAGTTTCGAGAAACGGGCAGTGTTGTTTTCCCTTGCGTGGAAGACATGGTAAGTAAGCTGAAGGTGTCCGAGGAAAACGTGGAAAATATTCGCACGGCCTTCGCAAGAAATACGAAGTAGTCAATTCGAGGTGAATCACTTATTCGGCCTCCACGCTCCCCACATCTTACCCCACTGGACTTTTTCCTGTGAAGTCTTTATGATAGACGCCTATGGAGAACTTGAACGGTTTGCGACTCAAAATTCGTCAGATTATCGTCACTATCAAACCGTAAATGTTTCTGAATACCCGGTTGGAGGTGGACTACAGATTGTATATCTGCCGTGCCATCGGGGCATGCATGTATCGAAATTCTTTGAGTTGATACAAAATGCATGAGTTTCTATACCAGAAATCACCAGGCTTGCTTGTAGCTAGTAACTTTGAAAATTTAAGGCATCCACATTGCAGCTTTGCGTATTCTGATCGTGCGCGCCATGCATTGCTACGATGTGGTATTTTTCATAAATTGCCACATATCATTATACGCTACAAGGATTTTTAATTTGAATCTAATGCAACTTAAGTTATAAATGTGTAATGTTAAGTCTATAAGCGAACATGGTGCATTTTACAGATTCTGACTACATTTCCCATTTTTTTTTTCTTTCGAAGTTCCTTCCCCTGTGGTAGTCGGATAGTGGATAGTCCCACCAGTATGGGTCTGACAATCCCACCATGGAAAAATTAAAACCGTTCATGAACCCGATGAAAAATGTCGGACTGCTTTTTAGATACGAAGTTAAAAAAAATAAGGATAAATACTGAATAAGGCATTGAATCGTTAGCAGTGTGCATCAGTCATAAAGAAGTCAATATTAAACTTAAAGGTTGAGAGGAGAGAGTTTTTTCTTACATATATTTATAAATTCCCACACTTCAGGATTGGACATCTTGGAGGAAGTACGCACTTTCCTTCAGATTTTATACACACAATTTTGTTCTTATCAAAACTGTCACATTTATTTTGTAGACATTGTAGTTTATCTGCAAAAGTATCCCAGCCACAGGCGTAGCTGAGGGGTGAAAAGGCGTGGATTTAGAATTATACTTGGACTGATTACCTGTTTGGGATTTTTCCCTATGTTTTCTGTAGCTGTAAGACGTATGTCAGATAATCCCCTAACGAGTGCTCAATCTCATCTGGCCAAATGTCATCTATTTGTCACCAGTTCCACCTGCGCTATATAACATCGCAGTTGAAGCAATGTATTTAAATAATAACGTACTTCCCTTTCTTAATAGTTCATTTTTAAGGCCTTTAAGTTTGCATTTCTTTTAATACCTTATCAAATTAGGCTGTTGTTAAAGTATTAAATGATTTTCTTCACTTTGTTTTTCTTGGTCCATCCTATGGTTCAGCCGCCCAAAAAGACTGAGAGAATAGTGTGTGATCTTCAGCTAGGGAGGCCTATGTTTGTAGTGTGTGGTGTGCAAAATCCGTGTTATTGTTTACCTAGGGTGATTCAGACTTCAATATGTTGTACCTTGTTCTCGGGATGATGCGTGCGATATAAAATTTTACAGTGTGGAAAGGAAAGAAAAGTGGCAACAAAATAGGAGGAGAAAAAGTGTATTAAAAGTTCTTGTCCAGTAAAAGAGAAATTCATGGTCTCTTTAAATCTAACTACTAAAACATGTACAAATAGATCTTGGGTGACAAGACGCTTTAAACAACTGATACGTAGGCCCCTAGAGTGAACCTAAATTCACACACAAGCTCCCCGGGCCGTCATTCCTCGTTACAAAATACGGAGAAAATATTAGTGCAACTAATATTCTGCGGGCTATAGTTTTCGAGATAGCAAACGCCGTCAATTGGGGTAATATCATTATGAGGTTACGAGTGGTGTCAAAGCGCCCTCCGTTCATTTCAAGAAACTTGGCAATGTGCCGCACTATCTGGAACGCACCGTAACATGTTGGCATGAATCATTGTTATGACAGCGTGAAGACTGGCAACCAGATCTTCATGGTTCTAGATGGGTTGTAGCCTGTAGACTTTCTCATTCAGATGCCACCAAATTGGAGGGGAGGAGGATCATGGAATTCGGCTTCGGTGAACGATGTGGCCACGTTCTAGTCCTTAACGTCCAAGCCACTTTCCTACATCGACTTTGCTCGTGCGTTTCCGTGGAATCTGTTTCACAGATGCAATGACGGTATCTGCGTTGAAGTTCGGACATTTCTTGAACGATCTGCATTCTTATATATTAATAGATTTCTAAGTATTTGCTGTGTAATAAATGCCTTGTAAACAGTTTCATTATCACCACTTGATAGATAACGTCTTATCCTCACTTAACAGCGATGAGAAATCATTGCCGCATTTGATTACATTTGGTATCTTCAAAAATAGAGTCCGCAAGATATGAGTTATATGGCGTTTTTTATGTTGTAACGAGGAATCATGCCACAGTGTGTTTGTACGCGAATTTAGGTTCAGCCTAACTTATATCACAGATTGTCAGGCGTGCAGGAATCGGGCGTGCCCTGGACTAGATGGGCAAGTGCTAAGCAGGCGTTACTCTTACCATGAGGCAAGAGGAGTTACATTATCTACACAACGAAATGCTATTATGATTTTGTTTTATGCATTTCCTTATATATGTTTTATGTTTTTTGCAATACGCAGGGAAATGTCTGAAACAATACTTTACTTTCCTAAAACAGCTTAACTCATTGAGACGGATTGTTTTATATTTTCTAGTAGTTGCATACGCTCACCTCCAAAATTGTTATATGTTTGAAGATGCTTAGTGTTGTAGTGTGGCTCAACATTCTATATTTTTTACTATAATAGTGTGTCCACATACTAAGCATTTGACACGTTCGCCAGTTTGAACAGAAAGAAACCATCTTGAATAACTTTAAATGTAGTGCCGGTACTTGTTCAGTTGTCTTTGTAAATAGATCTCTTATTGTAGCATAAAATTTCTTAAATCTCTAGCAATTTCATAACTTACCTAGATAATTACTAACCTATACATACAATAAATTGTCCAGTTTTTATTAATCAGGTAATATTCTAATACTTTGACTTTATTGTAAATGTAAATTTAATATTAATTATATTCTTGATATTGTATTTGTAATCCTCTGATAGAGAGAAGAGAAGGTCTGAAGACCTTATCTCTATCAGATTAAATAATAACCAGACCTAACCATTTTACAAACCGCAAGCGATGTTGCTTCTTGATTACGCTACGCTTGAATGTGCGACACTGTTTACATTTGCAACAGGTTTCCAGCGCCCATCACTAAGTGCTCGGGCGCCCAAAGTGCAAAATTCCCATCGTGAGCACGTCTGGCCGATATAGAATTTGAAGTAAATATGTTCTGTGTAGAAAATATAAATTATGTTTTTATTTAACGACGCTCGAAACTGCCGAGGTTATATCAGCGTCGCCGGTGTGCCGGAATTTTGTCCCGCAGGAGTTCTTTTACATGCCAGTAAATCTACTGATATGAGCGTGTCGCATTTAAGCACACTTAAATGCTATCGACCTGGGCCGGGATCGAATCCGCAACTAGGGCACAGAAGGCCAGGACTCTACCAATTGCGCCACCCAGGATGACTCTTCTGTGTAGAACTCATCAAAAAAGGTTGATGTATAGCAAAATATTCCTTTACCATCTCTTTATTTTCAGGAAATATTTAAATTAACTAAGTAAAGAAATCTGTTTTCGGAATGGATAAAACAAAATTGCTCTAATTTAAAAGCTATTCTTTTTCTCTAAATTCTGAGAGTCGGAGAATGGTTCCTTCTAACGGCGTACATCTATTTCTTTTTGGAATGATTAAACATCACTTCGTTGGTCATTAACAGATCTGGTTGCGCCCTCCACTTTACCCATGCCCTAACAGTTTCTAAAAGTAGTCTCACATCATAAAATGAGGGTACATAATATGTATAAAATTCTTAATTTCTATCAAATGACTAATTAACTCGTTGTCATAGTAATGCACTTCTTTACGCAACAGAAACGCATATTAGCCTAGTATTTTGTAAATTGTTCGCCCCTGTGAGTTTGTAACTCTCAATATTGCGTTTTTGTATCAATTCAACTATTGTTAAATTCGTGTTTTACGTACTATATTGTGTGTACACAGTATATTAAGGTAGAGTAACGCGCTGCTCTCTAGTGGACGTATAATAAACAACTGAAACACTTTGATGGACACGTTCACATTTGAAGACGGAATGTTTTTCACAGTGCTGTAAACAGGGTTTTTTAGTTCTGCCTCAAACGCATTACTATATATTCTCGAGAAACGTCTTTGTTCACGGAACCTCTGCTAAAGCTTGGTCGTCAGATGAAAATTCATCCTCCCCAAATGCCTATTTAAGTGGAGAACTGCTTGACCTTCACTCAAAGCGAGGGCCGCTATCACGATGGATGGTAAGTGTTTGGCCAGGGAACCGGAAAGAGAGCCTCTTCACGCCCTGCAGTTGTATTGTTTCTGATTATGAAATCTTGAGGATCTTGTCACGAATCTTTTCAATAGATCTGCCGGAATTGTTATCGGTATCTGCGTGGGAAAATTGTCGAGACTACCTTGTTGGGTTTTAGAGGAATGCGTCACAATTTTTCGCCATCCTTACAATTGGTCATAATTAATTCGTAGCAGATTCATATTCGCTACAGGTATTTGTCACAGATGATTTATTAGTAGCAATTTGAATTTGTCAAGGTGATTCATTGGTCACAATTTGAATTGACGAAATTGAATTCCTATTAAATTAACAGTGATTTAGTTAATCACATAGTAAATAATTTCCTGTTTTTTTTTTTTACTCCAAGTTTCCTGCTATGTTATGCCCAATGCACGAAAATAGTCCAGATTGTTTCCTTCCTCCTTATATTGTTCGTAATTTTCGATGATTCGAGAAATACGTGTGCCAGTCTCATTGTATTTTCTTTTCTTCTCAGACGGCGAATGCCCATCTTCCAGCCGTTCAATATGTCCACCTCACCCTGTAGATGTTGAAGTACATGATACAGCGATGGATGATACTTTCTGACTAACACATTCAGTTCACTGGCTTCTGGAAATTCTACCTTAATCACATTAATAACTGCTGATTTGTAGTCTACTAGTATGAATCAGTTGATAACTCGGAAAAGTGTTTGATACAAATTCCTGCTCTTCCCATTAGTACAACAACAGGGAACCACTGATTTGGAATATTCATATATATTGTGTATAGTTGTAGCAGGCTTCTTGGTGCTGATTTACGAACATGTTCCAGCAATTGACGGGTTAGCTGGAAGAAGGGCGTAATCCGAATTACAGCGTTTATCAGTAAAATGGCTATATCTGTTCTTTGGCGGCGTTTCTACCAACCACCACTACTCTCAATAGATTGCAATAGAGAGGTATTATTGAATTGCGTCCGGCTTCCATCTCACTACTGTAGTTCCAGGACCGGCGAAAGTAACTGCAAGGGTGTTCGCATTGTCTGACGAATGTTCTGATCTATCCTATCTTTCGCCTAATGGAAGCGAATATAACCTTTCTGATGTTGAAAGTATCAGTGAAAATGAATTACATACGGAAAGGTAGAAAACGGAAACGGTTTAACAAATTATGAAAGAATAATCTAGCAAGAAGAAACGAAGCTGTGTTGGAAAGAGTGAATGAAGAAAGAATGATGTTGACACTGATCAGGAAGAGTAAAAGGAATTGGTTGGGTCACTGGTTAAGAAGAAACTGCCTTATGAAGGATACACCGGAAGGAATGGTGAAGGGAGAAGAGTTCGGTGCAGAAGACCTCAGATGATAGACGAAATTAAGATCATAGATCAAATGAGGAGACAAAGAGAAAGGCAGAAAATAGGAAAGAACTGAAGAATACTGGGTTTACACTGAAAGACCTACCCATGGGCATTTAACACTATGAGTGAATGAATCTAGAAAGCGACGACGAAATTACGGCAAAGCTTAACATAAGTAGGTCGGGAAAAATGGTGAAGGAAATACAGTATTACTATTTATTTTAGTCAATGGAGAATGAATATGAGGTACTAATAATATAGTCGTATGCAGTGTTATAAAATGTTATATCCTGGCTAGGAGTCTGTCATTTAGGAACGACCATATTTCTGACAGGTTAGCAACAAAACAGTTAAGCCAGTTGTTGCCAGAAGAAATATGAGATGTCTACAGAGGAACAAGCCATTTTCCATTGAGGATTTTGGAAAACTGGAATAAAAACCAACAGGATACATTTCTTATGGTGTATTTGAAGAGGAGGACCATTAAGCAATGTCAAACATCTGTAAAACCATAGCACCGTGAATATTCTTGGGTATACAGTATTATGACTGAGAAGAACTTTTATGCAAGTCCTTTATTCTGTCATTGTTTAAAATATCTAAGAAACGACTGTTTAAAATATCTAAGAAACGACTGATAACTGTACAAAATATAGTGAAACTAGGTGATACTGTAATGACAGATACAGGCAAACGCTCCAATAGTCCTCAAAAGATTCTAGATGTTGTTTATGTTATGTTATTAGATCACGATGTTGTTTATGTTAGGTTATTAGATCACCTAAAGTGGTATAGTGTCTGTAACTGTAGTTAAATGATAACGTGAAATAAGTCGGATTATCATTTTAATGTTGTGATAAAAATTTTGTAAAAGTACATACTGTATATATTTTTCTTTGTAGAATATGTTATATTCTAATTACCATCATTATTGTGGTGTTGTCTATACCACAATAATGTAGGTTTGATATGCATCGTCGTCACTTAATCATTGAACATTTGAATCTGTAAACGTGATTCTTTTACCGATACATGTAGATATTCTTCAGGAATTAGGTTTATATCTAGAGAATATACAGCTTCTTGGGGCACTGACTTCAACAATAACGATATTCAGCAAATGATAGTTTGTCATTTTCTGTGGAGTTGATTTATCATAAAATATGTTGCATCATTCTTGCGAAACTTCAGTCGTTAGTACATTTGAATAAAGAAATGGCGGAAATTCTCGATGAGCAATTTTGGGATTCCCCTATTATGCAGTGTAATAACGACCCATTTTGAAGACATTTATATCAGTGAGAGTGCCAAAATCATTATACATACTGAGGATTGATAGGTATGATAACACCATGACGGAATATCATTATATCGAACGTGACGGAATATCATTATATCGAAATAGTTTCCCAAGGATCATTTTTGTTCAGGAAGAAGCGTTACATTGCTGTTCAGATTTTATTTATAGCATAGCAAAATATCTGGCATTTAAGATTTTTCTGTGATTTCGAAATACCGTTAATGATATTTCTCCATTTCAAGGGCGAATGTTAGCCGCTGCATTTTCGTTTCAAAATACTCTCGTACTAAATTCTTGACCATTTCCTCGATTCCGAATAAGGAAACGACGCAGTAAATTGATGGATTTGTCTTTTGAGGCGTAAAAGAAAAGAACCCTTACACGATTACTCTGAATCCATGTAGGCCACATGCATTTTCTTCAACTCAACACTAACAAGGTTCTCCATTCAGTTGTATGTATCAGCATTTCTTCAGTCATGTGGAGCAATGTGCTTATCCAAGAACAAAGGGTTATGGGAAACAGTTACATTAATGGAACACACTCAATGCAGATTAAAATGTGTTGTGTAGGCCAATATAAATAATAGAAAACTAGTTTTTTTAAGCAATGGCAAGACCCTTAACTTGCCGTTATCCCCCCCCCCCCCGACTAAGCGAGCGTGACTGATGTCACTAGTCCCGAAAAGCGTAGATCACAGGGATGAGGGAGAATTATTGGGTTATCAGTATCACAGGTTAATCGGAGACTCCTATGTTTTTCTATTTGTTTATTTTATCTACCGTTGAGTGAAATGAAGTTGCTGCAAATGAAATGTCCAGGGTCAAGCGCCGAAAATCACCAAGTATTTGCCCTTACTGGGTTCAAGAATAACCGCGGAAAAACCTCAATCAGGCAACTTGTCTCAACCAGAATTTGAACCCGGACTCGTTCGTTTCACTGTCAGACGTGCTAACTGTTACGCCACAGTGGCCTACACCCCTGTGTTGCTTGGACCATGGGCTTTCCAAATGGAAGTTATAACTCTCGAACACTAACACATGGCGACAAATTACCAATAACGATTATTTGCTTGCTTCTTCAAGCGAAGCAGTAAATGAATAATATCCTGACAAGTTTTGTGCATGTCACTGACAAAATTCTACATAATGTTTACTATATAGGGTAAAGGTTGGTAAAATTGTAATACGAGTAATATTGTGATAGTTCTTTTTGAGAATCTATTACAATTTTACTGAGCGAAAGGAAGATCGGTTTTTTGCGTCAACGTATTAAGGGAATGTTCGTGGACAAGTTTCTGCACAAAATCGGTCCTTCTCTCGCTCAGTAAAATTGTAATAAATTCTCAATGAGAACTATCAATATTACTCGTATCACAGTGTTACCAACCTTTACCCTTCCACGCTAACGACATCGACGACTAAGAAGTTGATACGTCGTATCTCTAAATTTGCAGGTGAACAATTTTTTAAATTATATATCAACATTTTATACATTTTTCTGCTTTGCAAAATCTTCTGTTATTTTGTAAACATAATAATAATAATAATAATAATAATAATGATGATGATGATGATGTTAATATAAATAATGATGTAGTTATACTAAATGGTCAGTTTTCTAGATGCGAGGTATCGCTTTTTAGCCATCGATATGCTAATGTACAGTATAGTCCAATTAATACCACGCTTAAACAGATACAGACGCTTTTCTAAAGTAAGGATTTTTGTGAATTCGTTAATTTTCTGTGTACACTATTTTATAAAGAATAAGACACGTTATTGAATGTTAGTTTGGAAGTATGTCGTTGTCATACACAATTGTAAATTATAACATATTCAGTGGTGTGGATTTATGTCTGAATATATGTTTCTGTGTTATAAAGAGAACGGATTTCTATCGTGACTCTTGTTAAGCTTTGGACGCAAAGCGACTGTATTCTGAAGAAAAATGGTAATACTTCGCAAAACAACTTCCACAAGAATGTATCTCGTGTCCTACCTAAGCACTTGAAGGATGAAACGACGTCCCAGATCTTTTATGAATTTCCTTTCCCTGCAAAAATGTACTGTTATAAGAAAATAGACAAGTGAGGCTAGTAATTAGAATTGCGTATTGTTGTGTGTGCTCTCCTTATGTATTAGACTTTTTGATTCATTTAATTGTAACCCTGATGAGAAAATTTAACTTTAAATTGGAGTAGTATGAATATTGTGGATGTTACTGATTTTATGTCGGCATATCTGAAGAAAAGTTTAAAACAACACGATAAAGCTAAATATGTAAGATTATATTATCTCCGCGTGACATTCGTCATAGATAACATGTATTTAAATGCAATGAAACCTCTTTTTCAGTTGTAATAAATTGTTATGAAGCGTAGCTGAGGTGGTAGCGCGTCTGTCTACTGATTCGTGGCTGCGATTGGGCGTTGATTCGATTTTCCCGCTTGGGCTGATTACCTGGCTTGCTTTTTACGAGGGTTTTTCGAACTGTAAGGCGAATGTCAGGTAATCCATTGGTGAATTCATCTCGTTTTGCCAAATACCTTCTCGCTATTACGAGTACCTACTCTAACGACGCTAAGTAACTCAGCAGTTGATACAGCGTCATTAATCTAAATAACAGACTAAATATAGCTATATCTGTTCTAGAATAAATGATGAATTGCGGCATTTAATTTAAAAAAGAAATAAGGAAAACAAAATCACAATTTATTGGACTAAACCCTCTTAGTATTCCTTAAACAAGTGAACATGAAAAATTCAGTAGGCTATAACTACCATGATTATTATTTGTACCCTAACATATTTGGTGACGTTTACATTTGTTTGTTCACACATGATTATCACAATTTATTGGAACTGTGCTACGATTTATACTGAGAAACTTTGGAGAAGGCTATGCTAGCTGTGGTGACTGGAATTCGTCAATGTCAGGACATGAATGGTGGTCATATGCCCAATATTGTTTTTCATAAATAAATTCCAATCTATTGGCTTTCAATGCACATCTCTATTTTTTTATACATCATAAGGTTATTTAGTAATAAAAAAATGGTTCACTTATATTTTAGTCTTCTCTGTATTTGGCATCCGTGTCGCTCCGTTTTTGTCGGCATGAAAGTTTGTGGGATCGCATAATGAGTTCCTTAGAATTGCAACCCTCATGTTTTCTCTTCCTGGTATAGCAGCAGAAGATGCTTCTCTGATTCGAATCCTAAATGTGATCTGAGTATAATTAAGAAAAGCGTGTCTCCATAAACTTCCTTATAAGTGATGTATGTATGTATGTATGTATGTATGTATGTATGTATACAAACTAGTGTAGAAAGTGTTGAATATGCAGAATATGCAGAATCTAGTATGTGTCTCGGCAGAAAATTTTGAACTCAGGCCAGTGAATTGTGTGTTACATGTACTTTAAAAAAACTACACATCGTGTAGAACGGAGAATGTACGATATAGTTCAGGAAATGTTATGAATTAAACTACATTAATTTAACATAGTATTTCTATGCCCGAAGTCGAACGGTTATAGGGATAATTTTGCGAGAAATTTTGGTTAGAGAGACTATTTATAAGACGACTTTAATTTGTTAAATTACTAAGAAAGTTGTCTTAATATTTTTGGTTCACATTAAGTAAATAAGATTTATGTTCTGTATCCTCCATATAGGTAGCGCATATTGCACATTTAAGGAAACATAATTGGCCGGCCGTGCTTTTTTAATTGAGCACCAAACGGTACACTTGTCGGCATAAATTTAACATGCGTATGGATCACAAGAGTACGATTAAAACTAATCCTCATGTGATATACAAGAACAGGATGTATCGTAATCAAGATTTAGAAAGTTGGGAAGGTACATTTGTATGTGTAAATAGTTGTTGACTGAGAAGCAGATGCTGCTGGAGGTAATATTAATACATTCCGCCGAAGTGATGTGCAACTGGGCCACAGTCCTGCCATCTTTCCGCTATATTCGGAACCCGAATCACATAAAGTGAAGTGGCTAGGCATTGGATACATACATATTAATACACTAGCAGTCTTACTAATAAACCGTGTATAGTTTTTATACGAGACTTATGCAGAGTTGAGACAGAAAACGTTACTAATAAACCGTGAATAAGCTATGGACGTATAAACAGGCTGTAACTATACAATGGGAATTGCTTTGCAGTAGTTATATACACGAAACATTTTGTTTAAGCGTTGTATATAGGGAAAAAATGGCCGCCCCTTTAACAGCTGTTCGTATCGACTGTCATTTTATGATGATGTTTACCTTGTAACCACAGAAGAACAAACCAAAGATCATAGAATTATTAGAATAATATTGCTGTAGCTTGTACTCTTTGACCAAAATGTAGTGTGGTAATCGATTAGAGCCAGTTGTACTATCGATATTTAACACGCCACACTAGAGCGCTCCAGTAGAGAACCTCAGATATTCTATTACCTTTCGTAACGAAGTAATGACGAAACTATGACGTAGCTGTGTAACAGTTATCCTGTTATACACGACGTATGTAGTGATTATTAGTAAGGAATTTACACACGACTTATAAATGAGCTACTCATTGTATAAGTATAAGACAGTTAAACGTCTTTATATAGAGTTTTTTATTAGTAAGACCGTAGCTGTACCCGTGCGCTTCGCTGCACTTGTTAGAAATAAATATAAAGTAATTGCATAATTAAAATACGGCATCTGGTCCAGGGGACATTCGTGTTTGATAGAAGGATAAATCGTTTAATATGTCACTTAATTTAAATTGTTTTTAAATAATTAAAATGCGACCATTTTGGTCCAGAGACCACTTATTTAGTGCAATGATAAATCCTTTAACATATTTCTTAATTTTTATTAAATGCAAATAATTCAAATATGATCATTTGGTTCAGAGAATATCCGTTTTTGGTGCAATTTGGTCCCATCAAAATTTTGCTTGGAATGAAACGTATCGGAAATCATTTTTAAAGAAACTTTTGTTATGTAACATTTTTCATGAAAATTAATAATAAGGGAGATATTTCGATTTATTTAATTCAAGCCCCCTTACAATCCCCCTTTTAAATAAAGTATTTTGAATGCCATATAGCCTAAAATCTAAGTTACAACGAACTTAATTTATATTTCATTTTCATATAAACCGGTTCAGCCATTATCGCGTGAAAAGGTAACAAACATCCGACACAGACAGCCAGACAGACATACAAACAAAAATTTCGAAAAAGCAATTTTCGGTTTCAGGATGGTTAATTATACATGTTAACGCCAATTATTTTTGGAAAATCGAAAATTCCCAGAAAAAGTTTGGCTTCAGATTTATTATTAGTATATATTCTAATCAGCTTCAACGTTATCAATGACCTGTGTTGTCAACGACCTCTAATAGTGTAGTGAGAAAAAATATACTAATTTATAATACTCGGGGGAAGCATATTATAAGACTGAAACATTTATGTACACTGGTCCGGCTTAAACGTATAACATTTCATTATTTTATTACATAAAAAGTATTGTTAGTATATACAGTCGGTTTTCTTCTACGGGTATGGTAACTCAAAATGTTTCCTGTGTTTGCATGACGGGAATGTACATCGCATGCGCGCTTGCGCAAACTACGTCGTTCGCGGAAATAGCCAATTAGCGTCAGTAACCATGTGGATTCCACAGCAAAAGTCATTCTGTGTGCTTTCTCTCGCGGAGTTGAAATCTGTTACGCAGGTACAATGTCGATTTCGGCGTGAATATCAACTGCGACTAACTGACGATATTCCAACTTACGTAACAATCATGAAATAGGACAGATGTCTTTGTGAAACTGGGAGTTTGGCTTCAGATATTGCCGTACAGGAGTAGCATAATGAGAAGAAGCCCCATCTTGATGATACCAAGTGGAATCATTAGGTAAATCTGGATCCTGGAGATTTGGGTGAAGAACGGCAAGGGCTGGTAATAATTCTTCACGCTAAAATTCTACATACCGGTCCCCATTAAGTGTATCATCAAAAAAGTAGGGGCCCACAATTTTGCATCTTAGAATCCCTGCCCATACGTTTACCTTCTGGGGAAATTTCGTGTGAGTTTCTTCCATCCAGCGTAGTTTAACCAGTACCCGCAATTTTGTCTATTCACTTCTCCATTCAGACAAAATGTAGATTCATAAGAGAAAAGGAAGTTTGATACGAAATTGGGGTCTCTATCGCAGATGTTGGTCATTGCGTCACAGAATTGCAATCTTCTGTCTCCGTCATCTTCTGTTAGCTTTCAAGGGCTGCACTTTATAAGGATGATATTTATTACGACGCAGCAGTCCCAAAATGGTTGTTCTCGATACATCAAACGTAGATTGTAATCCATTAAGTGAAGAGCGTGTATTATCATCCACTGTTATCAAAATGTCTTGCTCTTATTCTTCAGTAGTTGAAGACGGTCTACCAGATCTTTGGACATCTCTCACATGTTCATTTTCATTGTTTTTTTTTTTTTTTTTTTTTTTGTATTCTGCTCACAGTAGATTTATAAATAAGAGGTCGATCTGTATGTGTTTCATTGAAAAGTGCACATACTTCATCTTGTGTACGTTTCCTGTCACCATATCCAATCATCACTAAAATCTCGTTTCTCTCACTTTCACTTAATAACATTTTTTTGACGTGTCCGAGCATTTTTCGAAAAAAAAAAAAATCATTTAGCTGTAGCAAAAAATATGCACAACTTTTGAAACGCACTGTATGAAGCGTTGTCACTACTCTACAGGGTGTTCCAAAAGTCTCCATGCATATGGAATGTTGAAAATAGAAATGCCAATATGTAATCAATTTGACGGCCTTAGAGAGTCAGATACAGGCAAATGCTATTCAACCAGTTCCGACGTACCATGAGGGACATAATAGTTGAGCGACTCTAGCATTTTCGAAGTCAAAGTATGTCAAACCACAGTCTAGTATATACTGTCACGAAGGTTAACACGTAGTAAATATGCATCCATAGATAGTTGCTAACCACTAGGATCGCTAATATCGCCCCATTACATACAATGCGAAATAGTACCGGCACAGTCAATTGTTCCTAGCACCCTCACAACTCAAGCTTCGTGACTGTATATACTAGACTGTGGTCAAACTGTGCATGCTCCGAGCTGAAACTTTTGGTTCGTGTGATGAGATACTCGCTTCGCTTTTCTGCTTATCAGAGTCTATGCTCCGAAGGAATTAAAATTGTAGCCTCTTATGAACCGCGTTACATTTTTTCGTCCGTTCAACAATTATGTCCTTTACTGTACATGCTCAAACATGTCCGGCGTCACATTATGGCAGGCGTCGATGATACAGACCTGCAGGTGGTGCAAGACGTGGATTTTCTCCTTGTAGGTCTGCGACTTGATGTGACGCCAGAGGTAAAAATCATGAGGTTTGAGATTTAGGAAGCGGATTGGCCATATTAAGCATATCATGTGACATTTCTATCTTGAACTGACATTCCTCTATGTATGGAGAGTTTTGGAACAATCTGTATAACTTTACGTGTATATACTGCGTTCCATAATGTCTGACAGGGGATGTAATTATTGCCGGCAGAGAGAGGGAGAAGAATGGCAGAGGGCACACGCCACTCTTGTCTTGAAGTTATGCGGTCTGGAACGTTCTATCTCCGCCATAATTCAAGATAAACCTAGAATGTGACCTCTGCCATTGGTTGAATAGCAATTATCATTGTACCTCTCTCTGCCGGCAATGTTTACATCTGTCAGACATTATGGAACGCAGTATAGTTAACAGTTTTGTTTTCCGTTAAATGAAACCCTTACTCAGTTCCGTATTTTTGACGACTGGAATTATTACATGTTATGAAATTGTTAACGATGGAGTATCATTCATTCGTTTGTTCATTCATACACTCATTCATTCATAGCGTTCTGCGCAAGGGCAAATCTTTCACTGGAAACCCAGCATTTTCGAATCTTTCCTATTTTTCGCCTTCTTAGTCTCAGCATACGATTTATATATCTTCATGTTATCTGTCATCAGGTATCTTCTTCTGGTTCGAACTTTTCTTCCGTTCGCCATTTCTTTTAGTGCATCATTCAGTAGGCAGTTTTTTCTTAGCCAGCGATCCAGCCAATTCCTTTTTCAGTAACTAAAAGAAATTGAATTAAAATGTGTACAAACCGATTACACAATTTAATTACTAGAATTATTTAATAATTTTTATCGTCATCAGGTTTTATCTCGAAAATGCGTTAAGGTGCAGACAGAATCATTCGATAAAGATGATTGTGTGTATGTTAAAGTGAAATTTGCAATCGTCACCTACGTAACGCACTGATATCACTTTATCTTTCACATGAGGTCCTAATAATACACCATGACTTCCTTTGCACCCACCACTTGAATAAAACAACATAAATTCATCACTCACCAACTCACCTCTATTTTCCCACCTCATTTCTTCTTTCAAGTTTTCCAACTTATCCGTTGCAAAAGAGTCCTCACATTCCACGTTCCAATCCTCAATCTTCTTTTCTTCTCCCTGATGGGTTGCTTCATAATGTGTCCATCCCCAGCATCCCCCTCCCGGACATCCGAATGGTTGGATAGTTTACGTCTGGAATCTTTTACCGTGGAAAGAGTCATCATGCCATGTTTGCAGTTTTTCTTGGGGAAGATAAATGCGGTAGCTTCCCGTTGCTTTCCGCACACCACTCTCTTTCGCATCTTAAAAGATCCCAGGATGCCCCAGCGTGGAAGTGAGGAGAGTGGATTTGACTAATTAGGTCCTCTGGACTTCACCGAAATTCACCGCAAGGGTTAAATATCAGTTCTATCAGGGGTTTTTTTTTATCTGATCAGAGATCGGGAAATCCCAATTAGCCTTTTTCCCCCTCCGTTACAATAAAGTGGAAATTTAATTTTGCGGGTTCGGTCATTTGTGCGCTGAGCGCCTCATATAATGAATTTTCTCGCGATATCGTATTGCTGGTCGTATGTTGAAATAGTCTACCATACGCCCAGTACTCAGGGCTGTTGAAAGATACTTGAGAATTAAGAATAATTGTAATTATAAAGTTAGTTGAGAATTTAGAATAATACTAATTATGAAGTATGGTCCTTTCTACTCTCCGTTCAGACAGCACAAACCTAATCAGCCTCGAGTCATTATCGGTGGTATAATGGCTGTAATAGTTGTCATTGTGCCCAAAGTCATAGGTTCAAATCTGGTTGAAGTTGATGAATGGAAGTTGAAAATGAGTTCCGTGGCAAAGACTTAAGGATGCGAGAGAATACTGTTCTGTTTAAAAGATCTGTGGCAGATTTTCCAGCCATTTCCTGGCCAAAATTTTCTACTTATCGGAAATTTTTACGAATGTTTTAAAGACAATATGGCGCCGGGGAATAGCCATGTGGACAGTGTTCAGTGTTAAAAGAGATGCATACGCACTTGGGATAAACTGGGACTTAAGATGCATACTGCTAATCTAAACCTCTCTGGATTTTATATAACTAGAAACTCTCTGGATTTGATTTACCAGTCTAGGCTTCGTCGTTACTTTAGAAGTTTAAAGTATTACTGGTTTAAACTGACTGGAGACTTAAGTATTGATATATTGCAATAATAGTATGCGTAGGCGAGGGTAGGGAGAAAGAACTGCAGCATAATGGTAATATGCAACATTTAAAACTAATTCTCAGTCGATGCAGTGGAATCCCAAGAATTTACTAATGCATCACAAGTTCGATTTGGGTTGCACATTTCTAGATCTGCATTAATGTCTACGTGATTGATTGATCCATGCATAACATAGTTGTACGTCATTGGTTGCGCAGGTTTAAACACGCTATGTATTGCATGTTCGTATGTTACTGTGGTTAAGAACGTTGATTTTAACTTTTTTTTCTCACCCGTCCATATTTGGAATAATGAAAAGTGCTCTCTGTTCATCCCATTTAAACCCAGATACTGATGACTTGATGAGTGAGTAACTTATTGAAGGCTGCTCCTCATTGAAGGCACTAGTATTTGATCCTGGAAAGTCCTCGAGATCATTGTTAGACGAAGCAAATTTATTATTATGGACACTTTTTCGAAAATCGACTTCCTTCATTTTAACCCTCATGAAACAATGCTACTTCATTAGCTTATGATACCTTTTCTTTACTTATTTATTCGTTATTTTCGCTTAGCTTCACGTTACTTTTCTCTTGCTTTTGTTTACAATATGTCGTCTTTGCTAATTTATCTCCGTCTTTGCTTAACCCTCGTCCACTTTTTTCTTTCGCTTTTTGCTTGTCTTTTAGGGTTCCCTTAGCGTTTCTGGACTTTACGTAACTTCTTAGCTGTCCGTTACCATACTTTCATCCCAGTAATGTTGCTCGTCAGCGGATGCAACGTTACTTGGCGCCCTAACCGGCCGTTCTGCAGCTTTGAGAATAATTTATAACTTGGCCAAGAAAATAAAAACTTTACGATACATAATTAACCCTTAGTCTACTTGAGGGCTGAATCCCATCCGATTTAGTTTTTTTCCATCGAATTGTGTATTTTGACCCGAACATTTTTGTAACTCTTGAATTATTACTAATGAGATGGCAAAATGTAGGTGCATATTTTTCATCGAACAGTTCCAGGCCACAAAGAGTTCTATTCTTCGGCGCTTAAAAAGTTTAAGGAGTCTTACCTCAAGTCATTATGTAAGCCTTTTTCTCTAGATCTAACATTACACAAATATGAATAGAATTATCGTGACATAGGACCTATATGACGTAGGCTCTCCACCTAAGAAAATTCAGAACTTCACATTGATAACATACACACAAATATCCACACTCTAGACGGGATTCGAATATACAATGCTGAATCCCACAGCTGCGCCTTAGGTCTTACCTACAACAATCTGAATTCCCTCATCCGTGTCTGAGGCAGTTATTTCACCATTTGAATTAGGCTATTATTCTGGAGGGTATGCATTGCAGTTCAAGTGTCTTAATGGGTTTATTAGATGAAGTTTGTAGGTACGTTTATTAGGTGACAGCCTCGGCTCACCTTGGTGAAAACGTGGTTCTGGGTTCATTGAATTTTTATTTGTTTGGCATTAATATTGGATAATGTTACAAATTAATATTTGGGATTGTTTTTCTCAATGTAAGTTAGTCTTTGAAGGTCTGTGACTCCATTGTCACCGCGTGTTGTCGGTCCTAAAAGACGTCTATGGTTGGAAGGGCATTAAATACTAGGTATTCGACATTAACTGGCCGCTATGGTTACCATATTATCATCTTGTATGTTATTTTGCAGTATTTATGTGTTTCTCTTTTTACTCCCTCTCTGAATCTCTCTTTTTCCTCCGTTTCACTCTATCTTTTCCTCCATCACGGTGTTTCTTTTCCCCCTCTTTTTTCTCTCCGTCTTTCTCTTTTCCTCCTGTTTCCTCACAGTGTTTTTCCTTTTTCCTCCATGATTTTTCTCTTTCCCTCTTTCACATTTCTCTCTTGAAGCCTTCCGCAGTTTTCTCCTTCCTTCTCTTTCCTCTAGATTCTTATTTCTCCTTTCTTCTCCACCACGGTTTTTCTCTTTCCCTTTTCCTGCCTCACGGTGTTTCCTTTTTCATCATGCCTTTTCTCTTTGCCTTTTCTTCCCTCACAGTTTTTTTCTTTCCTTTTTTCCTAGCTTGTGGCTTTCCTCTTTCCTTTTTCCTCCATCACGGGTTTTCTCTTTCCCTTCTCTCTTTCGCGCTTTTTCCCTTTCCTTCCTCACGGTTTTCGCTTCTCCTCCCAGCGGTTTTTGTACTTTTAAAAGTCCATTCACAATGAAGATTAAACATAACGTAAGCGTTAACTTAAGAATGTAAGCATCACCGTAAAATGAAAAACTTATAGCCTACCACCATTCACGATGAATCGTAAATATAACGGCAAAGATACTTGGTAACCATGGAAACATAACAACGACGCCATTTTTCATATTCTGTTGTGTACTTCAGCGCTATATGATTGTGCGTTGTTTTAAAATCACGTAAGCATAAACATGAAAGTTTGGGGTTTACAAACTTTCATGTTAATGTCTGACGGTAATGTTAATGTCAGTGTTTATTATGAATCATTGTGAATGATCCCATTTGATGACTTGACCGCAAACTTCTGTGTTTATGTTAGGTTCATGTTTAATAATTTTCATTGTGAATGGACCTTAACTCTCATTTCGTATGGTTTCTCTTTGCCTTTCTTTTCCTACGCTTTTTCTCTTTGCTTTTCCTTCTCCACGAGTTTTATCTTTTCTTCTCTTAGATTTACTTTATTAATTGGGTTATTTTAACCATTATTATTTGCAATTATTGTGTGTGATTAAGTTACTACCACCAACGGGTGTTTGCCCATTTTCAGTGTCAATAAATAAATACTGTACATCTTTTTTTCCCTCGCAATTTTTCTATTTCCCTCTTTTTCTGTGACGGTTTTACTATTTGTTTTTCATTTCCTCTCCGTTTCTCTTTTTACTCTCTTTCCACTTCTCATTTCTCTTTCCCTACGCTTCTTTTTTTCCTTTCCCCCGCTTCTATTTTTGCTTTGCCTTCGCTTCTCTTTTTCCTTTCCCTTAGCTTCCCTTTTTGCTTTTCCTCCACTTCTCTTTTTACTTTCCCTCAGCTTGTCTCTTTCCTTTCCTTCCGTTTTTCCTTTCTTTGTTCCTCACAACTTTTCTCTTTCCTTTTCCCTTCCTTTCCGCGTCTCTCTTTTTTCACTCCCTCTCCGTTTCTTTCTTTTCCCTTCCGTTTCTCTTTCCTTTCTGGCCCACGGGTTTTCTCTTTCCCCTCTTCCTCCCTCACTCCTTTTCTCTTTCTCTATCTCAGCTTTTTTCTCGCCTTTCTCTTCCCTCATAGTTTTTCTGTTTCCTTATTCCTTTCTCTCCTTTTCTCTTTTTCACTCCGCCTTTCTCTTTTCTTTTCCACGTTTCCCTTTTCTTTCTACCTTACGGCTTTCCTTTTTTTTTCCTTTCTCAAGACTTTTCTATTTCCTTTGTCCTTCCTCGTGTTTTTTGCTTTGCCTTTTCCTCTCTCACGTCTTTCTCTTTTATTTTTTTCCCGCTTCTCTTTTTCACTTCCTCACCGCTTCCCTTTTCTTTCTCCTTCACGACTTTTCTCTCACAGCCTATTCTCTTTTCTTTCTCCCTTACGGTTTTTCTATTTTCCTTTCCTCTCTCCCTCAACGGCGTTTCTTTCCTTTCTTCCCTCAAAGTTTTTATCTTTCCTTTTTCGTCCTTCACGGCTCTTCGTTTCCATCTTGCCTTTTCCTCCCTCACCGTTTCTCTCTTCTGTCCGCACCTCCGTGCGTTTCTCTTTCCATTCCCCCCTCTCTCCTCTGATCCAGCACTTCCTTTCCCCTCTGCTATTCTCTCTTTCTTTCTCTTCTCAGATTCTTTTTTTCCTTACCATTTTCCCTCTGTCTTGCTCCCTCTCACTCATCCCTTCCTTGTTACGTTCCTCCTTCATTTTCCATTTCATTCACTTTTTCCCATGTCTTCCTGTTTTCCTCGTTATTCAGGTATCTTTTTTCATTGTAGTTCATCTTCCTTCTTTGGACTAGAGTTCATTAATTTGTTGATCCCTGATCATCGGACAGTAGATTTTACTGTTAATATCGATAACTTACGATGTGAAGTGATTTTCCTCAGTCATTCTTGCACGTGATGTTGCAATTGTGTCATTGAAGTGGGTCATCGAATTTTCGGCTCTTCGCCAAGTCTGTTACCATGGAAACGTGCAGTCTCCGCCTACAAGGTATGTAGACTTTCCTTCAGATGCAACCCGCATCATGAACCTAGTGAACGCCTCTTTCATTGTTCACACTTTAGGTTACTGTTACAAGATTGTGAAGTGCCATATCTAAAGATGGACTGTTTCTTAGTCACGGATATTATTTATTTGGTGTATGCTTATATTGAATACAATATTTCATAATTTTATTTCGCTTAGTTCATAGCAGGGACATACAATACAATACAATACAATACAATACAATACAATACAATACAATTAGACCTCTCTGAAATATTAGCTCATTCGACTCTTACATATACAACTGACGTCCTCACGTCTGAGATGTCTTGTTCTTTATTCAATCTGGGTAAGAAATTAACTTTTTAAACTGGATGTTGCTTCTTTCCTTTTCCATCAAGTTATCTGGGTGTAGATTGAGCAAGATAATGTAACAAACGGATCGGGTTCCATCCTACTCTGATATAGGCACCAAAACTGTTCTAGGATTTCTTAGAGTTGCTATCTTTTCCTATGTTTCTCTTTTCACTGTTCCCCCATTATCTCTACATACCTTCACCTCGTCATATCTAAATAGTCTTTGTGGCTGACATCGTTGTGTGATCTGTATTTCTCTTCATGTGAGTTCGACTTTACAATAATTCTGTGATTAGGTCTACTATTCTCTTGCTGCATTGTCTCCACATGTTACAGTCAGAGCATTCTACAAACTTGAGTTACTGAAATTATATTTCAAAGCGAGATTGTCTAAATTTCTGTTGTTCACTGTTATATCCTCTCCCCCAAAGTAAGAAGCGCAACTTTGCACACTTGATTCTTTTGTGCTGCTCTTAATACAAAACGTTTTCGCCACTGAAGGGAAAGAGTTATAAATCAGTAAAATAATTGTGAAATATACTTCCAGCCATAACATAGTGTTTGTCGTGTCCGCAGTGTAGTAATGTGACAAATTTAAGTAACATATACATAGGTTTAATTTTTTATTGATCGTTATCTATGAAAATAATACAGAAAATACTTTGGTCAAGTTCAGAGGATTGGCACTCATAGACTTGTTGCATTGCTTTCATCCGGAAAATAGAGAGTGAAAGAGGTAGGTATCAGATTATATAAAACGATGGAAGATATATATTAATAATGTAAAATCGTTGGGTAAGGAAATTATGTGACGGGACGTAGTAAAACATCGCAAGACATTAGGAAACGACGAGAAGCCAACAACGATAATCTTATCACTTAGTATTTTTAACAAATCAACGGACGAGTGTTTCTCCTGTATTTGTAAGTCACTGCAATCAATTCAGAATAGATATGAATACTTTAGGTTCCTTCCCCCACGCCCTAAATTTAATATAATCTAAGAAACCCAATTTTCTGTATGTTCATTTTCTGATAGCTGGATATGTAATTGCAATAGCACAAAGTTCTGTAAGTTTTATTTTTTAATTTACAGTGGTGAAATAATTACATAATACTAGTTCGAATTTATAGATTTCGTACTCAGTATCATGCAGTTCACAATTTATTATGGCATTGTATCATTACATTATATCTAACTCTTATATAGACTATTATTTAATTATTTAAGTAATGAACTGATGGGTGTGGTCATCGTACTCGAATATGAGCACACACAAATCATCTAAGTTATGTTTTAGAAATTTACATTTCGTCAGCATGTTTGTATAATTGAATTACTATATGTAATTGAGTTCATAAGAAAATTTGAAGTTGTATTATTTAATTATGAAACTATTTAACGTTATCTTTAAACTACAGATCTGGATTGTAAACAATTATTATTGAATCCTCTTGTATTGAAAATAAAAAATTAGAAATATTGTGGGCACTGAAAACAATTTAATTAGCATTCCTTATACAAGAAGATAATTGATATGTGATGAGGTTAAGAAGTACGCGCGTTTCAATCTATAACAGTGATACGCCTTATTGGTAATACTTTGAAAAAAGGTAGGCTTTAGGATCTACTCACAAGTCGGTTTGTTTTTCAGAAGAATGGAGTCCTTCACGCCCAGAATAAAATGTTTTATTGTTGTGTGGGACCGCGAGCTGCTTTCATGTTGCTTGATGGTTGTTCGTTTTAAGCAAACACTGCGAAAGTACAGTCCTTGTACATTCAGAAAAATTGCACGTCGTAAAATCAGAACTCCGAATGAGCGGGGAACGAACACGCCCGATGATAATGGGGTGTGTTGGGTGCAGCTGCTGTTTTCGTCTTGTAGTTCCCTTGTAAGTCGCCAGAGCTCAGCCGTCGTCACTTTAGCTCACTTCTTTACCGTTGGCGCCTCAGCTAGAATACTTCAACGTACAAATAGTGTTGCTGTATGAATAGCCCTTCGTATCATTTCTCTTTACAAGTTACAGTAACTTTGCGAAGATTCGGATCAGTCGTAGATAATGTAGTAATGGTTTCTTCAGTTTTCCTTGACGTGAATTTCTGCAACCTTGAAATGTTAAGAATCCTAGTTATTTATGCTAGGTTCGCCATATAACACAAATGAAACCGGGACAGCTTTTCGGGATTGGTGTTGGACACAATTGGGAGGGAAACCGCCACAGTGATCTAGTGGCTGGATCGATGGACTTATACTATGGACCTGCGTTCGATCTCCGGCGTACCCCCGATTTATAACTTGTGTTGGGCGAGCCTATAGTCCACAGGGGTTTTCTCCGGGAGCTCCGGTTCCCCTGTGACAACCCGACAAATATCCATCATCTCATCTCATCGCTGGTGTAGCATAGACCAGTCTCTTACGGCGTACTCTGGGCAACGACTATGTCGGTAAATTGGCTTCATATGGGTGAATGGCGAAAAATGAAGTAATCGTCATTAGTAAAAAAACAACATTTTGGAGGTTTAAATAATAATAATAAAAATTATAGTCTACGTTCAAATATAAAGAAACGAATTGAATTTTTACATGGTTAAGCATTACTCATCTTTCTGATTTTGTTACACAACCCAGCAGATTCTTTTCTAAGTGTCGTTAAATTCCTACAACTCAAGTCTTCCATGTTATACTGATACTATAATAATAAGATTTCTTCAATCTATTACGCTCATCAGATCATTCGATCAATGTTCATGACAGAAAATATCCTCTCTACATTAGCATTGTGGCTAGGAATGCTAAAATAAATCTCAACTAATTTCAGTTGTTCCGTAAACTGCTCGGAATATTTGCAAGACTGAAAAACGATACCTACTTTGCATTTTTGTAAATGTAAACTTCCTCCCGATCCAGTTCTTTTTCCACTTATTGTTTCAAGCATACGGACTGGTCAAATAGTGAAGAATCATTAATCTGATGTCCTGTATTAAAAATAAATTCGACAGACTTTTCGGTGGTTTTCCACAGAGGGATCTCTTCAACAAATCACCATTTTAAAACAATTTACATCTTCAAAATTGCCACCCATTTTTCAGCATATGCATAACCTACATTATAAAAAGTTCTGGTTTCTTTCTTGAAAAAAATTTACTTCGCAGTCTGACAAATTATTAAAAACACTTTTGACCTTAATATCGTGTTTGACTTTACTATTTACAGTGAGCTCTAAAATCGGGATTATTATAATTTTTTTATAGATTTCTGGCGGGACACTTTTATCGGCACACAAAATCTGGACGTATGGCAACTCTAGTGTTACGAATTTCCGTTGTATCCAGGAAAAGAACAGTATGAAATTCAAAATCAATTTGCTTTACAGCAGTAAAATCAAAGTGTACCAGATACGGACCTAGACACGTCAACAATGTTTTAAAAGTGAAATACTGTATTTTTTCTAATATCACCAGGATATTTATTAAAATAAAACTATATATTTGCCAAGACTCTTTCTTTCTTTCTTTCTTTCTTTCTTTCTTTCTTTCTTTCTTTCCCTTTTATTACGGACTTTACAATTCAGTGCTGTGTTCATGAGAGTATTATATTTTGACCAACACTTGACACGAATACATACATTGTAACATACTACCAGCCCCATGGACTAAAGCTAAATTTCTTCCATTACCGGGAATTGAACTGCAGTCCGCTTGGTTGGGAGTCGCATTTATTATTCATATAACTAAGGCGATGGACATTTGTTAAAATACCCACCATAAACATGCAATTAGTCACATATAACCTACACAGTAATTAAAATATGAGAGCTTGCCTTAGTTTTTGAACAATTTGTTCTACATAACTATATTATCATTAGGCTATACGTTCCCGGAACTGTCATTACACAAACACAAATGAGTAAGGTACCCAAATTTACGTAGCGGTTGCTCGAAGCAATAAAAATTTTGCTTCCTGTGCGCCTTAAAAAAACGGGGAGACATCGATGTTTTGCTATGATAAACATAACAAAGGAGAAGTAAAGATATCGGCCAATACAAAATTATTTTCGAAGAATGTTACACATTTGCATGTACATAAGTTAAGTAATCACGTTAGTACTGGATGGAGTGTTGTGCCTTAACCGTGATTCCGTGTAACACTACTGCGTTTTATACCAAGGACGGATATTTGTAAAATTGTCGGAACTGTTCTCCAGAGGAAGAAATGGCCCCACAATATTACATAAATCACGATTACAGTGTGGTCCGCCTTGAGTCTGACCAAGCGGCTCGTGTTTCGATTACCGACGTGGACAAGGAAAGAGATTTATTATCTATCCACTGGACTGGGTGTTCTCTCATATTCCCTTTGTTGTTTCAGTGGTGGCCATATGCCGTGCTGACTACATGACCAGGTATGCCCGCAGTAGGCTTGTCTAATGTTGGTCAAATGATGTACCTTATCTCACTCTTTCTCAACCCTTTTGATAATGAGTCCTCCTTACCTTAAGTGCAATCTCCTGGCCTAAGATGTGGAGTAGAACAGTGATTCTCAAAGGGAGATCGCGGACCTTTGGGAGGCCAAAGAACACTTGAGGGTCGAAATGAGTGAAATTTCTAGTTCCTACAATTTTAAGCTAGAGATTTTTTTTATATAGAGCAGCCTCTTGTTGTTATAGGCCTAATTAATGTTCCCAAGTTTCATTACTCATTAGTATCAATTTAATACTTTTTTACGTATTAATTTCTGACTTTTTCAAAATGTATTTATTCCCATAAAATAAAAGTTACAGGACTGGAAAAAAAAATGGTACCACATCTTTGACATGCATATAATTTAACAACAGAGCCATAATATGAAGAATTATAAGTAACCTGAAATTTTAAAAATCTAATTTCTTTGGTGTACAGTAATAAATTTTATGTTTTTCTTTTTAAAAATATTTACTTTATCGAAAATGTTGCCGAGTTACCTCTGTGGTAGCGTGCCGGCTTCCAGTATAGCCGGTCCAGGTTCGATTCCCGGCGGGGTCAGAACATTTTCGTGTAAAATGTTTATCTAGATACTAGGAGAGGTGGCGGTGCACACCTTCTAATCACTAGATTGTGCACCAATATGCCTGATTTAAATCCCAAATCACTCTGCAGTGCATATGAAGAGAAGGCATATGTCACTGTTGATACTGATTCGTCCGTCGGACGAAACAATCTTCATTTCTCAAGATAATCCCTCCTGAGATTGACATACTTTGATACAACGGTGATGCAATGTACAATTGGAACTGTACTTCATGTATTTTAGCAACCGCAATTGAGGGCTTTGCCGGAAGAAAGGCGAATAGACCTATACGCCCTTCTTCGGGAAAACGGTTTAAAATGTAGTGAATAATTATAGTAACGAAATTTTGTTTTGCTTGTACTGTACATACCTGCAGGACAGGGCTGCGTGCGTGTATAACATTTTATTCAGGTGCGTTTTAAAATCTTAGATTTGCATGTATCTCAATTCGTCATATTGGCGTATTCGCCCTTTTTCGGCAAACCCCTCAATTGCAGGTTCGTTGTCGTGATGTGAAACAACACTTTGTTCTTGACCATACCTGGCCTCTTCTCCCAAATTTTCCCTTTCAGTTCTTGGCCGTATCTGGTCTCTTCTCCCAAATTTTCCCTTTCAGTTGCTGCAGGAGATTTGAATATAATTCGGTTATTGTTCTCCCCTTTACCAAATAGCGAATCATGATTATCCCCTTAGAATCTCAGAACATGGATGCCATGACTTTCCCAGCTTTTGCTTTCTTTGGAGGCGGAGAATCACTGTAATTCCATTGTTTCGACTGCTGTTTATTTTCGTGGATTCAGGTTTAATTAATGGTTACAAACCGTCTGAAAAATCGGGCGTAATTTTCTCAAATCTTGCCAGGTACTTCCTCGAAATTTGACATCGGACGTGCTTTTGTTCTGGTGTTAAACGCTGAAACCACTTACCTGAGATGTTGGACATGTCCAAGACATTGACTAGGATGTGGTGCAACCGTTCAGTTGAGATACGGATAACCACGCTAATTACACGCAATTTCAGTGGACGTTCATTCAACGTCATATCTTAAATTTTTTCTACGATTTCATCATCTGTTACTGTTACTGGACGTCCACTGCGGGAGTTGTCTTCCACACCTTCTCGACCACGTTTAAATACTCCTGCCCATTTTTTCACAGTCGAAAATGCTGAAGCGGATTCCCACAGCGTAGCATCCGTGGCTGCTTTAATTTTTGTTAGACTCATTTCCTTTTTTACGAATTATTTAATGACATCACGAATCTTGACATTTTCCATTTTTGTCAATCTGTTCTGCGCACAAACTTAAATTAAATTACACAAAAGTGTAGTCAACGGAAAATTATGATTTTTTCGTGTTTGAACTAATGTAAAATGCTAGCGACATTGTTGACACGTTTCAGTGTCATATGTGTTAGGTCAGGAACTTTTCAAACGCACCTCATATATATATATATATGTGTGTGTGTGTGTGTGTGTGTGTGTGTGTGTGTGTGTGTGTGTGTGTGTGTGTGTGTGTGTGTGTGACCGAAACAGGTCAACTTACGTCCTAAATTCATGTTTGGTGAATGTTGCACATACAGAGATGTGCAGATAGCATATCTTGTGTTATCTTGTAAGTTACAGTCCTCGGGAAACGTTTGCGTTATTTGAGCAGTACTTTTTCTGAAATTCTTTTGGCGAAGAGTCCTGCGACGGGGATGTCCTTACGACAAAGGGCAAAATTGACAGCGAAGAAATATCCATTCCGTAGACGAGATTCGAATCCAAACGATCCAGTCTTCGTCATTCTAAAAAGCAAGCAAATGAAACGCTGTAGTCGATCTCGGAACTGTGACGTATTTTGTTATGGGTGCTAATTATGTTTTGCTTGCAATAATCACTAGTCACTCAATTAAGAATGTCACCAATATCTATTCACATGAATCGATGACTTGATCATTACCTTCGGAACTTTTATTTCTGTGTACATATATGTAATTTGCGAATTTAAATATGTTTAAAATTACAACGATTTGTAGTGGGAACGTACTGTGCGTCGCTAGATAAAACGACTCCAGTATTTAAGCCTTACGCCAGCCTCGGATACCTAGTATTATTTACACTGTGATGTGAAGGATGAGCATTTCATGAATACGCTACTTGTTTCTCTAACTCTGAAAATGAAATTTCTGTGCTTGTTCTATGTGTAGACTACAGAGATATCGTGTTAGTAAACAAATTCTGGCTGTTTCCGTATAGCCAACTTGTTCTTTCATAACGTATCGGATCGTTTTCGTGTCTTCTTAATGTTTGAAGTGTGTGATTACTGATTATTAATGAAGACATTTCATCATTATACTTGTGCCACGGCATTCGTATTAAAGAAAATTACGAGCTAAATATAAATTGCTCTATCAAAATGAACTGCTTGAGCGTTTTCATTGTCGTTAGTGTGGCAACCCTGCAAGGCGTCTGGAGGGTTGTAACGCGTAGCATCCTCCAGCTGTTCACACATACACACACAAAACAACACACACACACACATTCGTACGCATTTGAAGCCGGCACGCATGCAGTATGTTTCTCCCTCTGCCTGCCTCCTCTCCTGCTCCCCACCCACTGGTATTGATTTTCGCCTGAAGCAAGTCAACAATTTCGGTGAGCGACATTCTTTGCTTTTGTCTCTTGGGTAGAGGTAAGGATTCCAAAGCACTTGTGAACCGAACCCAGGTTCTTGAGAGCCATTTGCTGTTGCTCTGCCTACGATTATTCCTATAAAAGATGGAAACAGTTGTTACTCATTGATGTATTTAAATATTGGTATTTGAATAGACCTATATTTTGTCTGTTTTTCCAAATAATATCTGATATTGTTCTTTTCAAATAATGTACGTAATTTGCCCAGTTATTATTGTTAAGGAAATGAAACTGGGAGTAATTTTAAGGAATTTGTGTAGAATAAATTGAATTCCATCGTATTTATGACATGTTCACTTGGTGTGACTTGCCAGTTCCATAGGTATGCATTCAATCGATAGTGTTTGGGTAATGAAAATTAAACTTTGGACTCTTATTGAAAATATTTTTACACAAATAAAACACATCAAATGCTAGTATTCTATTTTTTTGCACACTCATTTGTAGAATCTGACTTGTGTAATCACCTGAGGAACAGCTGCATTTGCATAAACGCCTTTACCGAACACCATCGAATTCTGATTTGATACACACGACCTTTGCTACTTTTTCCTGGAAATTGACATTCACTTCATGCTTGCTCTTTATTTTGAAACTTGCTTTCACACGTTGTTTCTTAACGACATACGACATAAAATACACACACGATAATATGATAAATACTAGTATTGTAGATCCACTTCCCGGCAGAAACTTGCTTTTGAATGCCACGTGACGCGAGCTCCTTATTTTGTGTGTGTCTTGTGCTGTAGTCTGCTGACTTGCGTTGTCTTAAGGCTGATGTCTTGGCGAGTCATGCAGACTACATTAAAATTATGGTAATTAAAACAGCCATGTATTTATGTTAATTGATACTATTTTTATCCAAGTGAAGACGGAACGTGTGTCAGAAAACTAGATTCTTAAAGGTGACTGGTGAAAACGTTCGAGATAAGTGTAATAAGTTACTTTAAATCAATGGGAAAGTGGATTGACATTGATTTCACTTCCACGATACACACGTATTCAGGTTGTTAGTTCTTATTTACAAATGGCTTTTCAAGAACCCGGAGGTTCATTGCCGCCCTCACTTAAGCCCGTCATCGCACAGTGGGAAAAAGTCAAATCTAGCTGGACAAAATTAATAACTTCTCTGCATTCTAACAGAGTGTTACGAAACTTTGTACAGACCTTATAGGTATTTCTTCTGTACACGTTTGTGTAAGAGAAACTATCTCTTTATAGGAAATGGTTTTAGGCAAAATTAACTTCTTTCCTACATAACAGGAGTTATAGATAGCATGTTTTTTATGTACAAATTCTGTATGCTACCTATAGGTCTAATTGTTGTAAAAGTTTCATAAAAAATATATTACATATTATACTCGTATAAGTGAAAAGTCTAAATGCACACTATAAAGAAGCATTTCTCTTAGAAAAAACAATATATATTCAACCTGTAACTTCTGTATGAAGTTTCATAAAAATCTGTTGGAAGAAAAGTTATTAATTTTGTTTAGATGCAAAGGATCAGTTCCACTTATGGAACCGTATTTATAGTTTGCACACAATTATTATATTCTACCTGTAACTTGCTTACAGTGTTAGATAGGGGAGTGGTTATTAATCCTGTCTAAATGCACCCGCTATAAAGGGATAGTTTTTCTTCTGCAAACCCAGAGAAGTTATTAATTTTATCCTACTACTAGATTTGCGTTCTGATCTATGGTTAAATACAAATGTTGTTTTAACCTAAAGTTCGATGTCATGTGAATAATTTTGCAGACAACACTCTCACAGTGATCAAAAACTTCCTTATTCCACGATTCGTTTCTGCTGCTAAGCCAAACATTGAACAGTTGCCGCCGCGTTACCGTATCCCCCAGCCCTGAAAAAAAAAAAAAATCTGATAAATGCGCAAGAACGCGGAATCTTTAAAACAAGGATTCAACATTCTAAATGATGCTGTATTAAATTAATGGTAAAAGAATTGTTGCAACAGGACTTGAGCGTATATATTAAAACTCGCATTATATTTGGAGAACTTAAAAAAATTAGTTATTGTAATATTTAAACCCTACTGTAAGAAGAAAAATACTTTACAAGCTTGAACTTGAAGTTACATTAGTAAGTACGTACCTATTTGAACAGATTCCATGTCTCACAACACAAATTACAAACAATTGGAGGGTTCAGAGCCATAGTGGGCCAAGCAATTAAAAAAAAACGAGAAAGCAAGAGTTAAAATGCAGTTAATAACATAACCTTATATTACTTGCTATATGTTCAATTGAATTATTAACTTAATTATAACATTTGTTTTCTCTGTTTTTAATATATGGCGCTTGGCCCACTATGGTTCTGAACCCTTCAATTGGCTCTTTTTCACCCACATAGTAAGCCTCTCTGTCTACTACTGAATAGGACCGAGAAGTGTTGGAAAGAAGTCATTTTTGATACCTTTATAAAAATAGCTTGCTACTGATAAACCAGTAAAAGCCATATCTTATAATATTGTCCAAATGTTAAAGAACGTGAATTCATATTCATATGTGCCTAACTAAACAACTCGAAATTTGATTTTTGTCTACCTAGATTGGGAAAATTCCACACTTTGCATCGGTCTCTATCCTGACAAGATTAATCCAGTCCGTATCCCACCTCCCTCAAAAATCTATTTTAATATTATCTTCACGTCTACGCATTTTGTAAGTTCATGGACGGTGTCCAGTAATTGAAGGTGTGTTGGTGTCCATTCTAAGACATAAGTCGAATATTCAGATTTTGGTGATGAGTAACTCAATCCTCTATTGGCCCGTGTGAACTGAGAGTCACAACCGGTAGTTCTATTTTTTTTTTTTTAACGCGAGAGGGAATCTTTTCCATTGTTGACCAATGTGTGAAGTAATGCGTCAAAAAACATACGCAGATAGCCAATGAACTGATTCATGTATGGGATATTTTTTTCCCCAAATTTTTGTCCATGTAGGGCTAAGCAGACATTTCCTTTTTTGTCTAATTATTTATGTTATTATTTTGCTCCTGTTTTTCCATTCTTAGGTTTTTACCAAAATGAATTATTATTCAGCATATAATTATTAACGAAATAAACTTTATTTTTTCGGCTTCAAAGTTGCAATATGACTGTTGTATCCTACATATTTTAATGTTCCCTGAAGTTTTTATTTTGCCCTCTAGATGTTAATATTATTGATTTTACTATCATGTCATTGTCAACCATTGTTTACCTGGAAAACAACAGTGTCATGTAAAATAAAAATTAATCAAAAATTTAATTTTACTAATATGTATTATTTAGATCAGAGTTAACTAAAGTAGAGGTTTTAAAACATTTTCAGACTTCAGAAAATAATTTGGGATAAAGATGTTAAAGCTTCATGTGTAAAAAAAACGGTTAATGCTTGTAAATAATGTATGCGTAGACACACAAACATATACGCACAAACCATCATTGTTTATTTAAGCAATTTTTCTCCGAAATGTCACAGGATAGTATTAGGACTCCAAACACATAAATGGTTAATTAGGAGTTATTGTTATGGGTGTTGATGGGATATGCTTGTCAAAATCTTTCTTTCTTTCTTTCTTTACTAATGGCGAGTACTTCAGTGTTCGTCATTCAGCCATACGAAGCCAGTTGTGTAGACCAATTTACCGACAGTTGTTGCCCAGGCTGCACATAGGAGTCTGGTCTGATGTACATCCGCGATGAGATGAAATGATGATGGCGATTTGTTGAAATGACACAGGAAACAGGAGCTCCCGAAGAAAACCCGTGTGACCTGGATTACGGGCTTGCCCAACACAAATTATAAGTTGAGGGTCGAACTCGGGCCTACAGTTTAATAAGCCTAGCCACTAGATCACCGTGACGGCTTTTTCAATACCTAAGTCCGGAGGTACATTATGTATGAGCATTTTCTGAACCGTTTAATAGGAAACTCGACAATTAAACAACACTCGGTCAGACTTTTAGTAAGAGAGAAGCAGAAAGGGAGTGAGAGAGAGATAGAGAGAACAGAGAGCAATGACCTGACGCGACAGAGGGTTTTATGCAAGGGGTTGAGTTACTATGACTTTGTCCCAAATCTTTACCTGTTCCGGACGTCAAGACTTGAACCTCCATAAAGTTACCACATTTATTGTTATAATTATTAAGTAGTATTCATTAATCTCGTATACTTTTCAACCCTCGAAGATATCCTCATACGTCGTGCATTGTTGCCAAATTGCATTTTAACCCTACAAAAATGTTTTTATGTTATGCTCTTGTGTTCAGTAACTGACAGGAGTTATGATGATCGTATTATACATGCATACATACATACATGTGAACATAAGCATTTCACGCTTAGTCTATTCATGACAAATAATTTCGAACTTTTATTTTGCGCTTTTAATGGCTTTGAAGTATTGAGCATGATAATTTATTGCAAACTATTAATGAGCTCGTCGTAAACTTCCATGTTAATGAGCACATTATTATATCTCCTCAATACACACAAAAATGTAGATCTCCGTACTAACGGGGAGATTACGAAATTGGAACAGGAGTCATAGCTTACAGGAAAATTATTGATAGTCCAAGCCCTTGTACATCATACAGCCGGCACGGTGCAGTGTCTTCAGGCTTGCTTAGCTTATCACGTGACTGAAGTTTTCACATCTAGACTTATCATTTGCAGCAAATTTTTATACATATGGTTATCGACTTTGGATGTCTGATAGTGAAGTATGAGGGGAAGTTTTGACATGAACTCATTATTAATTCCCATGTAAGTCCGAATTAGGACATTATTATTATTATTATTATTATTATTATTATTATTATTAATATTATTATTATTATGTCACTTTTCTGAAGTGCTGATATATTTTGCTTTCAAATGTTACGCGAGATATTCAGAAATCTTAAAGTGATTAGTGTGTACGTCCTGGAATGTTTGAGAGTCCTCGGAATTGATAGCTATTATAATGCAGTCTGACTTAGGAATACGGTGTAAATCTGTACAGGTTTTGAAAGTCTCTTCTGGCATAAATGTTAGTGCACTCCGGTTGTGTGCAAATGGAATGCCTCTCCTATCAGTGAAGTGGCTTGGTATCGCATCACCATTGTGTGTCAGATAAAGCCGCTATCATACCGATAACAGCAAGTCCGTTGTGGACGTGTACCACTGAAGTGTCATGTGGTTCATAGCGTCTGATTATTTCTTTTAATTACTTTTACATAGAGTCCCGTAATCGTAAATCGTAAATTTGTGGTTGGTAAAACAAATTTTAAGACAGTTTGTACGTACTTGTAATAACTACTGCTGTTTTTTTTCTCCCTCCGTTCCAAAATACGGTATAGTAACAAACAAAATGTTTGATTATTGCGCATGCGCGCACGAAATGTTTTGCGGTGTGGTATTCTGTCCTGTAGTGAAGGGACTATCAGACAGTGCAGTTGTGAATGTTTGTAATCTTCTGTAGTGCATTACTATTATATTTAAATAGTTCATTATGAACAAAAATCAAATGGGCACTGCTGTGGTGTTCCTGTTGCAGGAAATGTAACACCAACCCAGTCAATAATAGAACATCTAAGGCTCAACAGTCGTGCAAAAACGAGTTATAATTTATTGCAGTTTTTTTTTGTTAATTTGTTAATGTCAAAATAATGTTAGTTTTTTCTTTTAATAATTTGACATCACACAGAATGAAATGTACCTCATTTTTATGTTTTTCTTATGTTAATTTATCGTACAAATAAGTATCTAGAAGATGTATTAAAGTTACATTAAATTACTGAGAACTTTAACAAATGTATACCATATTTTGGGAAAGAGGAAGTATTAAAAATTACTATGAGGTTTTTGTTTCTTTGTGTATGTTTTTTTCATTACTGTGTTGTCCTCTAGCTTCTAGCATCAATAATTCAAGATAATTTCATGAATATAGTTTCATTTCTCGTTTTGTTACTATCCTTCACACCCTTACGTCAGTTTTCATATCTAGGCCCTATGTCGTGTTCAAAAGTTACATAATTTTATCACAAGTGATCTATATAAATTGCCAAGAATAGTACCCTGATCGAAATTAGTTATTTTATTAGCAATGAATTGGATGATTAGGTTAATTTTATTTAACATAATGGGTTCTTCACTTTTGTATTGAAATTGTATTGATTGATATTGATAACATGTAATTGCGATCATTCTCAGACCAGAGTATGCAACAAATTAAATAATGCCTGTAATCTACTCCAGAGTAGAGTCCTTTTGCTGGAAGTGTAACAGATCGGGGTTCGGATCTGGCAAAGAAGTCACGATTTATTTTGGTTGTAGAAAGACTGATCGTGTGTTCTGTTTTTAGGGCTGTTATTACTCCTTGATGATCATATCCGGTTATCTGAGTAATCTCACTATTTGAGAATATAAATGATTAGTGTTTTCCGCAGTTCTAACAGGATAAAGAACGGAATGGACCAAGAGGGAGACTCTTTAAATAAATGGCGGTATGTTGACTTCATAATTGTAGAACCACAGAGTGGTCTAGGAATTAGCGAGCGCGATTCTTGCTGCTGACGTGTTTTGAGGTATGAGTTTCATTTACTTTTTGTCTGGTTACCTGGCTCAAGTTTCCGTCTATTTTTCCTCGTAGTGTATAACGAATTATGAGGCCTTCATTGCGAATTCATGCTAAAACATCACACCATTATCACCAATTCCATTCACAATAGAGGAGCTTGCGTCCAAAACCAAACAAGTCCATAATTTTACGAAAATGAGTTTATGATGTTTTCGTTATAATTTTACTGAATTCTATCGATATCTGCATTGATTTTCAGTCAAACTTGGATAAATCGCATACAAAATTGCATTTGAAATACAGGTTTTCGATCAGAACTTAACACGTCCTGGTTTTCGGTCAAAACCGAACACGTCCAAAAGTAACTTGAAAAATAAAAGTGTTAACATTTTTATTTAATATCAAGCAAATCCTATATGTATATCATCCAATGTACTCTTTTTTTCCAACCGAATTTAAACAGATCCCTTTTGAACATTGCCTTGGAAAAAACCTTTGTATAGATGTTGGTAACCTACCCCTACTTCTCTTTGGAATAGCAAATGGATCTGTTTTGTAGAAGACAGTATGTAACCCATCCCTTGGAATAACAAAAAGGATTAGCTTTTCACAGGTGAACAATCTGCACTTGTCTCATAACTCTCTTTTATTTTCTCCTTGAAAACCCACTGTTCATGTCATCTCTGTTCTAATAAAATGGCTGTTGATTGCATTAGTTTTGTAATAAATTTGGGGTCTGAGGTTTCCCCCCCCCCCTTTCATACTTTGAATAGTATAAGAACCGATCAATTGCAAGATTCTGACATTTGTCTCTGTGTTGTATTGGCTATTGTTGTGAGAACACAAGAGAGTGAGAAATCCAATTATTAAAGAAATTAATCTGTGATTTAAATGCAATAAATGTTATTACGAAACAAAACAATGGAAACATAAGTTGTGAATACACTAGAAAGCGACGATCTGCCGGTCGAAAGAGACATATTCTCGTAGAAAGAAATAAAACGTATGTAAAGAAAGAAAGAAAAACATTATAAACATTGTTATTCCAGCAAGAAAGATTTATCGACAATTTTCTTAGATTTTAATTTTTAATGTTTGCTTTAGATATGTAAATTCAAGTGTCAAGTTATTTTATTTTATTTTATTTTTGTTTTTCCTTTCTCTGTTCTTGTTATTCTCAACTATAATGTACTTATTTATGTACAATAAAGTTTACTAAATTATTAAAAAAGAGAGATATGTAAATCCAGACCCAGAACTGAAGAAATTTAATAGACCATGTAACCATGACAACAAATTTTACTGGTACAATAAAGTTACTAATACGGATATCATGATCAATCGAAATCAATTATATAGAAATATTTCTAAAACTAGAACTGTGTTTTGAAATTCTTATAATTTTAATCCGATTTATTTTATTTTTGTCTGTTCGTTAGCTATATTAAGTATAAGGTGTATGCAAATTTTGAGCTCAATCGAACTGCTAGTTTCGAAGTTAATTTTATTTAAAATATGTAAATTAATTATATAATCAAAATATTCCAGGTACATTACATTCAAATACAGCTTTGCGTGCATAGATTATGAAGATGAACTATGAGATTAAACCACAAGTATTATTACATGAATCACTATTTTTCTGTATTGGCTGTCGTATAATTGATATTTTTAACTGTTTACAATAATATAACGTATTTCACTTTTATTATGTTTCACGCAAAAAAAAAATTGAGGGCTGGAAAACTCTAGATAAGGGGTTCTTAACCTTTTTTGGCCAAGACCAAACGTTAACTGGGCAATAAACGTGCGCGACACATGGACCTATTTTGAAGTTCAACAGTGTTATTGTAATGAGAACAAGTAAATAAGTGTAGCAATTAGTTATTGTAATGAGAACAAGTAAATAAGTGTAGCAATTAGTTATTAATATAGAGTTGTAATATTTCATAACAAGCAATAATATTATAAAATATAATCATAATCCCAAGTACTTTAATTAATATTTCTTTAATTTTATTTTTCTGGGAAGTTACGGCGACCCATCCCGAAAGCCACGGCGATCCTTGTTTGGGTCGCGACCCATAGGTTAAGAACCCACGCCCTAGATGATACATGTTGAATGGATAGTTCAATAAAATTCTGAATAGTTGAGACAAACTTGTATTCCGTAAGTTGTTTATTTTTAACCAAAACTGAACATGTCCAAACCATTTTCAATCAATGCTGAACAAGTCCACCTCTGTCGACCAAAACTGAACATGTCCTACAGATTTTTTACAGTAGCTCTAGAGCATTTTGTGCAAATCAGAATCTGATTTACATTATTAATTTATAGGTGGCCCCTCAATGTCCTCACAAAATATTATATTCCTAGCATTAATGTGAGGGCCGATTTCAGTTTGTTTCACAAACTGAAAAACTTGCTTTGATGGACTTGTGTGGTTTTGGACGCAAGCTCCTCCATAAATAACCTCGCCGTTGATACAGATGCGTTAATTAATCATAAAAATAACCGGAGTGTGTGGATAATTCTCAATTGCAAATCTGGTATCAGTTGCTGCAAGTCGAAGTCTTACATATATTATTTGGATTGATTGAGAAAACACTTGTCGCATAGAGATTTTTTTAGGTACCTTGTGACGTTTTTAGTAGAATATTTATTTCCTGTTATATCTGTTCCCTGCCTGAGAATATTAGAGCATTATATTGTCTTTTAGATTTTTCATAATCTCAGAAATTTCTCCTATGTATTAGTGGATTAGTCTCTCCCCTCATACACATACACATGACTTCCTTCCAGAAGTACAAGTAATTTGTTTGTCATAAATTTTATAAAGGGAAATTTATATTTAAATTTAAAAATATTATTTTAAGGGGAAAGATTTTTTTCTAGAGTAACCATTCTATTTTTATTTTAAAGCTTGTTGTGTATACACATATCACTAAAAGAAATAAAGGGCTCTGGTAAATAGTATTACATTTATGATTACTTGAAGATAGGCTATTTTTACCATTATTTTGCATGCGATAAGTACCAACTTCCCTTAAAGACTGGTATAATTAGCAATTACTAAGCTTAATCAGTACTTACTGAAAAATATGTGAATAACATATATATTTGTGCCAGTAAACTACGGCAGTTTCAAGTATGGTGCAGACTTAGGGCCTACTTGTGTTTTAAAGCAGTTGTAATACCGTGTTCATAATGGCATCTTTTATGAGAGTAAGAAGGTATAAAGTATAGAGAACTAGTCATGACTCAAGAAGAAGATTACCACAGTTTGTTTAGATTCGCGGAGTAAATTGTGAAGTGACTTTCATCGTACTTCTTGGAAGAAAATTATAAAATACGAAGACATGCCTTAACTAACAAACAGAAGATGGAAATATTTCTTAGATTTCTACAAAAGTGATCAGACTATCATATTGTTGCTAAAAATAGTGGCGTTCACCACAACAGTATGCAATTCCAAGTTGAGTATCATTTTCACTATTTAACTATTTTCTATGTCAGAATTCGCTGAATAATCGGAATTCATTAAATACTCACTCAAAATAGCTAAATTATTGCTAAAAATTCGTAAGTGAAAATGCAGGTTATTTAATGTCATATACTGTTGACTGTTTTAAAAAATCACGTCCAACTTCAATCAGTGTTGGTAACTGTTGTAAACATTTATGGTCCGATCTAGCCTATGTGGTTTGCACAGTTGAATAGGAAGTAGTGACTGGAGTTCTTCCAGCAGTGACCTATAAGTTTTAATTCTGTAAAAGATTATTCATACAAATTAAGAAAAGTCTAGTGCTTTGAACTAGCAGTAAATTACTAGTCCTTATAATAGTACTTGTATGTAATTAATTTTTATTCACTGCCTCAGGAATGACAACGACCTCGTATTGAATAGTACACAATATCTGACACGTAAGTAGAGTTAATTTTTTTTCAGGCCTTAAATTTTCATTTTTGTAGGCTTTTATTATCCTTACTGAGTTTGAAGTAGAATTTGGGTTACTGAATATGTGTTATATTCAATATTTTGGACGTTACAGAAGTACCTACAGGTAGCGAAGTCACAATGACATTACTCAAAGGACCTAGAAAATTGGCATACTCTTGGGGAATTCGCTAAACTGGGTCCGGGTGTTACGAATAGACAACAAAATAGGCGTCTTATCCAGATCTATGTTCTTAAGATCCTAATTATGTAGTCTGTAAGGAAAATATTTTGAATACCTGAAACAAATTTATCGAAGACATTGAATAATTCAGAATGGGAAAGTTCTTTTATCTCTCGGAAAGTTATGCTTTCCTTTTCCCAGGTGGGCAAACTTGCTCCACATGCAGTGACTCTCGAAATTGATCGGAGTAATGATGCTTTGGAAAGGTCATGTCACGCAAACCTCTTGAGCAAAGATTTGAGCTGAATTATCTAGCAGCCTTTGTCAAACCGGCAGCAGTTAACCCGCACTTTCACATGAAGCTACTCTTGCTCTTCGATTGTATATTTTTAGGAGTTACTAATTCACCCTATACCCGTAGTTTTGACAGTCTCCTTTTATCTAGGTATCTTGCATAACGGTAGAGAAGGTTTTTTCGACTCTGTAATAGATTCAGGAGTATTCCAGTTACGTGACGTGTTATGTGACGTGATGCAATGGAGAACACGCAGTTTATTTTATTTTGTTTGCTTTTAACCAATGTTTTTTTATGGAACATGGTTCCGGCACCTTTTTCTTGTATTTTTAATCATAAAACCAGATAAATGTTTTGATAATTAATTTTTCTTTGAATTCCGCTTAGGCCTGGAAAGTCTTTAAAGTTTGACGAAAAGGAGGTTAAAAACGACAAAATTCCCTTGCACCGGATAGTAATCATTTCCCAGCCTGTTATAATATATCCTATACAGAGTCCCACCATCTTTTTCTTCATAAGAAAAATACTGCTTTTAATTATATTTTGCGCTCCTTAATTAGAGAGGAAATGTAGATGATTTAATGAAATCTCCTTTCCGTGATGCATCTGAAAGAGTGTGATATTAACAGCACACATTGAGCTCTGTGCAGGCATGACAGGTTCATCAGGTTTTTGTGTGCAAGTCTGTACGTGTTATTAATTATATTAAAATATATGTACAGTGTCTATCATTCTTATTCGTACATATCTAATTTAAACTAATAAGACAACATTATGTACAAAATAATTATACTCATATACTAATAGTAGTGTACCATGCTTTAAAACCATTTCTTAGAACGTTAATGTACAACCAGTTTTTATTTTAAGCTCTAATTAACAAAAATATTAATAAATAAATTACTTTGAAAGTAAAACTGTATATCATTTATATTCGTACACTTGAGTAATTTTGACTTATTCGGGGGTGCCGTGCCTTAATGGTAACAGCGAGTGTGCATTACCGCGTGCTCTAGGCTTGTTTTGCTTCAGCAGCCAGTTCTGTTCAAAATGGGCAAGTCGAAGGAACTCAGTGCCGAGCTAAAGAAGACGATATTTAGACTGGCTCTTAAAGGTTATTCTTTACGGAAAATAGGCAATATAGTAAACAAAAGTCATTCCACGATACAATACGTGGTTAATAAATTCAAATACCGTAGATTTACTGCAAATCAGAAGAGAAAACCAAAAGAAAAAATACTAAATGAGAGGGAAAAAAGGTTTAAAATAAGACAGATAAAATCAAATCCACGGTTAAGTGTGCCGAAACCACGTTCTCTCATGACAAAAACCACAAGGAAGACTGTTAGTGTAATAACGGTACGACGTGTCCTATATAAATATGGATTTTTATGGTAGAAGGATAAGAAAAAGGCCCTTTGTAAATAGAAAAAATTGAGCTTTAAGAATTAAATTTCCTAAAGTTCATGTAGATTAGGAGCAAGAATTTTGGGACAGTGATGAGACCAAGATTAATCTTTTCGGATCCGATGGTGCCCATAGACTGTGGAAAAAGAAGAATGAGGCCGATAAAGTGGATAACAATCTTCCCACTGTGAAACATGGAGGTGGCGTCATAATGATTTGGTGCTATAAGTCCTCGAAAGGCGTGAGTAACATCGACTTAATTGATGCAATTATGGACAATGTAGTCTATAACAACATCTTGAAAAATAATGTCAAGGAAAGTGCAATAAAATGGATTTGCCGTCTGTCTACATTTTACAACAAGACAACGACAGCAAACATACGGCCGAAATGAACAAACAGGCTGATATGGAACGTCCCGAAACAACTCCATACTCCTCCTCAATCACCCGATCTGAATCCTATCGAGCATTTGTGGTCAAAACTTAAGGAAAATATACATAAAAATACAATTTCGTCCAAAGAACATCTCAAAACTGTTGTGCTGGAAGAATGGCGAAATTTCACTCCTCAGCAATGTAAAACATTGGTAAAATCCATGCAGAGAAGGTGTCAGGCAGTGATCAAAGCCAGAGGATATGCAACTAGGTATTAGAACGTAATTGTTTATCTTATTTATGTATAGTTATTTAATTTTGTTACTAACTGTACGAATACAAATGACAAGTAGAGAAATTACATGTTTTGTTAAATTTCGTTTATTTACGTGTTTATGGTATATATGGAATTTACGTTTCGTTTTATTTGTTTTCATAATGCTACTGAACAGAATTTTCAAAGAGAAATGTAATACTTTCATTTTATGTGTCTTTTATCACCAAAGTTGTTACATATTTTCACCTGTACGAATAAGACTGATAGACACTGTATATAGGGTATATATATATATGGTGTATGTATGCATATACACACAGTATAAGGAACGAAATATGCAGGGATTTATATTAAAAAAAAGCTAGGATTACATCCAGCGATTGGTGCAAACGTGAATCGTAAATATGCATTCATGCATACACACTTACATACATATACGCATAAATACATACGCCTATATACCTATGCAGTAATTATGCTCTGAAATTCCTAGCACCTAGCAGTAAAAGAAATAAAAACAAAAAAGTGGAAACCACAATGGACTCTTGAATTAAATTGTTGAATCGAAATCACCACGCAATCCATTTACATATATCATTTGCAATGGGAAATTTCTGAGTTAAGTGTTATGGATACAGTTAATATCACGTCACAAATGATTGCATATTTTACAGGAAATTTTCTTTTCCTTAAAAATAATAAAAAAAAACACTATCAAAATACAGGCCCTCAGAGTGGCGGGGTCATAAAAGCTCACAGCTCACAAGAGAATTACCAATAAGCATCGGTACGGATGTGAATCCGACTTAACAAAAATGAGATCATTTTTTTCTTTTTCTCCAGATTCGAAGATTCCAAAAATAATTTTGGTAATATTAGCGTGCAGAAAGAAAAATCATGGTGGACCGAGAAAATTTTTGTCAGATCAAATATTAACAGGAATTGAACGAATGAGTGAAGTGCGTGATATAATCATCATAATTTACAAATGTTTCATTACATTTCTGTCGTTCAGTGATCGTTAAATTACAGGTGGCTTATCTTAGTCGTGACCATCAAGAGTATTAGAGAAGCATTACAACGTTTTGTCGTTTCTCTTCCCCCTCACCGTAAACTGTGACGTTGCACAGAGGCAGAGATAAAATAAAAGATCTGTAATTTACGTTTATTGTTGTAGATTGTGAAACTGCCAACATCAGTTCTCGTACTAGTCGGATGTGTTTCAATGTTTGTAATGTATATTTAAAGGGAATCTATTGTTACTGATGTACCAATTTTTTTTAGACGTTCGGATTTGCCTGCCGCATGTCCTCCCGTAACTTTCAGACAGGCGTTGCGTCGTTTGTCGGATGGTCTAATGTCCATGAACCGAATATTCCAATTTGCCGGTTATCATGTAGAATGGGGAGAATTTTGCGGTTCATAATTGAAGGGGTGTGGCCGGTTTCCGTGATAGGGTAAACGTGATTATTGTACTGAGATAAAAGTGTACGCGGCCCGTCTCCAGGAACCAGGAGAATTGACTTTTCCTGGAAATTAAGATCGAATCAGTATTGTGTGCTTGCTTTTTTGTGCGGATTTAAAAATACGCAAGCAAGCAGGCAGGCGGACAGCACGCGGCCGGCTGACTCGCTCGCTCCCTCCCTCGCTCGGCTGGTATCGATTTTGGTCTCGTCTGCTGGAGGAGCTACAAAAAACTGGCAAGTCTCTCTTCTCTCCTCATTTTTGTAATACAAACAGGCACGCCCTGTCGCTATCTGTGCGGTCCTGTTATCTTATCTGCGTACACAGCACGGCGCCCCAACCCCTATCGGAATGTAGGAATTTTAATTGTTTAGCGGCTCCTCGAGTCTCAGAATATGGCACAGATTCTAGATGTTTTCTGATACCAAACAAGGTGCCGAAGTAAAAACGGATCACAGAGCCGTTACGAAGTACAAGTAAATATAGTAGATTGTTGTTTGGGTTGTAAACATAAACGTTTCAAAAATCTAATTGGAACTGCAGAAAAGTTACATCGGTGGGGGGGGGGGGCAGCTCAAAGAATTTAATATCGACGGAAACTCGCGTTTTAAAAATAGGAAATTCTCTGTAAAAAGGAACCAATCTATACACAAGTTGAACTAAGTAATAAGTTAAATTTCTGTCCAATTAAAGAAAATAATACATAGGCCTAGTTATTCACAACTTACCTATCAAACCCTTCTGCTAAAAATGTACTGTACTCTAAATATATTATGAAATATGTAGTTAAATACAAACGTTAAGGTAATCCATGAGTGGATTTGGACCAAATTTGATCGAAAATTCAATTGCTTTGTTTCAAATCTTAAAAACAAATACCATATACTTAAAAAAGTCAAGAAGAAGAAGCAGCAGCTGCCTGAGGGGCCAACATGTGGAGCAGGGTGGTTTTGAACACGTTAGACAAATGTTTTTTTTTTTTTGTTTACTTAGGTTAAAAATAAGTTCTGCTTTTTGCATCATTTAAATAGTTCCAGGTGTTGTACTTTTAGTCTTGCTGGAACAATATTTTGCTAGTAAGTTAAGAAAAGTATAAGTAATAAGAATGGATATTGTGTTTTAGTGCAAATGTTAATGAAGTGCACTTTATTGGATTATGAAAATCAGACAAGAAAAATCTACACGCCAAACTACTCAAGATACATAGAAAATTCATACCAAAGTTAAGAAGTGTATCCATGGGGGAAGTCTTCATAACAAACACAACAGATAAAAAAAACTGTAACACGGGAGATATTTTTTGTGACCTAGTTAGAGAAAATATAAATTATTATATAATTCAGACACTATTTAGCTTAGAGATTTCAAATTTTGTCAGTTTTTTTTTTTTAAATTATAATGTTAATGTAAAAGAATGTGTGGCAAAATTTTCAAAAGTATTGAATGAATAGTTTCAAGTTTTCAAATTTCACTCATGATCTACCTTAAATCTTCAGTTGCATACTTAACGCCTGTAATTATTGTGTCTGTGATTTCTCCCTTTGTATGGGGATATACAGGCTGAACTGTAAGTAATGTTATTAATTTCAGGGGGTTATTGTTTGAGATATTTCAAACAAAAAAGTTTAATACAATTTTGCACGTTTGTGTTTCCTTTTCGACATAAAAATTGTTTTATAGGAAACATTTCATAGCATGCTTTGGGAAAGCCATTCATTTAATTCCCAATATGCTCTGTCAATAATAAGTGATTCAAAAATTTTAGTTTTGTCTCGTCAGTGTGCGGAAATTGATCGAAAGAAAATGTAACTTTTCCTTCTGAGAAGTATTGTCAAAATATTACATTTGTTCGGATCACATTTCTGCCCATTTTAAAGACAAAATCAAAATTCTTTCAATGGTTTATTTCATAATACACTGCTCTCTTATATTGGCTGTGTATATTAGAGCTGCAATCGGAGCTGTTATACATCGTGGCATTGAATCAAAGAGGCCTTGGATCTGTTCCTGGGGAATGGCCTTCCAGGCTGCTTGTATACGTGCCCACAGTTCATTGCAGCTGGCGGTTGTTGATGGACTACTTGTCAACCACCCATATCCCATACATGTTGAACAGGCGACATGTCTGGCGAACGGGCAGGCCATTGAAGAAGCTGAATGAACATGTGGTCGGGCATTGTCTTGCTGGAATATAGCGTCAGGAGTGCGCTGAAGGAAGGGTATGACTTCTGCCTCTACAACGTCTTCGCTGTACCGGTTATTGTCGAGTATACCCTCAATACGTAGCAGTCGAATGATACCCAATGACGCCCCACACCATCACGCCTGGCGTTCGGCCAGTATGACGCTGGACAATGCAGTCTGGATGATACTGCTGACCACAATGTCGTCTAAAGAGTAGGCTATACGACCATCATTGTAGTCCAAGTTGATACAGGATTCGTCCGAAAACACCACGTGTTGCCAATCTGCACTCTACTCTGTGTTCACGAGCCCATTGTAGACTGAGACGTCGATGATCTAAGGTAGGGCTGGGCACCGGGAGCGAATCCAGACTCTAAACGGGGACGCTTAATATTCATCCGTTACGGCATCAATGCTGCGCAGTGTTCAGCGGGGAAGAAAGGAGTTGAAGAGACGTCATATGGCTCCCCGTGAGAGAGTAGAATCCGCTCTTGGTGCCCAGCCCTGATCTAAGGTCAAGGGAATCCGCCGCAAAGGACCAGCCCTCTCGAATCAGACATTGCTACACCTGTCACAGTTCTCCACTATTGTGCTGACACTTGTGATGAAGCTGAACGATCCGTCACTAGTCACTACCATGCGGACGAGATGTCTGTCATCCCGTGGTGTCGTCAGAGATCGTGATCCACTGCCAGATTGTCGCTGTGTCCAGTATACTGCTTCCACACTCGCATCATTGTAGTGGCATGATGTCCCACACGAGCAATAATATCGCGATACGAAAATCCACCTTCACGCAGGCCAATCGTTCGTCCCCGTTCAAATCCTGTTGTTTGTTTACACTGCGCCCTTTTAGCACAATGAGGCATAATGACTCTTAGAGAAAAGTTCACTGCGTGTTGACTCTAATAACACTGCTCGTCTGGCTCCAAAACAGCCCTCTATTTATGCGCCCACCACGACAGTTCAGAGGGCAGTGCTGGGTTCAGGGATGCAAAATCATTTTAAAATTCTAATCACTTGCTTATCGTACCCTGCGTTATGTTTAGTATAATTTTCACTTGCCTATCTACGTTCCTTCATGGTGTTGCACTTTTTACAGACAGTAGTGTAGTAATTTTGTATCATACTTATTCGGCCTTAACTCTGCCAGTTAAAATAAACCATTATTATTATTATTATTATTATTATTATTATTATTATTATTATTATTATTATTAGCAACACAAACTTCCTTCTTATTTCATCTAGAATGTGCAATAGTTAAAAAATAGGGACTAGGGCGAAGGCTTCGGAAGAATAACGTACGTGTTACGTTTAATGTAATTTTAAGAGCTTGGAGCTCCGGCGTTGGGGCCTATCAGTTATTAGTCTGCGAATAGGCCCTGACTCTGTCAGCATCGGATTCATGAATAACACGAGCTATCTGTCGAACTAAAAAATTAATATATAAAGCATACTGTGCACCAGTATAAGCCTGATTAATTTCATGGATCTATTCCGGATCTGGTCCTCGAAAAGTTAACCAGCCGGCCAGTCAATAACTAACTGAATGTAAACTTGCCGGAAACTTTCTTTACTGTATGTAGAGAATGTAAGATGTTATTCGTGATTATAAATTATAATGTATAACTTCAAAATTAAATATTTCACATGCCAGGGTCAGAAAGCCCTTTTGTGTGCAAGCCGGGAAGAGACAGTTCCTAACTTACTGTCTTGTTTTGGTGCAAGATGTAGATTATTTCCTATGCGCCCATTATTCTTTCATGTTTATACGGCAAGTTAAAAGTGCAGTAGTCTCTTTGAAATTGTTTAAAACAGCTTGCGTGCAACCCCTCTGCGACCCTCTGTAAATTACATGGTAATCAACTTGAAGTGTACAAAATAACCGATTTTACGAATGTTTCGGACAATACAAACTTAAAAAAGCTCAACTTCGTTTGTGTACATTTGTATATCATTGTTTCCTGTTTACGTTCTCCATTATCTAATGACTTTAGCACAAAGTAAAAGTCCTTTGTTAAACGGTTAGTCTGCCTTCACACCTTTCAAATTTTCGGCTTGTATTAGTTTCTCTCTCGTACGGCGATATATAGTAGTCGTGTAGCAACATTTTGTCCAGTACATGCATATGTCATAATGTGACCCTTGGAAATAAATATTCATCTCCTTTTCTTTTTAACTTTCTTTTAAAGTAAGCTATTGTGCTGCTAAAAAGCGTTTTTCCTACGTGTAGCGCTTTATTCTAAAGTACAAGAATTTTATCAAATTCAGTATCTACGAATCAAACAAAGCTCCTTGTTCAAATTCAATATGTACAAGTCAAAACACCTTAATAATTCAGCTGACAGAGCATTAGCTTAAGACGATCGCGGTCTAAGGTCAAAATCTGACGTCGCTGTGGTGGATAAAGTCGGTATTGAAGGATTTTTCTTGCGGTTTTCAAGTTTCCCTCACTTAATTTCGCCAACACTCTCCACAATTTCCCTTTTATTACACTGGTATGTATTATAAAACGTTTTACCCACAAATCTTATGTCGAGGGGCGGTAATGGTCCGAAGCCCGTAGCTTCAGAAACAGCGATATAGTGTAAGAGACATCGGTGTCGCATGGATAACGTTCTATTTCTTCACAATGTGTGATTTTCTGAATCATGAGCAAAAATTGTTCGCCGTTGTGGCTATGTGGATAGCGCGTGCACTTCCTGACCAAGCTGTCCGAGGGTCGATTCCCGACGTGGGCAATGAAAGAAATTTATCTTAAGTTCACGGGTGTTTGTCCGTTGTCCTGTGATATCTCAGCGGTAGCCCTGTGCCATGTTCCATGACCAGGGAGGCCCTCACTTACAAAGATGATTGTTTTTAGTTAATTGAAGTGTCCTGAATCCGAAACTGTATTCAGAATTTCTGTATCACGTCTAGGTTTTTCAGCTCTTAAACCGTAATTAATAAGACATATTTATAGCCTATAGATTCATATGTTTCAAATATCTAAAACCTTATGCAGTATGCGTGTTCTGCGGTGACTATGAGATGAAGCCCTCCTGCACCAGCAGTAATCAGCCAACATTGCTTCATTCCACTTGTCCTGGTGCTTCTTTACGGGATAAGTGGCTCGTGCAATACATTTTCCCCCACCCCCGGTACAAGATATGATCTTGGAAGCGACATGACACTGTAAGAAACTGTGTTTTCATTTTCTGCATCCAAATAGTTTAAACACCGTCTGAAAAAATGACAAAGAAGTAACTTTTAACTAGTGACAAACCAGGAGGATATACTCGAAACTGTACAGTATATGCATTAAGCAGATTACCAATACACCTCTGCTTGTGTTCCCCAGCAGATTTATTACCTGCTTTGGAATCCCTCTTCTTTGGTGGTTCACTTCAACGAGAAGTAACTTTATTGCACCTCTTAAGGAACTTTGTTTTCATACATGAAACATACACTTAGGAGACATATCTACTAGCTACAAATAAGTCATACAATAGTAACATTTACGACATGAGTATTGTAACGTTTCATGTTACAATAAGAGTTTGATAACCGGTCGAGTATTGTAGTATGATGTTACGATAAGTATATCGTGCAACGTTTTATCCCCTTTGAAAAAAAAATATTTTTTGATAATAGTAATTGTATTATTTTCATTAGTTTTGAACATGTCTTGTGGAGAAGCGATTTTATTAATATTAGCTTCTTCCTGCGAGAGGCGATTCGTTTGTTTTATCAGTTTTGAACACGATATATTTGTTTACAAATTTTTACAATTTCAGGTAGGCCTATAGCTCCCTGTAACGCTAACTTGAATAATTTCAAGGGAAAAATTGTCCCAGGACTGCTATTGAACCCGGGATCTTTGTCCAGCGCTCTGCCACCTGAGCTACCCAGGAACTCTACCAGACCTTGACTCAATTATTCTACTTTTTCCACATACCTCAAGTGGGTTGTCAGAGCCCATCATTAAGTTCATACTTTCTGTGTGACTTAAATTGTGTGATTTTCTGTTTTCGAACAGTAACGTGAACTACTCGTATGCTGGGCTCTGACGATCTGTCGCCCCATTTGAGGTATGTGAATAAAAGGAAAATATTTGAGCCGGGGTCTGGTAGAGTTCATGGATATCTCAGTCGGTACAGCATTGGGACGATCAGCCAAAGGTCCCGGGTTCTATACTCGGCCTTACAACAATTTTTCCCTTGAAATCATTCACAATAGGTTTTGTTTATAACAGAAGAACATCAATATGTAGTAAGAGAAATAAACAAAACATTGTTAAAATGAGTTCAAACGAGGATTCAGGTGTTGCAATTACTGGAATTAAATAGTTAGTGTCATCGAAATTCCGCGTAAAATATGAAGTGGAATATAACAAATTTGAAAAGTGGTGTTTCAAGAAAAATATAGAAAGTGTGTTGGAGAAGATAATGCTGGCATACTTTAGTATCTACCTCAGTAGTTGCGTGATAGAAATATCATTACCTAATTTCTGTAATGAATATGTTTACAACATTTTTATTAGTGACGAAAAGTCCACATTACATAATCAAAATGGAAATGTAGAAATATCTAATATTTTTCCATGTTGTGAAACTTGGACTCTCACTTTGAGAGAGGAACAGAGATTAAGGGTTTTTGAGAATAAGGGTCTTAGGAAAATATTTAGGGTTAA